>NC_045641.1:71059646-71359646 GCF_009829145.1 Chiroxiphia lanceolata
AAATTAGTTTTACTTTTAAGACCTAAGTTATTGCCTCCTCGTTGCACTGTAGAATGAAACGTCTAGTTCTAGAATTTTGAGTAATGCAGTACATTTTTAGTTGTAGCTGGAAATGGTGTAAGTTTTTCAGTAACCTGGAAAATACCTTAAAGGAAATTGTATTTTTTCTATGGGGTTTTTATGGGGTTTTTGCTCAGGTGAACTTTTGTTTGTTTCTTTTTTTCAGAAAATACAAACTTTTCTCAGGCAGGCTTGTAAGAAAGGTTTGTAAGGAAAGGGATTTTTTTCTTTATAAAATGACTAATTTGGAGAAGACAGGCAAGGTTTCAGGAACACAGACATCACTTAAATCTTGAAACAAAAGCAGTGAATATAAAGCTATGTCAAGTTTGAGTTAATAGTAATAAACAACTTTATAATCCAGAGAAAAGTTTGTTTATGGGAAAAATCTACCAAAAATCTGGTAACTTCATGATGACTCCAGGATTTTCTTGTTTTGGTGTCAACTCCAAGAATTTGGATGGAGGGAGTGTTCTTTCTTTGAGTGTATCTTTTAGGTTTCTTTCTGTCTTCTATCACATACTTTCAGTGGTGTGACTTCAGCTAGACAGTTTCCATAAGAAATATGATTCATTGGGTAATTTATGACATACTTTGGAATGTGCTTTGGACTTCTTTTCCTGTTTGGGAAGAGGGACAGGCTGGATGTGGAGATGTTTTGGAAGCCTTGGCTTTTGTTTCTGTGTCAGGGTTTGATTCTGTTTCACATCTCTGTATGTGAGGAAGGGTTTGTGCATTCTGGAGTTCGTGCCCTCCCTCTTCTTATCGCTTCATATTAACCGGTCTCATAAAAGATATCACCTCTCTGTGCAAGACCTGCCTTTCCTGTATCCTTGGGCAGTTGCAGATACAGCGGTAATAGTGGGGATCTGTTGGATATGCTGTTCTTGTGAACCACATTTGTATGTTTTCGTTCATAGAGTAGCTGGAATTTATTGTGGTGAGGAAATGACTGTAGGAGAATGTACCTTCTCCTGATACTTTGTGGGATGCTTTCCTAACCGCGTTAAGGATTCATGCAATAGCATTGTTCCATGGATATATAATACAGCTTTTAACATACTGACAGGATAGTTTAAAATCAACATACAAAAAGCAAATAAAAATATCTGTATGAGTTGGGAAACACGACCTCATGAATGTGAGGGTGGGAGAGCCTGGGCTATATCTCTGGTAGTGTAGCCCCAAGAGAAATGCTTTAGCAGCAAAAAAATGGTCACTCTTTTTTCCTCTTTTGCTTCTGCTCCAGCTGAGTGTTTATGAGGTAGAGTTTGAGTGGCTGCTGCAGTGGGAAACAGATTGGCTGCGGTTAAGATGCGCACAAATGTTTAGTATAAATATTTAGCAACAGACATAAACAGGAGTTAAATGGTGCAAATTTGGATTGCTAAGACAAAACTTAGAGATGGCCATTTTCAAACAGTGACCTCTTATTTTTTTTTACCTACCACTGTATTTTTACAGGGCTTTCCTTTACTTCCACCTAAGATTTTTTTGTGCCCTCACGTTCAGAGGAAATTCACACAAAAGGCTGATTGCACCTATCTGAAGATGAGGAGAAAAACAGTAGGGGAGATATAGGGTCATACCTCAGAGTGAGTCTCCTGCTGGCAGGTGAGAAGTGGAAGGGACAAATAACTACTTTTAAAACCTTTCCATTATCTCTTCAGTTTAATTTTACCACTGAAACAAAAGAAGCAATAGTGGTTGTTCAAACAGCTGCTTCACTTGGGTCAAGTTAAAGATGCTTGCAAAAGCTTACTGCTCTGTCCAAGGCTCATTTGAAAATTTGTACCTAGACAAACTTACAATATCCTTGTGCTTCACAAGCTGTCAACTTTGCTAACATGCTTAAAAACGGTGTGGCAAGTTTTTTGTCAGAAATAATAATGAAAAGATACCTTCCTTGAATGTAAAAAATTACATAGACAGATTAGCTTCTGTATGTGAGCATACTTTATTTTTATGTGATGGCTGCATAAGAAGCATTTCTGTATGAAGTCCCAATTCAGCAGGATGCTTTTCATTCTCTAGAGTTAGCTGCATTTGCTTAGAATACAGGGACATCTAGGATTTCTTTAGGCCATATAAAGATGGGGAAATACCATAGAATGGTTTGGGATGGAAGGGACCCTAAAGATCATCTAGTTCCAAACATGCTATCGTGTGCAGGGACACCTTTCACTAGACAAAACTACCCAAAGCCCCATCCAAGCTGGCCTTGAACACTTCCAGGAATGGGGCATCCACAGCGACCTGTGCCAGGGCCTCACTACCCTCACAGTAAAGAATTTCTTCCCAGTATCTAATCTAAATCTGCTGTCAGTCTGAAGCCATTCTCCCTTGTCCTATCACCACATGCCCTTGTAAAAAGCCTTTCTTTGGCTTTATTGTGGGCCCCCCTTTAATTATTGAAAGGGAGGTTGAATTAGTTAAACACCTGTTTCCCACAGCTTTTAGTGATGGTCTTCTTTTTAGTGATCTTCTGGATGTTGTGTGGAAGGCAAGGCCTAAAATGGTAACCTGAATATGTTCTTAAACTTGTAGTCCATAAAGTTTAGGAAAATAAAAAAATTAAAGGGAGGGGAAAAAAAAAAACCCCAAACTGTGCACTATTTGACAGGAAGCCAGTGTAACTCCCTTGAAACTGGAGTAGCATGCCTGAGTCAGTGAAGTATGAGCTAAGAATCTGGCAGAAGCCTTTTGCACAACGGAAAGTTGAGAGAGTCTCTCAGGAAGCCTGTACACTGCTAAATGTGGCATGTTTGAACATGAGACTGACATCATTGTGAGTTCATAATAGTGAAAGAACAAAGTATCAGCCACAAATTAGACTGACCTAATTTTTAAGTCACTTATAGAAACCTAATAGTCCAGTATCTTGCTTGTGCAAGCTGTTTATTTCTATCCCAACCTTTGACTACTTAATTTAAACTACAAGTTAACCCTATGAACTGTTAAAGAAGTTGTTCTGGAAGGTGCGTGTGTGTTTGAGTGGTGCTACAGACTTCCTTCCTTGGCTCTTTTTCCTCTCTGACCTCAGTTTTCACATAAAGGAAGTGATTAAGGACCACCCATCATATACCTTTATCCTTCAGGATCAGTTTTTGAGGTACGAACCTCAGGATTGTGTACCAAAACCTAACTTGTACCTATTGGCTGCTCACATGCAGACTGGAAGTCTGTCTGAAAATTATTAGAACACATGCCAGTGGTATCAACAGGAATTTACGTAGAATGAATAAGTTATTATTAAACTTATCAGTATTATTTATTGATGTATCTATGATCATTGACTGATGCTTCTTCCATTGCTGAATACTTAAGAAATACAAGGATCTTGCAGTTTGCTGATGACATACTACTTTCCAAGTATTTTAGTTGGCTCTGCATGCCCTAAAGTTGATCCATTCTTTTGATGTATTACTTCAGTTATTGCAGAAATATATTGAACTCTTCTAGCTTGGGATTACTTTGGCAACAGTCAGTGCCTTTCTGGTTGCTTTTTGAAGGACTGTTTCAAACAAAACACCTCTACAAATTCTGGAGAGATATAAGATCTTGTTTATAGATTTGTACAGAGCTGTGTGTACGTGTAAACACACATCTAATGGGATAATACCAATATATTTTAAGGGACTATGTTTTGTTTCTCTTTGCTATTCAAAATTCTGGTAGAAGCCCAGAGAGGTTGCTACAGAACATTTCTTGTTGACCCTGGTCTTTGCCTAAGGTGCCTATCAGATAATAACACCCTAATTTACTCCCTTGGTTTGGTATTGCACATTTTTTCCCTTCAAAAAATTTTAAAAATCCTGCTCCCTTTTAATTCTTATACACTAGGTAAAACAGTGGTCACATTTTGTCAGTTGTTCTTCAGGGGGTTTAATGTATTTTGTGGTTATGTCACTCTTCTTCCCCTATTTGGGGAAGGTGTACCTGAAGGGAACCTACAAGAGAGCTGGAGAGAGACGTTTTACAAGGGCGTGTAATGATAGGACAAGGGGGAATGGCTTCATACTGAAAGAGAGCAGGGTGAGATTAGCTATTATGAAGAAATTCTTTACTGTGAGAGTGGTGAGACACTGAAACAGGTTGCCCAGAGAAGCTGTGGATGCCCCAAGTGTGTAAGGCCAGGTTAGACAGGGCTTGGAGCAGTCTGGTGTAGTGGAAGGTGTCCTTTCCAATTCAAGCTATTCTGTGATTCTATAATTCTACTTCAATGATAATGTTTATAGTGGTGGGGAACATAAGTCATCCTATGCTCTCTTTCTTCCATTGTGAAGATATACATAGCTTCTCTTTTCAGCCATGTGATTACTGTGTTAGAAATGTGGCTTTTGCACTGCTGTAGGTCTTGCATAACGTGATTCAAATTCACAGAAACACTTGAGATCCATTGAAAAAGACATACCAGAGCACATTACCTGGATCATAGCTCAGTGAATACCATGACTTTTGCTTTTTTTCCCAACTGAAGCCCTGTTGGTACTATCTTGTCAATTAAATTAATATTTGAAAGCAATTTTAATAAGCAAACCATCATAATTACCTTTGTGGGTACAAATTAGGTATGAAAATATGTTGTGTTCCCAGACTGTGAGCTGTCAGTAGTCTTCCACCCCAGTGAGAGTTTTCGGTCCCAATCGTCTGGGTCTAAGAGTTTGGTAATTTGTTTTCTGTACTGCATCTGCAGTTCAGCATGCACTTTATATCATAGCCTGAACCCCTTACTCTGAACAGCCCAGAATGGCAGACTTCTTAGCAGGATTACTGCAACTGTTTAATTTCTGGGAACACAAACTTGATTTATTCCACCATGTTAATTGGGAGCCATTGCTGCACAGGATATACCTCCGTGTTTCCTTCTCTATTCCCGCTTCAAAACAGTTGGGCTGTTCAAAACAGTATCATGTTTGTGGACTCGCTGTTTTCCACCATCTGTTCTGTTTCCTAGCGATGTAGATGTCATTTAAGGAAAAACCCAATTAAAATTAATTGCTTTACTGAGTAGGACTGAGCTTACATACGTGTAATGTCAATATTTTATTTGCCCCAGCATTCCTTCTGAAGATGCTTCTGCATGCTTTTATCAGTGTGCACTGGTGACAATATTAACCTTGTTTAGAGCATGCAGGGGGCTTTTAAAATGAGTTTGACAACAGATTTAATTAACACTTATTAGGGGGGTTTTCTTGACTTCTAGATGTTTATCTGTACAGCTGACAGGACATGCATGCAGCGCAGTGCAGCACTGTGTTTTCAAACACAAGCAGGAAGAAACAAAGTATTAATGTTGACAGTTTGAAAAAAAAAAAAAAAAGATTCCTTCCAAACTTTCTCATGCCCTGATGTGAAGGGGTTGAATGTGCATGTTGCCTTCCGGGAGAACTGGTGTCATTTCCTCAAATGGGTGAAAGACCAGAATATTTTAACCCCTGTCATACTGTACCATGAAACAGTTTACAAAATCTCTGTTCTTAAAGGAGATTGACTCACTTTAGTCATTCAGTTTAATTTAAGAGAAGAGTCAATAAAAAGTCTGCTGCAAGAAATTCATCCCTGCCTTGCCCAGAAGCTATTCTGATTTACTTCTCTGATAAAATTACCATCATTATCCTCTGCTTTTAATCCATTCTGGTCCTTGTTGGAAGGCTTCAGATCCACCTTCTGTTTTCATCATATAGTGACTATGAAGCAGATCAGAGTTGCTTTTATTTAATTTTTGTCTCCTTATTTGCAGGACCATATTATTTGAATGTCTCCCTCTTAAAATCTCTCATTAGGCAAAAGGCCTTATACTTAAAGGCTAACCATTATCTGAAGGCTCTGAGGTCTCATCTTATTTCTTTCATGGTAAGCCTTTCAAAGAAGTAGCATGGACTGTTATAACAGCTGTGCTTGATGTTTATTTAGCGGCCACTCTTCAGAGCACTCCTCCTTTTAATCTGTTTCTCAGCAAAAAATGACCGTGTAAAATACAAAAGTCACTGTTTGTATTGGTCTGCAGAGCTGCAAAACAGAGTTGATTCAGAATGCAGATTGTGTAGTAGATGGGAACCTTGGTGTCATGAAAGGTGCTGCTGTAAAGCACCCTTGTTATACGAAGAGTAAAGATAGGCTGGAATTTTAACAGCTTGAGGATTTATGAATTAATTCAACACTTTCAGGTTTTTCCTTTCTGTTTTACTTTGTGTCTTTGAAAGTTACAGTATAGTTTCTGTTAGAGTGGCAGGTGTGGCCTTTGCCAATTGGTCACAATTACATGATGAATCTTTACCATTTGATGTACAGGACCAAAGTGCCACACAAGGTGTGTTTTGTGAGGATAAGCAACTGTCCTTCAGTTTGGTCTGTGAATTCATAATTTGTTACATGCTGTGGCTTTGGATTGAGTCTCTTCAGACTTGGATTACATAGATAAATGAAATAATGTTCTAACTGTTTGTAAACTTCATCAATTTTATGCTAGATACTTCAGACGAGATTAGATTTTTAGGAAAAGACAGCGTTAAACTTTTAGGAAAGAAGAGGTAGACAGGTACTGAGATCCTTAGAAGGATGCTGTCATGCTTGACTGTTCAGTCTCTCCCTGGCTTCCAGCTTGCCTGATGCACCCACTCGTTAGCTGTGGGAGGAATGCTCCATGTGACCCGACTGGTTGAGTTTGTTTAGCTGCAGTTTAGGGAAGGCCCTGAGCAACGGAGGAGAAAAAAGGCTGCCATTTCTAATTCTGGAAAATAGAAAAAGGTATTTCAATAAGGCCTGGAGGACTTCTTATTTGCCAAAAGTATAAAGGTGAGTTTATATCCTTTTGTAATTCACCCTAATTGAAAGGATGAATATTTCTTTTTCTAAAGTTAGCAGAAAAGTGCTGGCCTCTTAATGATGAAAGACTTTTTTTAAAAAGTTTCCCCCAAGCACAAAAGCTGAAGTTTCCACTTTAAACTTGGGTGGCTCATTCATATTTCACTTAATGGTAACATGGTATCCTCTCTCTCCCTTACCCTCCTTACCACTAAGGCTAAAAATGGGGGGGGGAGGGGGGATATAAAATATTTCTGAAAATTACAGGAAATGTCTATTCCTTAAATAGCTTTGCCAGGGAATTTCCAAATCTGCTTAATGCTTATGGCTGAACTTGCAGCAGCTCAGTCTTCAGTCATGAGTGGATCCTGTTCTTAAAATGTGACACCTCCTTCCAGTAAACTGTGTTGAAATTAAGTATATACTTTGTTTCTCATCTGCTCTTCAGCAGAAATAATTGTGCCCAGTGGTGAAATGAGGGCTCTTGGGGGCTACTTTAAACACTTGATTTACTTCTATTTATTAAAGTTTGAAAAACAGTATATAGTTTCCTGAGATGGTAGCTAGTTTATTTGTGAGGACTTCAGAGAGGCATGGATGGCACAGAAAGGCAAGTACTGGTGAATATGAAGACTATCTGGCAGTTTTCAGAGGGACTTCAGGAGCTGCGCATGAAGCACTAAGGAAAAAAAATGGAAATACTTTTTGTCTCAGTAGTTCGTTTCCTTGAACTGTCACAAGGTGGTCTCGGATCATAGGGTCTTGTCTCTAGGCAGAGCCTAATCAGTGTTAAGCATTAGTTTACTTTTAGTTTCTGGGATGAGACTAGACAAGGGGATAGCAACAAATATGCTGAGTAGGATGAGCTTTTTCTTTGTTCTCAATTGTCTTCGGCAAGGCTTTTGCCACTGGATTGCAGGAAGGAGCAAAGGAGGTCTGCAGAGCCTCTTCTTGGGGCTCAAAAGAGAATTGGATAGCTTGAGCAGGCAGGGAGGAGTAAAGGACCTGGCACGGTGTTCAGCAGATCTTCTCATCCATCTCTCTCACATACTTATGCCAATGTGCTAATGATGGGCAAGCGAGAGGATCTCCAGCCTGGGTCCTTTCAGGGAAAAACACGTGTGTCCCAGTAGAGATGGCAGTCCCAGTGAGCAAAGTATGTTCTGGGTAGCACACTCTGTATCTGCCTGAAGGGCTCTCACCCCGTGTTCTACTGCTGGCATTTGCAGGGTTTCTAGAGCAGTTGCCTAAAGCCAGAGGTGATTCTTGTAGCTTTTCTCCTTGTGGTGTGGGTTTCCAGTCTGTTCACTGACTGCCCTGATGTGCTCAGCCCTCTGCTGCGGTGGCTCTGCATGGTTGTCGTATCATTTTACCTCAGGGTTCAGAGCCACCCCTGGATTTCACAGTAAGGCAGTGCTTGGCAATAATTTATTGTCATGGTTTAGGTTACAGTGATTAGGCAAAGCTGTCATCTCTTGATAGCGATGATTTGAATCATATTTTTAGATGCCCAGGAAACAGCTTGGAATTGACACTGATGTGTTTATTTTTGCTTCCTTGTATAGAAGTTGTAATTTAATTTGTTTGTGTCAGAACAGCAGGTGCTTTGTATAGGCGTTGTATGGGTATGACTATATGTAATGATTGGTGATGCCACTGTTACCAGTGAGGATGCAGTGTTGGCTTTTTTACTGTGTGGGGAGGTGGGATTAATTACTCAAGATGTTCTGTTTCATTAGTCGTTGTCCATGAAAAAGGTAGCTGTATTCAGACTTACTTATGGACATCTTTCATATTAAGAGATGCTGAACAAGGGTTTGTGAATTTGCTTAATTCTATGCAAACGCATCACCTGTGAATGCTACTTATAGATTAGTTTTCTAGCAGGGAGTTGTGTTAAATTGTTTGGAAGGCTACTGTTGGTTGCTTCTTTTGTTAGTTGTTTGTTTTTAAACATCTCCAACTTTTTGGTTTTTGGTTTTTGGGTTTTTTTACTTTAAGGATAGTAGAGATGGCTGTACTGTGGTGTTTTTGTCTCTTTCCTATTAGAAAATCAGTATTACAGAACTTTCTATTCCAGACCCTTTCCATGTACGCAAATGCTAGCATTTATAAATATCTTCTCACCTAGATTTTCATGTGTTTGGGGAAGTTTTACAGGAAATGACTCTACTGAAAGTGTGAAATCCATTTTCTGTTTTTTTTTTTTATCTTGTAATAAGGATTTATTATTTTTATCATTTTCCTATGTTTAGGTATTTCCCTCTGCTGGCCTTTGTATGTGGACCACCTTCTGTTCTGTTCAGCCCGTACAGATTTTGACTTAAATGTGAGTAATTGCTGCTGACATGAAATAATAATAGATTCATATAAAAGTACTTCAGAATTTTCAGTTGCTTTGACATGGAAGTCGTAGAGGGAGAATCGTCTTTTAAAAGTCCATTGACAGTTTTCCTTGTTGCCTAATGTCCCAGGCAAGAGGAAACTAAAAGTGTAATGTATTATAGTATATGTTTGAAGTGGATTAAATAAGCCTTCATTCTGGTTGCCACAGAACTATATGCTGTGGATCTGCAGTGAAAAAGTATTTTGAAATGGAAAGAGCTTCTCACTTGTTTGGGTGGAGAAGGGAGTCCCCAGGTTAAGTCTCTGAGTCTCTTTTCAATAGAGTGGTGTAACATCAACAGTGTGTTCTAGTGCTTCCCGTCTATCAGTCAGGTTTCCCTGCTGTAATACTTAACAAATATTTATTGTTTCACCATGAATGTCAAAGAGGTTGGCTTCTTGGTAAATGCAAGTGATGATAACCTGGTTTATTGCTTGGAGTTGGTGGTGGTGTATGGATGATGTTTGCAAGCATGTTGCATGTATTTTGAGGGCTATGTTGAGTAGGTCAGGAAAATGTGGTGTTTTGGTGTGCTTTTTGGTTTTATTCTGAAATGATATAGTAGTATATTATTTCAAATATGACTATTTGTATGAAAGGAAATATCTTTGTTATCTAAATGGAAGATCCATTCATCTTGCTTAGCCCAGCTGTCTCAGGGTGCTGGTGGTAAAAATGTTGCTAAGCAGTAGGTATAGAAGCAAAGCAAGCTTAAAAATCTAGACTGGAGGTCTTTTGTGCAGCTTATTTGTGGGAAGTTGATTTCTTTCTGTCTCTGTCTCTCCATGTCTCAATTTTCAGACTGGTTGAAGTGGGGTGACTTTTTTTTTAGAACTAGTAGTCAAAACTGAGTCAAGCAGGATGAAGGACAATAGAGTACTAAACAGAAAATTCGCCTTCATCCATTTTTTTCCAGTGGATTGTACTTGCCTTTCTCATGAATGTATGGTGTGTAATCTAAAATGCACGTAGCTGCTGTTTCTACAAGGAAGGGAAAATAAGCACTAAGCGTTTTGACTGCATATATAGATCCAAAGTACAGATCTGTTAAAAGTAAGAGAAGAGGGAGCAGCCATAGATAAGAAAAAAAAGCAGGGTGAAATTCTTAAAACTGCTTTTCTTTTATGAACACAGTACACACGTGACATTTAAAAAAAACCACAACAATTAAAATCTATGTGTTTATATTTGAGTCTTGCTGCTGTCCAGTCTTGTACCAAAGGTGAGCCAACACCTGTACCAGGTGTTCGGGAGGGTGGTGGAAAGTGTTTGTGCTTCAACCCCCCGCCCAGACAGGAAGCATGAGGAAATTATGTGCTTAATGAGATAATGACGCTTGCTCAAATCATCCAAAAAGCCAAAAGACCCCCTCATTCCCCTCAACATGAGCCCCTGTGAAAAGCTCTTTTAATTCACAAGCGTTTGTTATCTCACTCCTGTGTGATCTGCACAGTCGCACATGTAGGCTGCTTGTAGGCTTCCTGTAACTTCACTTAGATTTCCCCCCCCCCGGACTTTACACTTTATTATGCAGTTATTGATCTCTGGAATTTATTGGCTTGCTGAATTCAGAAGAATAGCCATTCCTCCCTTTCATTTAAAAATCTTACTTCCTTGTGCTCCATAGACACTGTGTGTTTCTTGCTACTGATGAGTGGCATCTGGAGTAAGGGCTGGACCTCTCTCAATTGTCAGTTAGTCTCCAGTAGCATAGGGTACAAGTATATGTCCAGAACAGCATTTATTTCAATCTTTTTAAGGCTGGTGAGGGAATGCTGTGCCTGTCATAGGTGTTGGAGGGTAAAAAGCTTCTTGCAGGAGTAGGAATTCACCCTGTGATCCCTGGATCTGGAGTTCCTCTGTAATGCAGAGTTTGTGTAGGCCAGTTTGTCAAGTATCACGTGTGGCTGTGCTCATAGGGACTGGTGCTGATAGTATTGGCACCAGCTATTGAACCACTGGCAGCTCCCAGTTCAGTAACACTGATGCCAAATATTCTTTTGAAAACAGCTGATGTGCCAGCAGTAGCACATCCTCTGCAGTTTGTGTTCTACATCTGTGTTTTGATTCAGCTTTTTGGGTTTTTTTAATACTGATGCCCATCCTAAGAAACAAGAAAGGGACTGTAGAAAAGGATAGTGTTTTTCTCATGTGTACATGTGTTTGCCTGTAGAAAGTAGAAAAATACACAGTTTAAAAAAAACCCAACTCCTTCAGGTGTGTCTCAGCTCAGTTCGTAAAAGCTGCCCATCAGAACCTTCTAATGTTCGGATGCTGTAAAGTTATTTTGTTGGTGTTTTGCCATGCAGCAATGATGTATGTGGGAGCACTGCTGTAGGCACCTGACAAAACAGGCATAAGTGACATGGCTGAGCATGTATGACACCAAGGTTCCACTTCAAGGTTATCTTCTTATATGAGGTAGAAGTATTTCAGAGATTATAAAAAAACTTCCAGAAGCTCTTTGCTAGTTCCTTAACTGAGGTAGAATTAGAAACTCTCAATCTGAGAGTTTTTAAAATGTATTCTTGCTACATCTGCCTCTCATTCCTGGAGGTATTTAAAAGACATGTAGATGTTGAGTTTAGGGATATAGTTTAGTGGTGCACTTGGCAATGTTAGTTTAACAGTTGGACTCAATCTTAGAGGTCTTTTTCAACCTAAGTAATTCTATGATTCTGTATAAGCCAAAACCTGAGATAACTTAAATAAGTGTCCTGTTGAGATTAAAGGAATTGCTTGGAGTCAAAGTAGTAGCAGTGGAAATTAGGAGTGCATACAAAATGTGAGTTACTGTGACTGAAAAATCAAACACAAGTGCCACATTTCCAATTATGTGATTGCTTACTTCGCTCCGTCTGAGCCACTTGGGATGAGGACAAGAATCCCTGAGGCAAGAGAGATCCTGTAGTAATGTGGCAGCATTACACATACACATTAGAAATCCACTGTTGTTGGTGTGGAAGATAGTAGGGGTTTTGGTAGGTTGGTTCTTTAAACAATATGGAGAAACTGTAAAGACACCAGAAAAGTGTTGAACAGATCTTTTTAGTTTTACTGTGAGTTAAATGAGGTAACAAGCAGTGCCACATGTTGCAGCCCCTCTGCAAGGAGGAAGCAGCCATGCAGTGTTATCTGTGTGCACGTGAGTGACTTCATGGGGTATTCTCATAGTCTGATTACGGATCACTTTTCCATAGTCCTGATTTCAGTGTAGAACACCCTGGGGCTAGGATGGTTTCCTAGCTTGAAGATCAGCAATGGCCTACTTAGGGCAATGTGTTATATTACATCATTTGATGAGACACTATGGTGTCAGTCATACCACTGAGATGTAAGTCACAAGTAGCACAGCAGAAAGATAACAGTCAAGAAATTGAATTTTATCCTTTTACAAGCACATTAGAAATTAAACAGATGTTTCAACACCTCGTAGCATCTAAATGATTAGAGCAGTCAACAGGACGGGGAGGAGAGCTCAAGTATTTAGCTAAAACAGGGAGCTGCCAGTTTCTCTTGTGTTAGATAGGTCCCAAGGAAGAATCCCAAACTCTGATAGCTCCAGAAATGGAGAGAATTAAAAGAAAAACCTGTACTTGATAAAAATGTTGTTTCTCCCCTGCCCAACGGGAGATGTTCCTGTCAAAATGGGATTTCAATTGCAATAACTTGAGATGACATGGTTAAGTTTATTGCTTTCAAGCCATGCTTTCAAGGTACTTATTGCATTAAGGTAATATGGTTATTTAAAAAGATTCTTCACTGGTAGCCCACTTGCCTTATGTTCTTTACATGCTCCTTACCCAGTCACCATATATGACTGGTTTGAGTTCTTTTCAAGGGTCTTCTGAAACAAACTTCTGTTGCTTGAAAGTGAAGGCTGAGACAGCAAGCAGTAAGCATTTAGAAGATGAGTATTCCTAAACTGAAAGTTGCAAATTAAAGATTAAGTATTTTTAACAGCATATGTTTTAGAGTTCCATAGTTTCTCAGCTGCTTTATTTTCCTGTTATTACTTGGACTTTAAGTCAGCAATTTATCCATCAAAACAAACTGTCTGGTTCACGAACAAACTGTCTAGCTTAAAAAGGAGCTAGAGCCAGTTACCACTAGAGCCAGTGGAAAAGTTTTCATTGAGTTCAGTGGGTTTGGTGTCTGGCAACCTTTGATATGATTCAAAGAAAATCAAAACTTGTGACAGGACATGTTAAAGAGAAATTTTAAAAAATGCAGAGCACTGTTTTCCTTCTGAAAAAAGAATGGACACAACTATCAAGTTTCCTTTTTTTCCCCCTTGCAAAATGGCATAGTCTTTTGATACCTTCCTGAGACCAGTATATAATGACTGCTCTTTGAGTGGGAGCAGACTTGCCAACCAGGTTGCAAAGATAGGGGGTTTATTTAGTACATTTGATTAAGGCTTGGTAAAGTTTTTTTTCCAATTTTTTTTATAGTTGAGAGCAATATGCATTTCACATATGTGCTATGAGAAGGACTATGCACTATGTGCTTCTTTTTATCTGGACAAGTTTAAAAGCACTGTTTCAACAGCACTAGAGTCAGAACAAATGGAAAATCACATGTTGTCAACCTCATGTCTGTTTATGTGAAACCTGGTGTTTTTCTTGTATTGCCACATGAAACTCATGAAATACCTTTCAGTTTCCTTTTTTGGGTTGTTAAAGTGGAGTTTGTACTTTCTTCAGAATTTAATTTGCTTAAGATTTTGTATATGTAGATTTGTGTAATATATTTAATGCGTAAAACATCTCCTGGCCCAGGATTTCCCATTGCCGAGCACAACTGATCTGTTGGTGTAACAGGACTTTTAATAGTCTATCTATAAATCAGTTTGAATTCATTACTTCTCTTGCAATTAAGATAAATAACAAACATTTCAAACACAAACAGCAAGTCAACCCTATAAGTAAATTGTAAGTTTAAATCCCTTATGGATGAAGCCCCATGGTGGTTCCTTTCTGAGGAGTGTTCCTACAAGGAGGTGTTCTATCAGAGTGTATTTTGGGAGACTCTGAAGAGCCTGCGGGCAGCTGTGAGGCAGTAATACGAAGAGGTGGTCAGACAGGTCAGGTGGTTTTACTGCTCTGCTGCTGCCGCTGCTGTTTCAGCTGATGTTGTTCAGATGCTGTTGGGATCTAATTTTACAGAAGTATAGTTTGTTTCAGATATTATTCAGCACATGTGCTAAAAGTGTAGCACACCTTATATAACTGTCACACCAGCTCCTGAAAGGGCAGAAGAATGCTCACTGCTTTACCTTTGAGTAGTGTGAGACCTCTGTACTGTGTGTGGTGATTAATTCAAATAAAACACTTGTGTCTGATGTAGCATCTTGTTCTTCTAGTTTATCTTTAAGAGTGTTCTTAAGAGAGATGGATGTAAGTTTGGTCCTTTCTTTTGTACAGTTTCAGTTCCCCAGCTTGCAGTGCTGGTTTGTAAAATACTTTCCAAGGCATTAAACTTTAAAAATGTTTAATGTTTAAAATGTTTAAATAACTAATTTTACAACTTTTTACTAAGTGGTGAAGTGCTGAAATGCGTTTAAACAGTTTTGCTGTTGTATCTCTTAATTATGTTCTAGCAGTCTTGTGAAGAAGCAGAGCTAGTGGCAACAAAAGTCTGCAATTAAGGCAGGGTATGTTGCCTGAAATACAAGATAATTGTCCAGGCAAGATGATTGGAATAGATTCGGAGACTGTAGTTGCCAATTCTCTCTCTAGGTGTTCGGCATATACAGCAGAGAGGAAAAGTCCTCAGGAATGTATTTATTATATGGCATGACCCACTGTACAGTGAACCTCAGAGTTGAATGTTTTTTGTTTTTTTCATCTTCCCCCTCTTACAGGCTTTTAGTCCGGTGCAGAGCTGATGGGTGGGAGCAAAAGTAAAGAATGATGTATTGCAGCAGCAGGCAGAAAGCGTCTTTTGTCTGAATTGTGGAATGGCTGCTCCATAGTCATGTCCTGATGAATCAGATGTGAGGGGCTGCTTTGTGGAACGAACCCTTCATAACGGCAGGAAGCAGGAGAAGACATTCAGTGAAGAGCTGTCTCCAAAAATGGATTTAACTTTTCTTTTGCCAGTCACTACTAGTATGACCTCATACATTTCTAGTACAATGGTGTGGCTAAGCCTTTGAGCACACAGCTATTACATCATTGCAGCAAATTAGAGAGGGAGGTGGTGAAAGAGGCCTTATTGTTGTCATGGCCGATGAGATGATCAGGACTCAACTCATTGTCGCTGAGAAGTTGGTGGCTTTGCTGGAGAGCGGTACAGAAAAGTTGCTGCTGATCGATAGCCGCCCCTTTGTGGAATACAATACGTCCCACATCTTGGATGCCATCAACATCAACTGTTCCAAGCTTATGAAGCGGAGGCTGCAGCAGGACAAAGTTTTGATTACGGAGCTCATTCAACATTCAGCAAAACACAAGGTAGGAGTCATCTTCCTCTTATTCCTTATATTTGTTTAAAGGAGTGGCTGGAAAGGAACTTGTAATAATTTTTCATTAGGTATTTCATTTAAAAAAACCAAAAAAAACCCAAAAAACAAAACCACAAAACCCAAACCAAAACAAAAATCCAACAGATTTTTGAAACAAAAACCAAACAGACAGAACAAAACAAAAGCCAAACAAGACTAAGGGACTGAGTTTAGCTGAGATCCTACATAACCGAAAAGGGCATTGGTTACTATTATGTTTATTGTTGGGATTCTTCGTAGCCTGCTCTTCCCTAAGTGACACAGTAATGGGGAGGGATTTAGAAATACTCAGAGAGAATGTTCTCAGGGTTCTTACGTGTCTTTTAAAGCCCAGTCCCTCAAATGGATGTAATTAAGGCAGAAAACATTCTCCTCCTAAACTTCGAAGGATTCTTTGGGAACTGTGGTGGTGGGGATTGCTTAGCAAGCAGTCATATGGTTTGCAAAGAAACTGCATCTCTGTCAGTCCTGGCTTCTACTTGCTGTTAAAAATACTTTTCATGGGAGCAATTTGATAGGTTTTAGTGTTTTGATTTGTTTTTGGGGGAGTGGGATGTGTTTTTTTCCAAATAGTGTTATCAGTGAAAAGAAAATAGCTAAGCTGTTTCAATTTAATGCGTGGGGGGGATTTGGGTTTTTTCCTTATCCATTGGTATTTGTTTCATGTGCTTTGGATACAAAAATAATCTGCTACGTTCTTGCTTTGACATGTTAAACATGAAGATGATGATGATGATGATGATGATGACGATGTTGGTTTGGGGTTTTTTATACATAAAGCTGTATAGGTACCCAAAATGCGTGTGGCCTAGAGGCAGTTTAAGGTCTCTTTACTGTTTATGTACAAAACCCCCAGAAGCAGAAACTGAGGTAGGGCCTTCTTCTAAAAAGCTTAGCTTTTAAACAAATCAACCAACCTAGCTAAAGGTAGAGCATTTCACAAGTAACATAAAATTAGCTAATGATAGAAATTTGTGGAGCATGCTTCAACTTGCAGCAAATAATCAATTTACAAACACTCCAAGGAATTGAATCTCATAGGCATATGAAGTATAAAATAAAACTGTTCACATACAGCTGCATAAAAAATCTGTATATGTGAACTACTGTATAGCAAATACATGGGAACTCTGCTGGAGGTAATAATGTGGGGCTTTGAATCGTCTTCCTCCCTTTTTACTCGAGTTACTTGTGTTTCAGATTGAAATTGATTGCAAGCAGGAAGTGGTGGTGTATGACCAAAGCTCTAAAGATGTGACCTCTCTCTCATCCGACTGCTTTCTTACTGTGCTCCTGGGCAAACTGGAAAAGAATTTCAGCTCTGTGTATTTGCTTTCAGGTAAGATGTACCAAAAGAAACCTCTGACACACTTGTGTAAGGAGAAGAAAGAAAAAGCTGTTGGTATAGCAAATGTGTACAGTTTTGCAAGTGCTGATATAAACCTCAGTTATAGCATAGACTTTTCTGTAGTTCTTTATGCATGTAGTGACACTCATAATACATATAGTGCTTAGAAATTGCATCTTACAGGGGATATATTACACCATTAGTCTATGTAAGTGGAAATGGATCAGTGTAGGGGGTTTTAGATGCATATATCTGCTACTTTAGGGTCAAAAAATAGTAAAAGTAATGTGCTTCCCTGGTTTTTTAAGTATTGTACATGCTAGGAAGAAAACCTCTTCCTTACTGAATTGGTACTACAATAAGAATAAGAGAAATGATCTCCCAGAGTCATGGAGATTAGTTTGTGTGACTTTTTAAACTGCAGCTCCTGAAGTGGTAGCACTTCATTTAGGTCTTCTCCCTCGCTGTCCTTTTTTTTTTTTTTTTTAATTTTAAATCCCACGTCAAAGCATCTATAGAAATTCAGCTCCTTATAATACTGGATTTGTTGGTCTTAACGTGTGCTTGTGTCATTATTTCTATCATGGAACAGTAGACCCAGTGTTCACAAGAAGGAACAAGGAGGGGCATGAGGTAGATCCAAAGCTGAAGGAAGGGGGAATGATGTGTATAAGTAGGAAATCCGTTGCAGTGACTTGACCAGTGATCTAATGAAATGCATACCTAGTCTCCAAGAAATGCTAAAACTACAGTCAGGGACTGAATAATTATGAAAGAAAGGGAAATAACTCCAGAGAGATGCTTCCTCTTAGCAAGAGGATTTCACTGCAGTTTGTAGTCATCACTTCAGATGAAAGTGATAGGGGAGAGCTTGTGGTACTGAGAGAACTTTTCCCATTTTTTTTTTGAAAGTGATTACAGAGAACATGAATAATTTCTGCACTTGGGCAGGTGTGTTTGGTACTCATGTGAGGCTGTGTTTACAGCAAAGTAAGTAGGGTTTTGCATTGGCTAGGTTTGGTGCTTCTGTTCAATTTGCTGACTAGGTAAGAATTACATCTGTGGGTGGTGGACTATGGCATTAAATTAAATAACTCTTCTTTCATATGAGCCACCAAATAATCGTGGGGTGTCTAGGCACAGTAAATGCTTAATGTAAGAGTGCTGAATTAAGTGGTTGATACTCCCTTAAATTGAAAACTGTTATTTAAAAAATCAACCCAGTCTAGAAGCAGTTCATCTCTTAAGAAATCCTTTAATTGTTTGAATACACAACTCTGCTCATTTGTCCTGAGAGTTTTTTCAATAACCAGAAGCAATTTACAGCTCCATGCTGCAATCAGACTATTCACAACCTAATTTCCATGACAGAAAGAGAAACAGCTGTCTAATAACTGAGAATTAGACCTTGTGGCAGGAGGAGTTGGGAGACATCTTTAGCAAGGCCAAGCAGAGGAGAATATCGTGAAACTTCCCTTCCTTATACTGTCCCTCCCTTGCATGAGACAAGGCTTTGCTCTTCTTTTTGCTCTGCTGGACTCTCTGAAGGAAGTGCTCGTTGTGTCTCTACTCTCAGACTTGCTTGTGGCTCTTGTAGGAGTGGACAGGACCAGGAAAGGAGTGTTCTCCACCTCCCCAGTGCATGGTCTGGGCAAACACCAGTTGCATGTATCATAATGATACTATGAGAAATTGGCCTGTTTTCATTACCAGCACATGGTAGTTGTCTGTTCAAGATGAAAATGCCTCTTAAACCACAAGCAAGACAGTAGTGCACGTTAGCTGAGGTGAACTTAGCCACATACATCTAGTAAGGATTAGTTTGATTGTTAGAGAGAAAAGGGGAATCTAATGTATCAAAATCTTCCTTATAAAAAGCAGGATTTGTATTTTAGCACGTCAAATGATTTTCTCTTGGCAAAGATTAGGTTTGAGAATTTCATCTTTGTTTACATAGCTAGGATGGGGCTTTTTTGAATGCAGAAACAACTGATGGCTTTAAAACTAGTGGTAGAGGAGTATAAGAGCAAAAGGGGAATGTAAGGAAGTTATTTACTATTGATCTATTACAGGTAATTGCTTATTTCAGGTGCTTATTTTTTACATATATTAAAAATCTGACTACTTAGTACATGAAACACAAGAAACCTTTTGGGATGTGGGGTGAAGGAGAATGAGCTAGATTCAGTCTTACGGAAAGTTCCTTAGTTTATTGATATGGGGCTCTAGGAAACTAGATAAAATATGTTGTCTTAGCAAGTTGATGATGAACTCACATAAATGTTTATGGCCCATAATGAGAGCAGAGGTCAGTGCACTATGTAAAAAGATAAACCTTTGGACTTGAGTTTTCCCTGTGCCACTAAATCTGATTTATTTAAAATGGTGACCTTAAATAAACATTTTAGGGTAGGAAAATATTTTTTGTTGGGATAGAATCAGGAGCAATTAACAAATATCTGAAATTCCTGCATCTGTTCTTCTTGCCACCCCCCATTACTGAGCAGTTGGTGAGGTGTTTTTTTATTTAGATTGTGCATAAAGGTATGTTCTACCCTGGAGACTGCTTTTCATTGAAGTAAATGTTGTAAAGACCTCAAAGGAACCCTTACCAACTAGTTTAAGCTCTTGGTATAACCTCATAAAAATATTTATAATCTGGGGAATGTTTTCAGGAATTTAAATATCCGTTTTGGTTCTTAATTTTAACAATATTCAGAATAGTGAAATATGGGTACTGAAAGCTCAGTCGCACTCCCATCATGACATCTACTCATCTGAGTTAAATAAGATTTAAACACGGGGATGTCACTTGATTCCTTCTCTTTCCATATGTTAAGAATTGGATTTACTTGCATGGAGTCCTTTTCCAAGCTAATTATGATTTTTCTTTTTACTCTGCAGAAACAGTTGAGAGACTACTGATTCTTGCTTGAATGATCATTGTTAAGGCAGTAAACATCAAGAGTCTTGCTTAAATTTTGTTCCACTATGGAAGTGGAAATCATTCACATTCTACTTTCCTTAAAAACTTGCTCTTCCCTGCTTTTAATCTGGCTTAGTCCTACTCATGCTAACACTGATGTCTTTGTGATGGTTACCTTTCAAATGTTGCTGGTGAACAAGATGAAACACAGCTTTTTATTTTGTGTTGATTTTTTTAAACTTTTTTTTTTGTATGGAAGGCTTTCTGAAAAAAAAACCAGAAATGCCTACTTTTCTGTATTTACAAACTGTCATTAAAAATTGTGATAGCCTAACACTGAAACACTCTACTGGCTCTGAACTGAAACCAAAGGCAAGAATTATTGTACTCAGGTGGATGTAGAGCAATGGTAAATGTCCAGGAAGGACTAGCTAAACTTCAAAGTATTGTAATGCAGGATCATAGAAACAGTTTTATTGAATTCTCTAGGAATTTTTCAGTGCTGCAAGACCAGAGTGTATTTTGCCAGGGAACAATGAAGGACTTATTTTTCTGTCAGTCATTAAATTGCCACTTAGAGGTACCACAGTACCCAATACCACTGAGAACAGCTAATATGAAAAACTTCCCTAATGTACCGGATTATAAAGTATATAGGCAGAAGGGCAGTTAAAGTTACTGGAAACCTTTTGTGAGCTTCTAAAATTGCCTTTACAGTTTTATACCCCTCCTCTCCAGTGCCTGTACGCTGAGGTGTAGATTTGTATGTGACTCTATTCTGTTGGAGCCATGCCTCTCATTAAACAGGATCCACCTGATCTAGATGTAATCAGGGCTGTGTGTACTTAAATCTCTCTGTAGAAAACTTGCTTCAGGTTGGAGATGGAGCTGCTATCCTTCAGTTAGAAGACAGCTATCTTGAGAAGGGTTCCATGAAATTCTCCATGCTACTTACTTCACAGGTTATCTGTATAATTCAGAGAATTACCAGTGGAGAATTACAGATTTTGTAGGTGCCCAGGATGAAGCCCTGCATCTGACTTTCAGAACCACTGAGCTGTATGCCACTCTCTCAAAACCGTGGTTGGACTGTCAGTCCTGTCACCATGTGAATAGAGACCCAGGTGGGGAATTGCCTACTAATCTCTTCCTACCCTTCTGCCTATGAAAAGTATGAAAACCATAATGTGATTCAGTGGATTCTCCTTTCACAAGAGCTGTCTGATAAACTCCTGCAGAGCAGAAAGCTACTTTAATAAGGAGAAATAGATAAATTATTACTTTTCTATTCAGTGACAAATGATGGTGACATGTGCAGTGGACCGTCCTAAGCAGAAAGAGCAAACAGAGTGAGTTCAGCGAGGTTGGACATAGATCCTGGAAACAAAATAGTGAGTTATTACCCAGGGACTGTGGCAAAAGGTATACTTTTGCTGAAACTTCCCAAATCATTGTTTCCTCCTGACCTGTCCCTCGCCTGACAGAGTGTGTGTACAAAATGGAAGACTTGCATGAAGGATACAAGGAGAAGGAAGCAACTCAGGAACTCTCTTGCAGTCTTCTTTATCCTGGGGGTCTTTTTCGGAAATATTTGAAATTGGAAGCCCATTTAAAGAAATTTCAGTATAAAAATGCTAGTATCTCTAGGGTACATTTACCATTGTGCTGTCTATACTTGTCTAAAGCAAAGCTGAATAAGAAAAGCCCGGTGCTCTCTCCCTGCTTTGTCCCCAGAAAAACCATTCCTTGTGGCAGAGGAGCAGGAAATCTTAAGAATATTCTCTTGTAGGTAGAGCTGATCATTTCTATGTCCTGAAGTGACCAGGGCCACGAGACTGAGCTTCATTCCCAACTTCTGTGGTCCCATACATCGGTTAAGAGGGTGCCATGTGGTTCAGTGTGGACTGAAAGACAGCATGAGCTTTGTGCTGTCTGACACATTCCTGGCTTACATCCTGACACCTTTTAACATTTGGATTTGGAGCTTAATAACTTTTGGTTTTGACTGACTGAAGTTTTGAGTGTTCCCCACACATAAGTCTTTGCAGAGTACCCCGAGAAGAGCAAACATTCAAATGGTGGCCATCCATTAAAATAATGAGGTTACCTGTAAATTGAAATAAGTTATAACAAGAATGAGCCGTTGAATATCCTGCCAGTGTTTAGAGGAGGAGAGGTAGTTGCACAATGATGCCAGCTTTCTTGATATTCTGACTGGTTGATTCCATTAGAACAAAACTCTATTGAAAGAGGTAAAGTTCTTGCTGAAGGAACGCAGCATTCCCCAAATGGTCCTGTAACCCATGGAATACAGCCATTGTTGATGGGGAAGAGTGAGAGAGGAGATTAGCTCTGAATCACCCTCTTAAAAAGTCTCCTTCTCAATCAATTTTTAATGAGAGCATAGACAAACTAGTACCCTTGGCTACAGCCAGTCCTCTGAGAATATCCTCCCACCCTGTGTGCTTAAAATGCAGTTTTCAGTGTTCGTTTAGTGCCATGATTGTTTTAAGCACTTGAAGAATGGGAGTAGGGTTTATTACTTTCATATGTGTATCCACTTGCTGTCTTTTGAGGGAGAGAGCAAGGTTTGACTAGAGTAGAGCTCTCATAACATTTCTCAAGCCCAAGAATAACTTGTTAAGTTTGCTTTTGTTTCGGATACCTCTGGATGCTTGTGAAACTTAATTGACTAAAATTATGGTGCAGGGTTGTTTTGTTTTTTTTTTTTTCTTTAAAAGCAGAAAGGGCAAGTGTGGGTGTCCAATATGCTCTTTTTACTTCCTGTGCCACTTGGCATATGCCACTTGGGTGGGAGGGGAAGCTTGACCCAATCCTCACACATTCCTCCTCCCTCACCTTATTTGCTTAATCTGCCTGTTAACCTTGTCTTAGCAAAGGCAGAAACCCTCCAAAGCAAAGAACTTCCCTTGCTACTGTGCTTGTAAAACACCTGGCATAACGGGGCCGCTTTCTGAATGTCACCAGAATGAAAACACCACTGGCCTTCCCAAACTGTGAAACCTTGGATGCTGTGGAAGGGCTCCCGGCGGCTGAGGAGCAGGGATGGGAATGGGATGGGATGGCAGCTCTTCCGACTGGGTTCCCCAGCCTGAGCTTATGTAATGGAAAATGGCACATGGCCCTGCAAAGCCGAGTTGGAATGCGGGAATTGTAATGGCCTGTGGAGGTCTGCAGCTCGTTTAGACAGAGTGGAAACATCATAGATTCATAAAACTTACGAGTCAGAAAGTTTACAACTTTCTTAGGGCAAGGAAAAAAATCTGTACTGCAGCTTTTAGATGAACAGTTAAATGTTTGATGGGAATGTGACTGGGAAAGTGCTGTTAAGTCACAGCACTGGGATCCTCTGAGGCAAAGTAAATGTAAAAGTTAGGGGCTTATATATTTTGTCTTTGCTATAGTGCTGTTTGATTTTTTTTCATTTTTTTAAGTGTAGTTTTCAGTAATGTTGCTTTACCTGCCTGGCACTAACCAGTATTTACAGTAACAAATTCTAAATTGCTATTAGGAGAAGAGAAAAAAAACCAAAAAGCTAAACATGAGTTACTCCGCTGCATACCTTTGGTGAATACAGACATTTGGTGAGGTTTACTTAAAATTATAAGTCCTAAATATTATGTTTTAGAGGTGGTTGCAAAATTTCCTTTTTTAATTGTTCTTTTCCCTTAAAAAGGAAAGTTAAATGGAAAAAAAAGATAGCAATATTCCTTTAAAAAGGGATAGCAATATAATATTTATTAGTATGTGGTTATACAAAATTATGAATAATTAGTGCCCTTAATGAAGGACCAAATTCTGGATTTAACAAAGGTGGAATGTTAAATCTTCAAGCTTCAATGTCTCCTTCTTTTAATGCTGTACATGCATGTAGTCTTTGTTTTTCTGACTTATCACTTGGGTCTTAGATCTTCTCCACTCCCAGCTTTAAAGTAATTGTGTTTGATGCTGAATTAACACTGATGTACTTACTGTCAGACATTTAGGTCTTGTGGAAAAAGGAAGGAAGTAGCTTCTAGTATGTTTTCAAGAATTCATTGAAGAAAACCAATTTCTCCCTTTAGCTTTTTCAGAATGGTCAGAATCCAAAGCAGGGGAGAAAGGAGCATTATCTGATTTGAATGGCACTTAAGAAAAATGCCAAAGTTTGCTCTGTTATCAGTGTACATTGTGTGTGATCTTTTCCAGCAGACTCCATGACCTGCAAAAAACAGACACATTTCCTGTCTCTTACATCTCCATCAGGAGCATAAGACAGATCTTTCTGTGCATCCTGCATGAGGCTCATGAAGCTGCAGGGCCAGCTGGGTGTGCAGGGATGTTGTATTAAACACTTCATAGGCTTTTCTTAACTGGAAGTTTTAGGGAAGCCAAGCTCTTAGGAGTTGCCATGTAGACTGTCTCTCTGTTGTCACCAAGCAGTATGGAAATGAGCACTGGTACAGTACAGAGCCTCAAATTAGTGTCTCTCCCTGAAAAGTGGTTTTGGGTTAAGCTGAGCTGGTAGTGGATTTGCTGGTGTGACCAAGCAGCAGTGCTGCATGGGCCCCAGCAGTACAAAAAGGGCCCTTAGGAGCTCAGGATGCAATAACTCCCAAGGATCTACTGTGAGATGGGCACTGGTGGCAAGTGGGATTCTTTGGTTCTGCAGCTCTGCATATTACTTGGTTGAAAAACATGTTTGCATAGTGTGAAAGTGGAAAGCTGCTTTTCTGGTGTTTAGAATTGGTCTCTATTAGCTGGACAAGATGGCAGAGACCTTCCTCCTGATTACCCACATTACCCATCTCTTCTCCAGCTGAATCTTTTCTCCCCTCTGTCTTGGCTGTGCTGCCAGGCTCCGGATGGCAAGAGCACTTGCTGGGGCTCCCTCTCGAGCTTTAGCTGACAACACATGAAGTGATGTGAACACCTGCTTTCTCACCTTTCTTTAATTCCAAGTTAGGTTTCATGACTGCACTCACAAAGAAACAGTAGGAAATTCTCACAGAACAAATACAGTGTAAGCTTGTTTTTAAGTTTTTTAACTGTTAGAATTTGTATGTGCATGGAGCTTTCATCTCTGTAGGGGTCGTTTCCGTACTTGGACAGTTCTATAGAAAAAGCAAGTTATACCTAATGCTAAGGTCCCCTACTTTCGTAGTTTCCCTTTCCCTGCAGAGTTACAGGCACCTCAGCTTTTGCTTTTCAATTTCACACCCAAACTTAATCCACCTTATCTCTCAAGTATAGCCATGTCTCTGTTACTTTGTGCTTTGTCAGTATGCACATGCCTGATTAGCAAGAGCAGCTATCTCTAGATGATTAAGATAAAACTTCTGGTTCAGATCTCTGGAAAGATGTGAGGATAAAAAGGAATTACAGAATTGGCTGTTTCAACATAATTTACTGAGCAACTATAAAGAGAGATAAGGATTGCCTCCTGATTGATTGATTGATTGGGGTTTTTCCCCCCCATATGTTAGAAATACATGAAAATTGAGACATAGGATGGATGTATGAGAGAACATCTGTGCTCTGTTCAACATGCATGCAGGAAAGACTGAAAACTGAGGATGAATGGGTGATGTCACTGAAGCAGGGCTGTTTGGCTAACAGAACCATCCGTAATTACAGCCAGCTAACAGCCTGGTTATTGTACTGTGTCATGTAAGCATTAGTGAGCTGCTCAAGGTAAACTTTGAAAGCTGGTAGGAGGAGAAGGTGGCATTCTCCACTCTCTCCAGAACCCTGCAGAAAAGAAGGGTGTTTGGGAGAGGGGGGGGTGCAGGAGAGCAAAGGGGGTGCTGGGCTGGTGAATGGGCAAAGCATGTAGGGTAGCTGGAGGTTTCAATGTGCTCAATGACAGGATGAAATTTTGATGGACCAGCTATGATATCCTAAAGTCAAAGCTGCATAACTTGTATGAGGAAGGGATGTATGTTGATGTGAATGAAGAACAATGAACAGTGAAGAACATTTTGAAAACTGATTTTTTAGTAATTGGTGTTTCTACTTAACTTTTTTGCTCTTCCCCGGGCCAAATCAGTAATGAATATGTTTCCTGCAAATTTGCCTTGTATAATTTTGGTCACATCTCTGAATGGTTTGACATCCTGTTGAAGGAAATATAAAGACAGGTAGGAGGAGGAGAAATCAGCATAACATGGAATAAGAAACACCCACCTGTCCTGTTATGGTGTTGTTCAACTAGAAAGGTTTTATTAAGTATCGGATAAAACCAATGAAATTACCTGCACTTCACAACTTTGTACTAGGTGTTCAAATCAAGACCTTAGGGCTTAACTGACCTTTCCTTTGCAAACCTCCATAGTGGTTTACGGAGCTGCAGCTGCAGCATGGTGACCGGCAGCACTGTGGAATGTTCCTGGGCTGTTTCCACAGAATAGAACTGAAATGAGCTGATGTATAACCTTGTGCTTCTCAGTAGTTACTCCTCTGTATTAATTTAGGATTTGTGTTTAGTGGTACTTAAACTAAGTAGTCAAAAGGATCTGGATGAATTACATTCGCTCATTTAAAGGAAACTCATCCCAAATCAATAATATTTCTCTATCATTTGTTGCCACCTGATCCCATAGTCTTTCCCTCGTCTCTTCCCATGTCTGGCAGAGTTAATTGGGAGTTCTTTTTGTACGAGGATTTATGTGGTGAATCTGTAAGAAAGAACAACTTTTACTGTGGAATTTTGCTGCAACTTTTTCATCCCTTCTGAGTTTGGCCCTGATTTGTTTTCTGAGTTGGCTGAGAAGGGAACTGAAGCTTCTGATACCAGGATTCCCTTGAAGATCATACCTTAATAATCATAGTTGTAGTTAGGGAAGTGGTGGAGTCTTGCTCAAAGGAAAGTCTGTAGTCCCCACTTTGCAGAACCATAGCAACAGGGCAATCAAGTCGTTAACTGGATCTTGCCAAATTTCTGCTAATAGATGTGGAGGCTTGGTAAGCAAGAAACTCAGGCTGTGCTGTAAACTGGGAGGTGTTGGGTTGTCTGTCACAGAAAAACCACTGACAGCTTTTGGCACCTTGACGTGGTTTTGTAGAAACATCCTGTTGCATGTCAAGGGAGCTGTTTCAGCTCACCTTACCATCCAGGGTACAGAAAACCTGTATGGTTCATAGCTGTTTAAGAGAGAGTATTTTGGAGGTATTTGTCAGTCATCTATTTTCAGGGCCCAGTTACATTTATCAAATAATTCAGTGAAACTCTATTAACCCAGTAGCTCTGTTACTGATCTGTAGATCTATTCCCACCTCCCCCATAATTTCAACATGCTCTTGCAATTGATTATTACTCACATGAGGCTGGAGTAGTGGTGGGAGAAAGGGTGTTATTTAGAAACTGGCTCCAGAAGTAAAGTGTATTTTCTATAATTAAAAAAGTGCACAATGCTGCCAATGGCCCTATTCCAACTGAGGTAGGTAAGGAGATTTAAAGAAAAAATTTGTCTTGTTGCAAATGTTATTCTCAAATCATGGAATTTGAAACAAAACCCATCACATCTTTTTTTTAAGGCTCAACTTTCTGTTCTGCGTTCCAACCTGTAGACTAAATTAGTTTTCCAAGTGTTCAAGGTTTATTTTGAAGACAGTCTGCTTCATTTAGAGCAGAAGTGTACAGGTAGTTTGAGTGCTTAGAGTACTTTTCTTGTAAGAGGCTCCTCATGTAGTCTGTGTGTAGACTTGAGCTTTGGGGACTCATGGGAGCCATAATCTGTGTTAGGAAAAAAGAGACATTAAAAATAAATACCTTTTCTCTACACATATTTTTTTAAATACGTCTCCCTATGTATTTTTAAAAATAGATATATTTTGTAAGCAAACAGTGATGTGTGCAGTTCCTTAGAACAGAAATTAGTCTCATAATGCCATGACAGTTCAGTGGTCATACATGTGGATGCTGTTGTTCCAGAGTCCTGATACTGTGTTTCTTGCACTTAAAGAGATTGCTAGTTTAGCAGGATGCATATACAAGTGTGTTTTGTTGGTGCAGGTTCTGTTTGCTTGTGGTTTTTTAAAGCAATTCTTCCACATATGCTGACCTAGAATGTATTTTTCCTATTGGTAGTGCTGTAAATGAAAGCCAGATTTATTAAAAAACTACTTCCTTTTTGAAAACCTGGTCATAGAAGATGGCAGGGAAGATAGCTTAATATTTGAAACAATTTCATGCTTTTTCAAATTGGTTCACTAGAGAAGGTTAAGATATATTCAAAGGAAAGGAGGGTTCACTTGCAAGCACAGTAAAGATAGGTAATGTAATGCCAAACTTAACTGATTTGAGAGCTTTATGATTATAATTCATATTTTAAAGATACTGAAGCAACATGTTCCTAGGGAAGCATAAGTAGAAAAGAAGAAACATGACTCTGAAAGGATGAATGCCCTAGAGGAAGTGTTGAAGAATCCAGTCTTGAATCACATGAATTTGCATTGACAGAGCCCTGGAATAAAAATAAAATAAAAATTTGCTCCTTACACTTATGGTGACAGAGCATGGGTTTCATCTTTCAGAATCTCAGGTGTTTTGCACATTAGCCTCTTGCTTAATTTCTTGTCACAAGTTTCACACAGAAGTGAGACCAGTCTGTAGGTAGTTGGGAAGAAACCTTTATTGTTGAACTCTTCCCATGTAGTCTTTTGCAAAGAAAGCACAGATGTAAAATCCTTGCCTATGTAAGGACTTCTCTATTTTCAGCTGTGGGGGTGAGAGGATCCAGAAAGCAGCCAACAATGTTCCCAAGAAATAAAGAATAAGCAAATGAAACCAAAGACCAATAGCTGATTTCCCCTTCTTCCCCACCCTGTCAAAGAACTGCTTAAATTTAATCTGAGAAGCATATACTGCCTATAAATTCAAAGAATGCTTCCTGTAATGGAGGGGAAAACATTGTACTGTCTAGAAGAAAATTTAGAAAGTATGCGAGAGAATTATTTTGCAAACTCTTCCTGTCATTCAGTGGACAGATTGAACAAGCAGGATCTGTGCTGCCTGAACAGGGAAGTTGTTAAGCAAGGAGGAGGAATCCCAGGTAATAGAATAGAAAATGTCAGAGCCAGACCTTTGCTGTGTCTCTAGCTTTGGTCCTTTAGTTTAGAGCTATGGCTCTGTGATAGGCAGTGCCTTAGCTTGTCTAACAAAATAGACAAGTTATTTATTTGTTTGTTTGTTTGTTTGTTTGACTGAGCAGGAATTGGTGTTCATAAATTGTTTGCTCTCAAATCTGATTGCTGGCTTTTTTTGTTTATTAGATAAAATGGGCACACACTTGGCTATTACCTTGGTGTTTCTGTATTGACTAATGATACAGATTTTAAAATCTAAACAATAGGCATAATACAGGCAATGGTAATGCAAGCCCTGACAAAATAGTACATTATCTTATTCCTGAATAATTTTAATTCATGTCTTCAAACTGTATTAATAGTGAACATAATATTTGGCAGATTCAGCACATTAATACTTCCAATTCCTTGATGACAAAAAGGTGCCTCATTCTGAACAGCTTATAATTACTCTTCCTGCAGTTAAAACCCTGCTCATCTCTAATGTGTGGAAGTAGCTGGGGTTTTTCACTATAGTTTGCAACTTTCACCCCTATTGGCTGACTGTTAAATGGTGAAAACAGCCAAGAAAAGTGTGTAACATTCTGATTTAAGCAGCTGCCTTAGGTTCTTCTTCATACTAGTTCACGAAGGTGAAGTATGAGAATGAGCTGAACCTGCAGTTTAATGAGGCTTGGTAAAAGCCAGCTAGCTTTTGTGAAAATGTGTCAAAGTGTAAGTTCTTTGCTGAAAGTTTCATTGGGTTTTTTTTATAACTGTGGGTAAGGCCAGTTTGATGACAGCTTGTAGCACAGATGTGTGATGCAGCCCTTGTGAATGGGGTGGAACTAGCCAAGCAAGAAAAAGAAATGGAGCTTGAGTCTCAGCCTCATGTTTTATTCCCTTCATGCTTCATAGCAGCTGTGCCATGCTGATGGTGAAACAGCCAAGGAGCATTTTTGGTGGCCACTAGGATTTTAAGTGGATTTAAATGTTTTATCAGTCATTCCACTCTGGTTTTCCTGAGTGGTTTAATGCAGTGGTGGGAAATGGTAATGAAAATGTTTGGAGCCATATTACAGGTAGGGCCTATCAACTGGTGCATATAAAGAACCAGCAAGCATTAAAGGGAGTAGAGACTTCTGGTGGTCTGCTGGGGGAGTCCATGGCTTGGTGAAGTCTTCCCCTGTAGTTCCCTCTCTGCTTCACGTCCCCCACTTGAGGTGGAGAAGACTTGGCTTGGTGTGGCTTTGAAAGCTGAAACTTCTTCCAGTGTTCTGAATGAAAGACAGAGGATGAATGAGGAGCGGCACACAAAACAGTGATGCAGGATTTTAAAAGCTAACATTAATAAATGCATATTGAGGCTTTCACTAAATTGAGTAAACATTACTTTTTCATAATGAACTCTCAGTATAAACCTAATACAGAAGAAGGAAGTGTTTAGAAAAACAGCTTGCTGGGGTGGAGATGAAAAGGTGTGCATGCTTTGGGTATGGTGGGTGCTGTGGCTGTTTTTCGAGGTCTCATTTCCACATTGTTAAGAATGGGAGGAGGCATCAAAAACTTCTAAGGAATGGAGATAGAGAGAAATTCTTGGCAGAGGGGGAATACGTAGCGATGCCTTGGCTGCTGCTGAATGGTTCCACAGTCATGGTACATCTGGAAGAGGCACAGTTACAGTTTCTCTTTAGGGCTCTTCTGCTGCCCCTCAGTGCCTCCCGATCTCCTACAACAAATGGTGCTTTCTGAGAACTGGTGTGGGCACCAATGCCTACATCACCACTGAATACATACGCTTCCTCTCACAGGTGGATTTGGTGAGTTCTCCAGCTCTTTTCCTGGTCTCTGTGAAGGAAAATCCACACTCATCCCTACTTGCATTTCTCAACCTTGCCTACCTGTTTCCAACATTGGCCCAACTAGAATACTGCCTCATCTCTATCTTGGGTGTCAACGAGATGTCCTCAACAAGGTGAGTATTCTGGGTGTCACGGGGTGTACTTGGATGAGTATATGAGCTCCATATATGTTTATCCATGCTTCTGTCATGCTTCATCCTTATAGCTATGAAACAGCTGAAGTAGGTGCAGGTAATAGCTGCCTGCATAAGCCATGGAAAGCTGTGTGAGAACTATGATCCACCGGGCCATGTAATTAATCTACATGCCATGTAATATGAAACCTGGTCTTCTTCCTCTTTCGTCTCAGAGAAGATGATATGGTACTTTCCTCAGTAACCTATCAACCAACAGCAAACTATCATATCTGCCATTACAGCAGGTGTACTTTCCTGTGTACAGCTCTGACTGGTTTGTTTTGGCAGGTCTTGGATATTAACACAATTAAATTTAATGGTTACAGTAGGACAAAGGAAGATTGTCTGTTTTTTAGTATTTCCTTCAAGTGCTAGAAAAAATAGCATTTAAATACCATGAACTGTGTAATAAGGGACTACTGCAAACAAATATTTGTACATCGACTGAAATGTTCAGACCTGGACAATCAGTGGGGTTGTTTAAAATGAGCTTTTATGGTAGCACTGCACTAAGAAACTTCTACTGTTTAAATACATGTGCATTTAGTAATTTTTGCTCCTAAAGAATAGCCCAGAATATTTTTGTGTATTTAAAATGGTCAGCAAAGTCATCAAATATATCACTTGTAGGATGCTGGACTATCAGATGTTTAAAAGAGCTTCTCTCAAATTGCTGTAGGTCTATATTCCACAGATATTTGCTTCCATGCGGAGATCAACTCATATTGCTTCCAGGCTGAGTCTTGGGTCCCTTTGCAAAGGAATTCTTATTACTTCTGCTGCATGTGCCCTCTTGCCTCCCATATTATCTGACAGTCCTATTCAATCTCCAACAGCCTTCATAAGCTGGCATTAAATACATGGATAGGGGAGAGGGAAGGGGTGCTTCACCCTACCACATTGCCTTAATTATGTGCAAGGCTTTTGTGTATGGTTTTGTATCCATGTACAAAGTTTAAGCCAGGAACTATCCTACATAGTCCTGTAACTGGATCACATTCATGTACTTTGACCATTGTATTTTTCACTGTTTTCTTCTACTTTCATTCCATTCCAGTCTGGCCATTAATAGGCTATTTTTAGTTATTTTAAGGGCATTTTTGAAACCCAAGTAATCATGTAGAAGATAATTGTGCTTTAATAGTGAGCACAGAAACGGAGGATAGTCAGCAGTCATTGCATCTACTTTGTCCTTTAAAATCTTCCTTGTCTTTATTGCCAGGTAGTGAGTCAGCAATTCAAACTTGATTCACTTATGATGGATGTCAAAGCAGCTTATTACTATTCCTAAGTAATTTGTGGTCCCCAGACAAAAGACAGCAGGAACTAAGTAATTAAAAGAAAAAAAAATTCTTTGCTTTCAATGGTAGGATATTAGAAAGATGCTTTTATGCTGTCTGTTCCAGTGTGCCAAGGGCAGGTGCTATTCTAAGACAGGGTGGGGAGGGAGGGAACAACTTGTTCTCTTCTGGGGCCAGGCATGTGTTACTTTGTTTGGGATGTGACTGGAACTCCAGTGGTGTGACTCCTAAGTGGTGCACAATCCCAGGGAGTTGAAAGAGGCTGTTCCTTGCAGTAAATTGGTGCCTACAAATAAGCGTTGGGCACAGGCATGGTATGTGTGCCTCTCCAGGAATAGAATCCAGGTGGTAGCAGCAGTCAGAACTTCCATTATAGGGCTGGAGGAGGCTAAAAACCTCAACTACTGCTGGTGAGCCCTGAGTGTGGCAGAGCTGGCTACAGCTCAGCCCTGGGGGTGGCTCTCTTGTCCATTAATATAGTCTTGATAATTTCCGTGTGTGTTGAAGGAAGTCCTGCAGCTGCAGATACTTTAAAATTAATGTAAGAGCCCCAGGAGTTGGTTGGATTGGTACTTCTTCACATACTCTTGGGAATGAAAATCAAAGACTACTGTGTTTTCCATTTGGTGTGGAAAATGACAAAAATGACAGCATACCACCTACAGAAAGTTCAGAAAGTTCTTACTGCCTGGTGTCATCCTTGGCAGTCAATCTTTTGGAAGTTTTTCCATTGGCAACTAAAATACCTCTTAGATTTCTTATTCATTTTTAGGACAAATACACATCTTATGATTTCAGATCTACTTATTTTTTGTATCTTTTTCCTCTTACTTTGAACAAACACGGGAAATGCTTTGTTCTGGGCAGGTCACTTGTTCACTGCACTGAAGTAGACTTTAGTGTCAGTGGTTTATCCCATCTCTTCAGTGTACATGATTGCCTCTGGAAAATGCAAAATGGCTTCCATCTATAATATTGGAAAATATTAATAAGATGTGGAAACAAATTACAATTTCTACCTCGTAGAGTCCACGTGATGTTTTCCCAAATGTCAGCAACTCCCAGTTTCCCGGATTTAATCAGTTTCTTGATTTAACTAGAAGTGGTAGCTGGACATTGGCACATTAGGAACACAAATAATGGATCTCTGCTGCTCTTCCTTCAACATGCTTTGCTTCTGGGGAAGCCTGTATCCTATACAAGGATATTGGGGAAAGCAAGAAGGATGACTCTTACTACATTGGTTGCCCAGAAATACCTGGTAAGAAAGCTGGGAAGTAAAGAACATTCAAAAGTGGAGGGCCAGAAACAAAAAAATAGGGGTAAGTAGCAAAGTTCTGTCTTCGTTAAGACACTCAAGGTCCTGGGAAGTGGTTAAGTTTGCATGCCCTGGTTTAATGGCCTTGTGGGAGGTACTTGGGACAAGAAGCCAGCTTTCTGTTAAGATTAAAATAGCTGTTTTCAATTCAGGTCCAGATTTAAAAAAAAAAAAAAAAAAATTGCTGAAAAATTCTAATAAGATTTCCAAAACTATTAAGATGTAGTTGTACACACTGACCTTATTTTTGCCTTCAGATGCTATCTGTGAGTTATGTCACCAGACATACTGATTTTTCTAAAATTAAATTGTCTCAAAAATATCAGCAAAAAGAACTCTTAATCTGCATTACTAATCTGACCTGATGATTTAAAGATTTTGATATTTTATCAAGATGAGCCTACCTTTTTAGGAGCTTTATAAGCTTATCTCAGAGTGAATGGCTAGGGGAATGCTTCTCTTGCTGCAGGACTGTCTTCATGATCTTTTAAAATACTACAGCTACTTGCCATTAATACCTCTGCTAATAATGGTTTATTTGGGAAAGATATGCAAACAGAAATGCTTCGTTTGTGTCCTTCAGCAGAACTAATGATTAATTCAGGAAAGATTTAGGAGAATTTTTATATTTTTTACAGATTTATTTCTAAATGTTTAATTCTGAAAATGTTCATGATATTTTTTCCAGTGTTGCAATACTAAAAACCTCATAAAAGTTCTAAGAGAAAAAAGTTTGATTCAGTTTTGGGTCTCAGTGTGATACATTGTGGTTATCTCTGTGGCATTGCAAGAGGGTACTGATATTCATTGCTCTTTGTGAAAGAGAGGGAGACTAAATTCTAACCTCGACGGCAGTGATAGTGTCCTTCCTGAAAGTTAGTATAACAGAAAAAAAAAAAATCTATATTGTGGTTATGGGCCAGAACAAGCCTCCTACTTACACCTCAAGGTTTTTACCAGCATTTAAACTGTAAAACTTTCTGCTTTCCTGCTTACATAACTATCCTCTTTCTTTTCTTCCAGACCTGGATTTTATTTCCTGGAACAAAATAACATTTTAGGGTGCTATTAATTTTCAGATTAAACAAGTCATAAAATGTAAATAAGCTTACAAAAGAGCATTTACCACCTTTTCACAAAGTTGTTAGTATTAGGATTTCTGGATCTTCCTCCCATCATAATTCACTTCTTCCTCTTGGGTGCCTTACAATGAAGGCACTGTTATGGTTATTATACTGGAGCAGGTTGCACAGGGAATGATTGATACTTTAGAATAGAAGGAAGTATAACTTCTTTCTTTAGCCTTAGGCTGAAAGACAAGCACTAATATTTTGGGGTGGTTTTTTGGCTTGTAGATCTCGGACTTGGCATCTTTTGTTCCCATTTGAATAATCAATTCCACATCAAAAACCTTGCATAACTGTGGAATTGTGATGGCTGGACTGTGCAGCTCACCAGTGTTTATGTTTTAAAAGAAATAATAAGGTTTTCCATTCTTCTAAATTCATTCCCCCCTCCCGCTGCCCCTTAGCTGTATTCTGAACAAAAATGCACCATGGCAGTCCATTTGTTCATCACCTCTCTTCTTTATACATGGGAATGTTCATGACCCTCCATGTACTTTTGTACTGGCTATTCCAGTTGTTCCTTCCTCATCTTCAAGCAGTGATAACAGGGAGTGAGCTGGTTTGGAGTCAGTATTTCAACTTAGTGATCTGAAACAATCATTTCACAGAAGTTGATGCTGAAGAGCTTGGGATGCTGGAAGGGGAAAGCTGTGTAGCCCAGGACAGTGAGGGAGGGATGCTGGGCATCGGGGGTATCCCTTGCACATGTAAGATACCAGGAGTCAAGCTAGTCCCCTGCACCAAGAAACCCATTCCCAGTACCTTTCCTCTCTGGATAATTCCAAATATTCCCCTATTCCCTTACAGCACTCCTGCTTTTAAACATGTCAGTATGTAAGGAAGGTACAACAGCATCAGCTGTGAAGGGCAGGCAGGGCTGAAGGGAGCTTGCAGGTTCAGCCAGGGAGATGTGCAGGAAGGGAGAGGGGGAAATCAGTGACATATTGGAATTTTCACATTCCCTTAGAAAAAAGAAAGCCCCTGAGACCTGAGAGGAGACTGCAAAAGGCATCCATTTCGTTTCATATTTCTCACCAATATCAGTGATAGGGCAACCTCAGATATGTGATTGGGAAAACACATATTCAGGTCAGCACGTGGGAAGTGTTTGTTGTCAGCTTGCACAGTGAGAATTTAAACCAAAATAGCAAACAATTCATTCTCTTGGAAGTGATGCTTCAAAGTAGCAGAGGGTATTCTACTATTATTTCTGTTCTTTGTAAACTTTGTTTTTATAGGATTTGCAGTCCAAATGTTATTCGCACGCACTGGATGTCTCCTTAAAAGTTGTTAAAAGAATTAAAAGCTGAGGAGTTATCTTTTTCTCAAAAGAATGTCCCTTATACAGCTAAAGGAATTCCAACACAAATTTCAGTTTGGTTTTTAGCTTTGTAATGTGCCAAAGGTACCTTTTGACTTCTCTAGGCTTAATCTTTCTCTCTCTCCTAGGAGCTGATGCAGCAGAACGATATTGGCTACGTACTGAACGCCAGCAATACTTGTCCGAAGCCTGATTTTATTCCAGAATCCCATTTCCTCAGAGTGCCTGTGAACGACAGCTTTTGTGAGAAAATTTTGCCTTGGTTGGATAAATCAGTCGATTTTATAGGTGAGAAGAAAATTTAAATTCTTTCTCTCTCTTAGTTTTTTGATTCCTCTGTGTGTCTGCCTTGCTGTTATGGTTGGAGAAGCCCTTGAATGCTTTCTGGATGGTATAAAAATACCCTCGGGATCTGTGTACATGATCAGCATCGCTTTATAAGCACAGAAGCAAAATAACACAGCAAAGTAACATTCTGCCACTGCACATTCCAGCATGACAGAACAAAAACACTTAAGAGCACAATTCTGCTTTCAGGCAGCCTGGTAGAATCCCAATATATGTCTGCAGAGAGTGAATTAGAAATTTGGACATACAGCTTCTGTCCTGTGAGAAGTGAGCTAGCCGAATTCGAACTGGCCAAATTGTTCCATCATGAATGCTTGCTTGTTACTTGTATATAAAATTAGAAACAATTACCTTTCCCAGACATCTAAATAGGGTGGGTTTTGTGCACATTAAATTGAGGTATACTGTAACTGTGGTATGTCTCCTGTGTGTGTTATGCTTTTTCTATACTTAGTGCTGTACAGTGCTGGAGAAAAGAAGTGATTTTTTTGTTAAAAGCTTCCATGAGATTTGTAATTAGCAGTTAATTTGGAAGTTTTGAATAATTTTAAATAACATTGCTTTCTTTGCAAACTTTTCATCATGGTAAAATGCTGCTGACTTTGACTCTTGCCAATTTCTTTGCTATGTAGAAAAAGCAAAAGCATCAAATGGCCATGTGTTAGTGCACTGTTTAGCTGGGATATCTCGCTCTGCCACAATTGCTATTGCCTATATCATGAAGAGAATGGATATGTCATTAGATGAAGCTTACAGGTAAGAAGAAATTTCCTTTTCATACTAATTCTTGTCCCTGTGTGCTTATTTTACAGTGAATGATAAAATGTTATAGGACCAAGGGTAGAAGCAGACATTTTACCTGGTAGTTCACTGTCCTCTGCACACTCCTGTTTGAAGCGTAGACTTCTTCCAGAAAAAAATTAATGGTGTTGAATAGACATCACACAGCTCATATTAACTGCCCACCTGCAAAATGGACTTTGCTCCAAGTAGGCAAATACATGGAATGTAAACTGCCTATTAAATGTATGTATATTCTCCTGGTTCCAGCCAGGAAAGGGTGGGAGCTTGTGCAAGCTGATATTCCAGGTTATCATGTCAACTGGACTATTCCTTTGCACTGTTTGCTCTTTCACAAATTAAAAAAAAACACTAATAAAAAATGCAAGTTTTGTTTGACGTTTTTCATGTGCTTGCCTGCATTTGTACTAGTATATACACATATACACAAGTACACCTTTCCATTTTTCTCACGCTGGTTTTAATTACTGCACACTCATCTTCTGTACACTTCCCCAGAGAGATTATATTTTTAATAATATTTAATTTTCCCAGTGACATATAATATGTGTGTTTGTACTACATTTAGCTCCTCAAGGTTTCTTCCCTTGTTAATTCTTTTGTCCAGGAATGTTTCTTTAAAAAAAACCCAAAACCAGAGGAGGAGGGATTTGGGCAACTTTCTGCTTTGCAGCCTGTAAAAGCAGAGTACTTATTTAGCTATGTTGCAAATCAGACAGGTAGGAAGTATGCTTTTGTATTTAACTTTGAAGTGTATGACATGATTTCTATTACTTAGGTCTTTCATACATTTAGAATTCTGGTTCAGCAAAACATTTTCAGTATCATTGTACCTTCTCCATATTGAACCCAGTACATGACTGCGTGCTTGGATTGGCACACCTGTGCCAGTCAGGCTGCTTCCTACAGGACCCAAAAATAGGTAAATTTTTCTAGGGATTTGGCAATCCTGTTGCCCTTTACTGCTGAACACCTACAGGACTTGAGAGAATGTTCTTTGGTTTAATGCTGCATTTGCACCTGTTTTTCTTTTGGATTATCATATCAGTGGTCAATACCAGTGTGGGGTAGGAATTGCTGGAACTTGCTGGATAAGGTCAAAATCTATCATGGCTCTTTGTCTTGCCTGACAATGATAAACAGGGTAGGAAGTGCTCACTGCAGTAACAACAACAGCATGAGAGAGGTGAAAGGAATATGTGATGTCATCCCTTGGAATGATGGGGAAGGTGTCCACTCTCTGTAGCACATGGGAGACAGTCTCTTGGCTACAGCTCAAATGTTGTTCATGCAAAACTTGAGGAGCTCTTAACTCCAGTCAGAAACCAAGGTAGCAAAGATCCCACTGATGAAGTAAATAAGGAAAATGATGCACTCAAATCACTTGTGGACATCATGAAGAGTTAAAAAAATGCTTTCTTCCCCACCCACTTTTTAGCCACCTTTAAGTAAGCTATAGAGACAATTGACAGCATCCAGCATTATTTTGCTTAAAACTGCCTTTTTTAACTCCATCCTGAAGTTACTTGTGCTTGACTGAACCCTAGTCCAAGCTAAGTTAAGAATAGGCTGTAGACATGCACAACATTCACTTGAGGGTTATCTTAGGTCTGAGCAACAGGTTCTTTAAGTAATTCTTGGGTTTTTGTCCCTTCTTACCAGATTTGTGAAAGAAAAGAGGCCAACTATTTCTCCCAACTTCAATTTCCTGGGCCAGCTTTTGGACTTTGAGAAAAAGATAAAAAACCAGACCGGTCAGCCTGGACATATTAGTAAGTTGAAACTTCTGCATTTGGAAAAAAGCAGCGAGCACGTGCAGGTCCCGGAAGGAGGGCAGAGCAGCCTCTCCGTGAAGCAGCTCTGCATCACTGCTACCTCCGAGATTGTGGAACAGAAACCCATGGACTGTGGCAGTGCCCCACGCGGGCATCTGTCCCCTCTGGAAGATGGCCCACTGGTGCAGGGCATAAATGGACTGCATGTCTCCCTGGATAAGGTGGAAGACAGCAACCGGCTGAAGCGCTCTTTTTCTTTGGATATCAAATCTGTGTCCTACTCATCAAGTAGCAACTGTGTGACTGCGTCAGTTCAGGGCTTTGCCTCCTCTGAAGACACCCTGGAATACTACAAACATGCAACTGCTTTAGAGGGTAGCAGCAAGTTGTGTCAGTTCTCCCCTGTCCAGGAGGTGTCGGAGCAGACCCCAGAAACCAGCCCTGACAAAGAGGAAGCAAACCCTCCCAAAAAATCCCAGAACACGTGGCAGCTGGACAGCCAGGGCAAACGGCAACATCTGGGGAGAGCCAGTGGCAGTGCCACCACTCAGCGGTCACTCCTGTACCCCCTCCACCGGAGTGGGAGCATGGAAGACAACTACCGAACGAACTTCTTGTTTGGTCTCTCCACCAGCCAGCAGCATTTGGCAAAGTCTGCTGCTGGGCTGGGCCTCAAAGGCTGGCACTCGGACATCTTAGCTCCTCAGTCATCGGCTACATCCCTGACCAACAGCTGGTATTTTGCAGCCGAGTCCTCACATTTCTACTCTGCCTCAGCCATCTACGGGAACAGCGCCGCTTACTCTGCCTACAGCTGCAGCCAGCTACCCACGGGCTGCGAGCAGGCCTGCGCCGTGCGCAGGAGGGCAAAGCAGGGGGACCGAGGGGACTCCAGGAGGAGCTGGCACGAGGAAAGCTCTTTTGAAAAGCAGTTTAAGCGCAGAAGCTGCCAGATGGAGTTTGGGGAGAGCATCATGTCAGACAATAGATCCAGAGAAGAACTGGGAAAAGTAGGCAGTCAGTCAAGTTTTTCAGGCAGCATGGAAATCATTGAAGTGTCCTGAGGGGCAGCAGGCATGTGTGACTGTATCAGAGTTGCTTCCCTCTCCAGGCTGCTCCCCCACCATTTGAGAGATCCCTGTAAATCTGAAAACTGTGTGTAAAAAGGTGGGGGGAGGGAAGAACCTTGAGGCTTCAGTGTGAATGCAGCAAAAGGTTAGTGCCGCAAAGAAATGACGGGCGAGCGTCTGCCCGAGGACACCAGATGTACTGCTGGGTTTTTCTCCTCTCCTCTCCTGAAGAAGGGCAGAACACTTCAAAGGTCTTTCCCTGATAGAGGAAGCAATTGTATGCAATGGATTGCACAGCGTTTCAGTGGGTTTTATAAAGGAAGCTCTCTTGGCATCAACCTTGCTCTGGTTTCACTGAAACACGTTCCTACTTGTTTTGTTCTCCCCTCCTCATGCCCCATATGTTCACCAGTGCACCTTAGCCCTGACACTGAGCCAACCTCTGGAGGGAGACCTTTTTTCTGTAAGAAAGGAGACTGGGAGCAATTCCAAAGGACATAGGGAATGGTTACAGCAAAGCTTGTCTGAACACACATTTTAGACAAATGTAAATACTGGTGTAACTATTGTTCTAATGGATAGGCTTTAAGTGATTTGCTAGAGAGCTGCTTCAGAGAAAAAAAAGCAGTACCTCAAAAATATAAAAAATAAACTAGGGCTTTATGGCTGCCACATGCTGGTAGTCAGTTCATCAGCAATGTGAACAAGTAACAACTAGCCACATTTGATTTTTTTTTTTTTTAAAGCTGTCTACGCACAAGTGTTTCAATTGGCTGAGCAGCAATGTCTAAAAGAAGATGAATGAACCATACTTAGGACTGTTTCCTCCAGTCTTTTGATACAGTATTCTTATTTTTTATATTAAGCTGGCTTCTGGGAGAGGGGTAGTTGCTTTGGCTTCTAAGCTGTAATGGAGTGGTTGATAGGTAGGGTTACATGCAAGAGAAGCGGCTGCTACAAGTGGCCACAACATGCTTTTCTTGCCAGTTAATAATTCAATAGGAGGCTCTTGAAGGCTTTTTTGGTTTGGGGTTTTTTGGTTTGGTTTGGTTTTGTTTTGTTTGGGGATTCTTTGTGGGTTTTAAGATAAAAATGGAGTAGGCTTTTATCCTTAACTGAGCAGTACCACTGAGGAACTGCTCTTCATTTATGGTCCCAGTCCTACATGGGGTGGGGGCAATGCAGGTGGTTGGGTTTTATTCCATTCCAACATGGATTGAGACTGGCTTCTCATTAGTTTTGCTGACTTCATCAGATAAAGGGAAGTCTGGCTGGCTGCCCAAGGAAAACAGAAGGGGGCTCCAGTGTCCCATCTCATAGTGTGTGTGAAGGAAAGGGGGTTTGAGAAGGGATGGCTTTCCATTAAGGGAAGCCACTCCCCTCCCACACTTACAGCTTCAGAGGAACTCGATCCTGGCCATTGCTCTGTCCCAGTGTAGGGTCTTGGTTTCCCAGCATGCTGGTGTGTGATTTGTCTGCAGATGCTCAAGGCTGTACCGTGTCCTCCCTCATCACTCCAGAGAAGATACCAACGTGAGGAGGTGCCACATCCCTGCTGCCAAGGGGGTGTTTCACTGAAGATTAGGCACAGCCCTTCTCATGTTGTTTTTGACAGCAACCCAGCTGCTTCCCCTCCAGCTCCCATTCCTGTGGTAGCTGGGTTGCCCTGCTCACGTTGGTTCACGTGCCCACGTTGCTGCAAGAGATTTGTGGTCAGTGAGGGGTGGTACCAGAGGCACTGGTTAAAGCTTCATCCTTCATGCTCTGAGGGAAGCTGCACGTGTCTTACCTCGGTCTTTCTCAGCTTCCCCTCAGAAAATGTGTATTGAGGGGAAACTATATTTTTTTTTGTCCCATTTCAGTGCAGGCAGCTGAAAATTGTACATCACATGTAACAAACACTTAAACCCTGGCCAACAGCTTTAAAAAAAAATTTGTCAGCAGCAACCTGAAGCCCTAATTCAAGTGAGCAGCTTGGGTTATTTTAGGGTTTTTTTTTACTGTAAGTTTAGCTAGTTTGTGACTCAAATCTCAGGTTTTACTATATTGAAAAGTGGAGAAGATTTTGTCATTGATATGTTTTGTGACTAGGATGTGACTTTAATTTCCTACAGTGGACTGTTGAAAATAGCACTGAAAGCTACAGCATTGATTAACTTGATCCTAAAAAGTGCAAAAGGCACAGAGAGAGACAGCACCAGGAGGCTCTGGGCTGTGTGTACGAGATATTGGAAGAAGAGGTAGCCCAGGCAAGGGACAGGTTGACATCACACATATCAGGGGTTCATTAAACACTTGTCTCTGTTTATATATCAGGTGAAAACAATTACATTACAACTCTTTTCAGCATATATATACACATACTCTGTGTGTATATACCTATGTAAACAGTTTAACAGTGCTTCCTCCAGGAAAAGCCCATGTCTGTGATTTAAACCAGTTAATGGGGGTTAACACATATTAATTCATGAAGACAGAAGCAGATTCTTCCTGTCTTTTGTGCTCCTTCAGACGTGTGTTCCCCCCTTCTCTATGTTTGGGTTTTGGGTCTTCTCCTATGTTTGGGGTTTGCTTGCTTGATTGCCCTCTGAGGAACTGAAATCTGGTCTTGTGGCTCCTTGTGATTTCCAGTACATTCTAGTCCCTGAATGAATCAAAGCTGTAGGCTTGGTATTTTCAGGGGATAAGTCCCCATAGGAGGAAGCCTTAACCCCATGTCCCGCACAGAGTGGTGCCCTGGCTCCTATCTGAACTAGAGTCCTGTCCCTGAACAATACTGGAAATGGTTTGTAGAAGTCTGGAAGGCAAAGTGGAGGATGTGAGAGGGTAAATGTGTACATGTTCAATATGAATATAATCTATGGCCACTGGTGTATGGCATACTTGGCATATTTGGTTTATGGCAAGCTATTCAAATGGTTCAGAGAGATGTAAGTTTCTCATCTTTTTGTGTCATGAGAATTACCTGTATGTATGATGAAATAAAATCAGAAATGGTACCTGTTTATATAGAAGGGCTGAGGAAGGAGTTGTGGAGTGTGCATTACCTACCTGCAGTACAACCTGCTCCTGAGTAGGCAGGACGAGCAGGGGGCTTGTCCTTTATCATACATACCCTTCTCTGCAGCTGTGCCTGCTCATAAATTACATGGCTTGAGCAGCTTTGCACCACTTGTCACAAGCAGCCACGATTTTATAGCACCAGTAACCATTTAGGCCTCTTACCTGTTCCTGAATACCCCACCTCTTCTGCTTCCTTGAAGAGCAACAGTGGCACTTCTCTGCATTTAACACATTAACAATGTCTAATACAGCTGTGAGTAACCTGTTCCTCAGGCAGCTGTGTTAGTCTTGTTGAAGCAAGTATTTCAAATGGATTGTTACCTAGAATGATCCCCCTGGTTTGTTTGTTTTTTTGCCTCCCATACTTCTTATTTGAAGATTAATGTAATTACTTGTTTAAATACTTGTTTTGACTGATTCTGTCAGTCTTGAAGCATGCAGAGCAAGTTCTGCTTGCTGAGATTGGAGTACGCCCCTCATTGCTGCTTCAGAGAATAGCTCATACAAACTATAATGTTTGTGTAACAGCATCTTCAAACTCAGGAGCAGTAGCAGAAGGTTTTTCTTTTCTTAAAAAGAGAATTTCAAAGTATAATCCCAGAGAGGGAAATGCAGAATTCTTAGCCTCCCTAAAAGAAACCAAACCATCAGCCAGAGCACAAGTAACAACCTATGTGAGTTTCTGTGCTTATTTTCTACAAACAACATGTAGCAACTCTTACACAGAAACCTGCATCAGACGGAGCCCATCCATCACCACCTCAGACCTGCCCTGGCTTTGGGGACTGCTGGGTGAGCAGTTCTCCTTCACAGAATCAGAATCACAGAATATTGAGTTGGAAGGGACCAACAAGGATCATCAAGTCCAACTCATAAGTGAATGGCCCATACAGTGATCAAACCCATAACTTTGTCATTATTACCACGTTCTAACCAACAGAGCTAATCTCAGGGTTCCTGTGGATCAGGCTGTCCCGTGCAGGCTCACGTATTGAAGAAGTTAAAACCTAACTGTGGTAGCTAAAAGCAAGCCAGCAGCCCCCACAGAAGGATCACAGACCAGCTGAAAGAGGCTAAACTTGCGCTAAAAGCAGAGTCTGACCCATTCAGTGAAGTGCAAGGAACTGGGAGGAGGAGATGAGCAGCCAGCAGGGCAGAGGCCAGCCTGGAAGTCAGCCTGTCCAAGGATGCCCAGCTCCAGCTCCTTCTGTGATCTGGCGAAGAACTGATGTAAAGCATCTGTCAGGACATGGTCTCTATGTGACAGGAAGATATGTGTGGGAGGAAAGAATAAAAGAAACATGCTCATGTTTATTCTTCCCACTCAGGCCTGGGAAAGCCGTTGGGTGCACACACAGTGCAAGTGCCCTAACAAAACAGGCAGTGGTCTCACACTGCCAGTGCTTTGCACAGGGAAACCGCAGTCTTACACAAGTCTTGAGTCCTTGATCCTCAGATCCTCATCACCTCCATGAGTTTGCCAGCACAGAAAAGGTAGGCAGCCAGCTGAACTACAGTCCCACCCCACTGCTGGTGAGTCCCAAGCATTGCCGCTCACATCACGTATTTAAACTGGACATCAGTGCCAACCAGAATTGGGGTCGTACTGGAAGAAAACCCAACATTTATTTTCACTCTGGGATATGTTTCCTTACAGTCCCAGGGCAGAGGCAGCCCCAGGGCAAGTGAGACCAGCCATGTCCACAGCACGAAGGTGGGTTCTGGGTACAAAGCAAAGCTCAGCACTGTCCACATATGTCACGGCAAGAAGTGGTGCACTGAAAATGAAGAATAAGCAAGGCAATTGGAGAAACAAAACACTTGGGAAAGAGCCACACCAAACGTTTTACTGCTGGAGCTGTGGAACATGTAAGCATGTAGGAAGCTGAACGGAGAGCAAATGTGCCAACAGGATAACCACCCATAAACCATGGAGCGCTCAGCCACAATGCTGGGAATCAAAATGCATGCTGGCAGCTTGGGAACAGCAGGGACAGTACAGTAGTACCTCAGGACACCACTGGTACACAGTCAGAGAGAGGGGCTGGCTCATACAGTGCATGGGCTTGAGAAAAACATGTATTTCTACTCTTTCTGTGTAAAAGCTTAGAGGAGGGAAAAAACACACTTTAAATATTTCAGTATACTTAATTTAAAATGCATTTACTTAAAAAAAACCCTGAAAAGTCTTTTCTGTCCCCTTCACCAGATCTTCACAGAAATTGCCCTGCAGATAGGTTGGCACTTTAACAACCTGTCAATGCATTCAATTACAAAAACAGAACAAAGCAAACCTCTTCTGCACAGGCAGCACACTGACCAGTATGGGATGCAACAAACACCAGTGGCAGCACAAGGGGAGAGCTGCAACGGCAGTCACGGGAAGGACCAAAGCAGTTCAGGCCAGCAGGGAACCACAGACTCAGAGACTCACTCTCCTCCCCAGCTTTTCAGAAGATTGCATATCAAGAAGCTTACCTTGTGCCCCAAACCACACACCACTTCAGAAAGCAGAAAAGGGCAGAAATGTCTGGTTTCAGTGGAGCACACCAGATTATTCTCTGTTCATAGCACTAAATTTGTGGTAGAAGTAACAGCTAGCACATTCGTGAAAGATACCTGAGGCCTCCTCCAAGAGCATTTGGCTTGGAAAAGGAAATTCATAAGCAGAAAGGTAATTTCAGTCACATCACAAATCTCCTGCTAAGCAGCATGGGAGTAAAGCGACAGTCTCACCCTGAGCATCACCTGCACCTGAAGCTGAAAGCAGTGTGTAGAGCAAAGCCAACAAGGAGCAGCCAAGCAACAAACAGCATCTCAAGAAGATGTGGCATGAGGCGTCTTCCCCTCAGCAAGAGGGCCAAAGACTTACAGTTAATGAAGGCCATGACAATGTTTTAAATAAAGCTATAAACCATTGCTTGAGAACAGTTAGAGGGTGCATGATGTCTTACAGTACCCATACAAGTTACTATCCTGTGGAACAGAGGTGATGATGTATGAGCTTTGGAAGAGGTTCCCCTTCACGTTTCAGCTCTGATTTCTTTCTAGTTAAGCTAGTAGGTCTTTCACAATCTGCCCTTGCTGTATGGAAGGCTCTACCTGTGAAGCCCAGCAGCACAGCCAGTGTTCCTAGGAACAAGCATTTTCTCCCATTCTCAGCCCAATGCCCAGGTGTTTTTCAGCAAATGAGGAAGGAACTGATTTGCAGCCCTCGGTCCTGCAGCCTTCAGATGGGAACACTATTCATTTGCCCTCATTAGCACTGCATGGAGCAATGCTTTTATCTGATACTTAATGGCATGAGGCTAGATGTCTAGAAACCTTACACAAGAGAGCATCCTACAGGAGAGAACATCTCAAGGGCCCTGCCTTGAGATCCAGTATCAGGACCTTCCCACTAGCATAGGCTTCCAGCACACCAGGGTGTGGGATATTAAATGATCCCGTCTGGCAGACAGCTGAATGTTGCACATTTTAAACATCCAGACAGCATCATTTGGACAAACAGGACAAAAATTACTGCAGCTGCTATTTAAAGCAGTTCAATATTCTTGTGTGTCTGATGGCAGAAGGCAGAGACATATTCCATGATGGACGATGACGACTCGCCTGGGCATGGCCATGACAAGCAGGTTCTCATGGGTTAAGTCTCACACTGTAAGCTTTTAACAAACCAAGTGTAAAATAGGGCAGGAAGCTTGAACAAGGATATTGTATCCCATGCAACACACAGCATATGCCTACATATTACTGTGTAAAACCTCTGGGGTGGGAGCAGCAGGCAAGGAGGCCCACTCTGCTGCCTTTGCTAAAAAAATCTCCTGCTGAGTTCCTTGGCCTCTCTGAAGCAGTCAATTGCTCTTCCCAGGGCATCATTCTAGGGGGCTTAATTTCTACAGGACTCTGCTTTCAGACAGTGTTCAGCAGGCCCTGGGGTCCAACCACCACTGTGGTTCAGATGCACATCAGTTTGCTGCAGTCAGCATCACAAAAATTCACTCTACACTACATGGCCTTTGGGAATGCAACAAGAGAACAGTCTGTTGCTTCTTGCCACCAGGCAATAATTAATATCATCAAAAACCTACTGCATTCTTATTTCCAAATGCTCAGAGACAACCTTTTGCTGACTAAATACTCTTAAGTACCAAGATGTATCAAAGCAAGTTGCCTTTGGCAAGTCACCTAGCCTTGTACTGTACTGGAGGCTGGTTTGTCCCTGACTCTCAAAGAGGGCTGTCCTCACCACTGCAACTGCACTCTTGACATACAACCACCCTTGGGGTTCATGGGCACTTCAGCCTCCTCACCAGCAACAGCATCCTGGGTCCAACAAAACACACACAAACCTACCCCGGCCCAGCAAATCAAGGGCTCCTCACTCCTGGTTACATTCTCTTTCTGCTGCGACAAGAGCTGCCATGCACTGGTGATGCAGGCTGTTAAACCCTATTTCTAGATCTATAAATATTTTTACAGCAGCATGTAAAATATCCCTGTTTTACACAGGGAGAAACCAAAGCTCAGAGAGGTGCTGCAAATTGCCTGCAGCCAGCAGACCAGCAATAGACTTGGCAACTGCCCTGTCTCCTGTGGGTCAGCCCAGCAGCCAGGCATCATGGATATGCTGCCTGCCTTCCAGGAGTGCCCTTGGCTTCCTTGGGAGAAGGCAAGAACATCCTGTTGCCTTTGAAGCAGGTGGCTGAGAACAGTCCCCAAAAGGCCATGTGGTTTCAGTCATGAAACAGCGTGCTTAGGCCAGCTCTCAGCAGAATGGCAGCTAAGCCAGTGCAAAGACCCAAAGGACTTCTTGTGTCTCTCCACTCCATACACCAGACGGTAAAGAAGCAAGTGCACCTCTCTGGTAGAAAAGACAGCACCAAGACAACTGGAGTGTCCCAATAAAAAAGACACCTCATGTCCAACTTTGGGATGGAAAGTGAGCAGGTTGGTACCAGTGCCTGTCAGAAGAACATGAAATGCCACCAGCTGGGGCATGGGGACATTGCCAGGGCAAGGGGGAGAGGAACACTACAGCTTGCTTAACATTAACTACATACATATCTAGAACAGTTATTCCTTTACAGGCTCATAAATTAGTGAGCCCATACAAACAGGAGCCTCAAGGACATGCCAAAACCCTGCAATGCAAACCATGTTAATTATGATAATAGGCAGATTTTAATAAGCCAGTTCCTGGCCCTTACACTTTCACCTATAAAACACACATATTTCCAAGGCCAGGGGATGTCAGAAATACCTTCCAGACATCTGATCGTCTAAACCCCAGTGGCACAAAAATCATGTCAGAAGGTTCGTCACACCCTGTATCCCTTTGAATTTTTTTAGTAAAAAACAAAACTTCAGATGAAAGAAAATTCCTCCTCTGTAAACCCCAACAGCAATGAAACAAATGTCTCTGCACAGGCAGTAGTAGTGGTAAAGGAGACAGGAGGGCAAGAGGAGGGGGATGAAAGAAATGTAAATCCTCTTCTCCAGACGACAGGACAGGGGAGCTCCTGGATTCCTGGCTGTGCAGTTCTGGCAGATGATGACGTTCTTCCTCCGATGCCCTGGCAGAGTCAGGCAGCACTGCTGTCTGCTTCAAACATCTGCCAATCCAGCCTGTTGGAAGCGTGTCTGTGCTGAACACTGGAGCATGGAAGATGAGGAGGGGCAGCCTGCCGGGTCAGCTAGGACTTCAGCTCCCGGTCAGGTTTCATGCTGAAGGGCTCCAGCCTCTCGCTCTCCGGCAGCATGCTGTTCAGCCGCTCCATCAGCGGGATCGTCTGGTCGATGCCCATCTGGATACGGCGAAGGATGGCAGACATCTCATTGACCTTCTGGATCTGCTCCGCATACTTGGCATACTTCTTCTGGCGCTCCTGCATGAAGCTGTAAAGAGTTTCCACAGAGAGGTCCATCTGTTTAAAAACAACAAGTAGAGCAAGGCACATTAGGCCAACTGTTGCTGGAGACGTTTCAGCACTCTGTCTTTCCTAAAAGCGACCAAGAACCACCTTAGATGCCCCACTGGAGATACCAGACAGGTAGAAAAGAGCTCCTCGGAAGGTACATAACCAGTTTGTCACTAAATGGGGTTCATAGTTGTACACCAGGGGTGACATATGACAACCTCAGTTCTACACCCAAATACCTAATCAGAAGATTCTTTATTTGCAGGACTGAAAGCCAGCAGGCACTGCCAGGGATTTCCCAATAAACCAATATACATATCCTCCAAGTTACACAAACTCAGGGAATGCATGGCCTCTGCCTACACCTGTAGTATATTTTCACTGGAGACTGGTCATTTGCAAGCATTAAGCTCTGCCATACTTGCCAGTGCTAATTTTCCTTGGTTTAGCCAAGTTACTCTGCAACTAAGCCACAGCTGTTACTACCATTGTCATCTGGAAAACTCCTGCCTTGAGAACCACAATGGATTGCTACTGTCCCTAATTTCCCTGAAACCCAAAAATAAGGAGTGTTATGAGTGACCCCCAGAGAGACATTAAGTAAATTAGCCATGCAATTAAGCACAGTCAGTACCCAAACATGGCTCAAGCATGATGACAATGACAGGAACTGCTGTGCTGTTCCTGCCACTGAGTGATGAAGGTAGCCTTTATAATTCACAGTCCAATCTTCTCTTCAGCCAGACCTGCAAACCCCAGGCAGAATTCAGTCAGTAGCTTCCGAGTCAGACGGTTTAAGCTGTTTTACACATTGTAAGACACATCACATGTTCAAAGAGTTTGGTAACAGGTCTGCTCCGAGCCCTCAAGCCCTTGTCTCGCTGTAGCTGCACTCAACAATCCCAGTCATTCCAGCACACAGGCTCTTCGGCTCTTCCGACTCTGAATACATTTTGTGGAAAGCAGTCCCTCACTTGGGACACAGTACATGCCCACAGGGGCTGCTGAGTGAAGGACAGAGACAGACACACACTGACCAGTTTTAGCCCGTTGCCACCTCTTACCACTGTTTTTTCCAAATCTCTCCCATCTAATCACTCCCAGAGGAAGGAGGTCACTGCTCATGATGAAGCAGGGAATTGGTTCCGAGAACTCCTGGTCTACTAAGAAGCACAGGTTGAAACCACATCCCTCACACTTTAACTGTGTGACAGTCAACCCATTTGGCGGAGAACAGTGACTGTACCTGTCACCGGGGACAACACAAATTTATCAGTGCAGTGCTAAAAAACATGCCGTGCTGACCCGATCTGACTTACACAGTACTTAATCAGCAAGTGTAATCCTGACCCAGTATCCAGTGGTGCAGGTTTGTAGGGGAAAGCCTTCAGCAAGGGGAGGAGTGGGTGGAAATGGTGCAAAGCTGGAAGGTGCATCCCTCACCGAGGACGGAGGTCCTACCAGGGAGCACTGCCGTCCCACTGGCAGCAGCAGGGTTTGGCCCTGGGGGAACAACTGGTGTAGCTATATCTGCTGACAAACGTCCCTTTCAAGCCCTGGGGAAGAGGTCAAGTCAGAAATAGTCAAGAAAATACTGAAAACCTAAGTTACCTTAGGTTTTTTGTAACTTAACTTACTTACAAAACAGCATTTAAAACAAACACACAAGTTTCCACTGAACTTGTCATGGGGATTAGGGCACATTTTTTCCTCTATGACCTCCATCAGAGCTGGATACTCTTTAATTTCATCTTTACTTTCTACTGCTTTCAGGCTGAATTCTTCCTCTTTGCCTCTGTGCTTTCCTGTGAATTCCTCCCTCCACACTTTCACGCACGGGAGAAAATAAAACCAGCAGAGCAGGAAACTCCAAATAGAGTGGAAACAATTTAAGCCTACACAGGGGTTTCTATTAAAACCTCAGCTCAATAATTTAGTAGCTTGGCGCTAGCTCTGTAAATTGGAGTGTGTAAAAAGCAGACCACCATCAACCAGTAAGTTAAATCCAGTGCCTAAAAACATCCTACCTAATGAGACAGTGGCCTGAAGTGGCAGCCAGTCGGAAACCTGCCAAAAGCCAGCATGCCTCATTAAACTGAGCAGTGTGGGGACCCAGGCAGAAACCTCCTCTAGTTCTGAACTTCTCATCCACAGGCAGGTTCTCCATGCAGCCTCACAGCACTGCATAAGAGGCAAAGCTTGCACCTACCAAGCTTTTAAACAAAAAACACCAAAGGCCCCCTTTTTTCTCCATTCCAATAACTTCCATCTGCTGACTTTTTAGGCTCCTTGCGTAAATACGTGTAACGTCCACTTACGGGTGAGGAACACAGGAAGAAGCTGGAGCTGACCTGCAGTAGGAAAGAGAAACATGGAGTGGCTTCCAAGCTCTTTGCTACCTTTGGACACGTTCACAATGGCCATAAAAAAAAAGCTGCCTCACACAAAAGGATAAAGGGTGGAAGTGAGTGTTTCCTACAGTTCCCCTACACCTAGCATTCGGGTTTGCCTGCTGAGGGAGCCACGACAGCTGCACAGCCAGCAACACAACGGGGAGGACTGAAGCTGAGTAATTGTGAGGAAAGGTCAATTTTTACTCAGACTGAGCCTGGTATTTTTAACTATTAAAAAAAAAAAAGCAACTACATGTTAATTCCTGTAGATAAATGCCAATGTCTCTTTGCAGCTTTCCTTGAAGCAGGCCTAAGTACACACATCCTTCCTGCCTCCTCCCCCTCCAAGCAAGCTCCTCTAATCCCAGTCCTTGTGCTTTTACCTTTCCTGGCATGCAGTCCCATTCCTCTCACACTCAGACCCTTCATACTCTGAGGGTCAGCCCTATTTACCCACCACAGAGACTAAAACTAGCCTTTGGTAATCCATAATGAGCAGGGAACATGCATAAGAATCCACTTAATTCTAATCTATTTAATTTCATACAGTACCAATAAAAGCATCTGGAGAAGGGAAGCTGAGGGGAGTCTGCTCCCCTGCCTACAGCCAAGGCAGTCCATGCTTTTCAAGACACCCTTGAGGGTCAATGAGTGAATCTGCCTTCTCTGAACAGCTCCCATCAACTCCCACCTCCCTGACATGAAGCCCTGCCAAATTCACCTCTGCAAAACGTTCAAGTCTCAACCTTCTTGTCCATCCCTATCTGTGAAGCTCCCTGGGAAGGCCCAGCAAGACACTCCAGAGCTAGCTGCTCTTCCAGTATCCTACAACCATCTGAGAGTGTTTATTTGAGCCATTGTTTCTGCTCTGTTTGCTTCAAGCCTCCTATACAGCAGGCCACCAAGTTGCAGATAACTTCCCATCAGCTGGCCACTACCCTGAAGCCAGAAGATATGAGAGATGTGAAGCAGCACTGTCACCAGCCCCTTGACAACCTCACCATCAAGGCTTCATCATCACCCATCTGTCCTTCAAACATATTCACTGAGTAAGCTACAATCATCCCCAACTGAGAGGTACAGAAGAGTTTAGAGAGTTTAAAGGCTGGACCTGAAGCCTGTAAAGAAGCAACAGAAAAAAGCAGAGAGCAGAGCCCAGCATGTGAGGTCAGAGTTTTAATTCTCATCAAAACAAGAAGTTCTGCCCAATCTGGACTTGAGAAAAAAAGATGGGTTCTCAGTGAAAGGGTGAGAGCTCCTAATGAATATTTTATTTCTTTCCAAAAATCATTCCTCCTGTTAAAGCAACAAACCTGAGGCTGGACATGCCCAGAGTAGAAGACAGGATTTTTCTTCCCTTCCTATGTTGAAAAGCATGTTTCTTCATGCTTTTCTTTCAGAAGTATACTATATATATATAGTATATATATACTTCTATAGTATATATAGATATACTACATATATGTATACATACACTCTAGTATATATATACTTCTTTCAGAAGTATATAAAAATGAACAAGCCTAAAACTCACCTTCCAGCATGACATGATTTTTTTGTACAGCCAGTGACATTCACAATTTGTGCCTTTTTCTGCTATAAAGCTCATGCCTCTTCTGTGGCTCAGCAGCAGCAGGACACTAATTCATGCCTCAGTTTCACATTTTAAACATGAAATGACATCTACAGGGCTTTTCTTTCTTCAAATAAAAACAGATTAATAATTACTTCCAACAACAGGGCAAGATGGATATTTCCCCACTTAAATGGGCCCCAGCACAGCCTCTCCTGCTACACCATTCACACTGTCAACCCATAAGAGTCTCCTCTGCATTACACAGGCCCATTTGTAACACCACACTGGTGAAACACAAAAACAATTGAGGATACTGTCAGACATCTTGCACACCATAAATTCTTGCATTCATTTAAAAATTTTTCTTGGCCCACACTGCCAAGCAGAATAAAGACATTAATTTAGCCCACAAAAAGATTGAGGTCAGCACTGGCCACTGCCCAATTCTTTTCAAGAGACCACACTGAAAGCAAACCAATGCCCATATATATACATCTCTTACCTGGCATGGGTTTATAACACCTCTGCCATGGGCATATGAGTGTCCTGAGGTCTTGGAAACAGTGGTCACATCTTGTTAGTTCAATGACTGAAAATGAAAATTGCAGCAAGACACATTTTCCCTGGGTGCAGAATATGGTTGCAGAAGTTCATTAAACTTGGAATCAAATTTCTAGAGAGGCACTGCTGACCCACATAACAAACCAAATACATCTGAGGATGCTTGGACATTCTCAGCTTCTCCACTCCTTCCTAAAATGCCAATAAGGCAAGATGATGGGGGTTTTTTTCCTCCCCCACTCAGCAACAGCCTTCAAGAGCTCAAGCAGACATCCATTTGTCCTGTGTCCTTCTGTCCTAACAATTTGCTCTCATCTCCCATTCCCTATGGCTGCTGTTCAAAAATATACAGCTATTAGGGTGCAATCCTCATTCCAGAAAGTTCATTTGCTGGAACAGCACTCGGAATACAAACAGCCTTTCGTTCACATTGTCAGGTGCTTGACTGGGGTTAAATGAACTCCTTCCTGCAGCTGCACAAAACCCACATCACAAAGTGACAGGCGGGAACATGACTGCATGGAATATTAGTAATGATGTGTTGGTGTGAAAATACTTTTCAATCAACACACTTAAAACTGAAGACAGCTCCTCTTTCTGTACTGTCTGAAAACAAATGTGTTAAATGAATGGCTTTTTTCCCCCTTCCCCTCTCTCTTTGATAATGTCACGCAAAGTCAGCACAATAGATCATGATGACTTCCTGATGATGGGAACATCTTCTGTTTCTCCCACTCACCACATACAGTAAGTGGTAAACTGACTGGGTAGCATCTCTTGCAGTGTGTAGAAAACATAGACACCCAGTCAAGGATCCCACTCTTCAGCTTCAGTCATGAGTACAGCTTGTATGAGTATCCTTCTTCTGTGCCACTGCCACATAAACAATTATAATTTGTATTGCTTATCACATCTAAGATGGAATCCCTTTCACTCCCTCTGTAATTTGTCATTGCTGTAAACAAATGCTAAGGATTACTCTGTCTAAGCATTGTATGGATCACAGTCAAGTCAGAGAACGAAGAGTAACCATTTTAACTGGCTCTAGCACTGAGTTTTAGCAATATTAACAGGTATATCAATGCCCTTACTCCAAAAGATCTACAGTTAAACCCATGCCTTAGTCCCTTAGTACTATAGTGCTATACATGATAGCATAAGATAGGCTACTGCACCTGTAAGATCAAGATTTAATTATTTTGGAAGGCCTTGGGATACACAAAAGCATTCAGAATTCCAAAGAATGAGAAGGTTCATTCTTGAAATTAGCTTTTCCATCTTTACGTAAATCTTTTCCTGCCTGTTGTGTTATTGGACAGGATATGTTTGTCACTACCACGCAGTCTGACCTCCACAGCCCACATCTCCCTCACAGCTCCAACTCAAGCCTACCCTGTTTGAGAGTTACCAGCATCCCTCTGCTAACTGGCAGTCCCCCAAGCTTAAGTTATGACTGCTATCACTAACTGTTGCTAAAAAAAAAAAAAGAGTCCCAAAGCTACAATTAAAATAATACCTATCTCTTGCCCAGCATTAATGAACCAGTAGACTTCCAAGTGTTTAAAACGTAGGGCCCTACTTCACAGAGAAGATGGGCAGCAAAACCTGACAACCAGCAGCCATCTGAAATCTGGTGCTGCAGATGCCATAGCCAGCTCTCCAGTATGGATACGTGTCACATTACAGTCCCATTCTATTGGTCTTTCTACACTTGTATTTCCCTCAACACCACATATATTCATCATCTTTGCCTTTCAAAACAGCTAAACCATTAACAAAGGCAGGTGAAACTCAGGGCACTGCAAAGGAGCAGTCATACCCTTCTCCTTCAAATGAGCTGAAATAATCACAAGCTTAGTTCTGCACCTAAGTTCTTGGGGGAGAACAAAACAAATTTAGTCTTCCCAGCCTCCCTCTTCTTCAGTGGTTTGGTCTTCTGTTCCATCAGCTTGCTTGACTGACCTACCAGCAGGATCATGAGAGAAAATGCACCTTCTTTCCCCCTGCATGTGTTCCTGGATTCTAACTCAGTGTTTGCTGTGGCTGTATCAGACTTAACTGCACAAGATTCTTGAAAAAACAGAAAGGAAAAAAAAGAGTAAGCTTTCTAAACTGTCACCAAGAAAGGTTATAGTATTTTCTAGTTCATTGTCTTTGACTAGTAAGAACACTTTTTTAGAGCTTTCAACACTGCTTTCCTAGAACAATCTACATCCATCTAAGAAGCCATCTCTAAAATTTATCATGACTAAAAATGTTAAGTTATATTCAAAGCATTAGAAATGCTTCCATACCTATTCTAAATAACAAAGTTTAAGAAAAATAAATAAAAAACTCCACCCAAAGAATACATAAAATTATTGAACCTGTGTGTGCAATGTTTTTACAAAACCTCTCTTTTACGGAATACAATTCCACAGAAATTAATAAGAAACTCCTGGTCTGTCTTCAATTAGCTGTTCCTGGAAAAGAAAAAATACATATCTGTTACAGATCTGCTGCCTAAATGATAACTTGCACAACTCTTATTTCAGTCTACCTAACAATTCTGCTACAAAACACAACCTTCAATTTCCTCATTTCCTGATTTTACCCTGCTGATATATTACTTGTTCAGAACATTCCTATATCCAGCCAGAGCTTGAATACTATAGGACAACAGCAGTTATAAATGTTCTTTACACTTAGGGTTTTATTTTATCATAAATTTCAGGTTTGTACTTTTAATACATCAAAATGACTAGCTTTAAGCAAGTTGGTTTTCCAATGACAAGTAAGTTTTGGGTTGAAAAGAGATGATCACTGTCATTAATGAGATGTTTCTCAGAAAGCACTGCCATTCTCATTTCAGAGTGAAAATACTCAGCATCATTACATTTGCAAGCCATCTGCTGTTATTCTCAGCTTCACACTTGGGACATGATAGCTGTAGGTCTTCTTTCCCAGATGTTCTACAGAAGGTCTTTCAAAATTTTTCAAAAGGGGATGCTACCTTTGCCATATTTAGCCAGGGTTAGACACACCAGAAGAAATTTTCTCCTAGAAAATGCTCTTAAGTCTGTTCTCACAGGATGCAAAGGAGGTGAGTTTTAACCACTCCCTACTGCTTGTGAAGTGCTAAAAGGATTACCCTAGGACTCCCTCTTTTTTCTCTGAGGAATTGCAAAGATGGGTTCAAGCTCCTTGCCACACTTAAACTGCCAGTCCAGCACATCTGACTGCATCAGACCTACCTCCCATGTGCTGTGTAGATGGATACAAGCAAGAAGGCTGAAGTGTGAGATATGCATGGACCAAGCCCAGCAGTTAGGAACTGGGGATTTCTGGACATCTGAGAACCCATTTTGCTCTTCCCCTGACAGTCACAGTTTTGACATGGAAGTCCAAATCAACTTCCCTTCAAGTGGGGAAACTCAAAGGTATGTTCAGTTCTAATAAAGTCAGTCTGTAATAACCTGAAAAATTGCTGAAAGATCTTTTTGTAGCTCTACATCAGCTCTTCCGTGTTTAAAGAGAACACGAAATGAGCCAAGTACCTCCCAGTGATATTAAGGGGAGGATCTACTCCTTCATTCCCAGAAGAGATACTTTCAAGACTGACTCCACTGTACTTCCACAGTGCTGAAGCCCAAGAGTTCCAGCACATTTCTGGAGGTCACAACATCAGCCTTTGGCTTCAGGAAATCCTCAAGGAAATCTTGAGCACTGTAGATCATTTACAGACTAAGCTCTTCTGAGGCTATAGACTCTTGTTCCAAATACAGTAACAAGAGCACATACCACCATCAGTGATCAACAACTCAGACAGAAACTCAGTGTGTGAGTACTGGTAACTGATCCACTCTGAGCATTCATTTTCATTGTATTGAGCTGCAGTGGCCTCCAGATTCACAGAAAGTTGAGTATTTCTTTCTCCTTGTTTATGTCTACAAACCTCTACAATAAATTGATCAAATGCAAGAAGATATTTGAATTTTTGCACTATGATCTGGCAGGAGAACTTATACTTGAAAAGTAAGTAGTTCACCTTCAGTTCCCATGTAGCTTAGGTCAGGTATAAGCAAGAATTAAATTCTATGGACTGGATTAAGCAAAAGGAAAGGCTATGCCCCAAGAAGCCTTTCTGATCTTAAAAACTCTTTAAAAATTCTTTGCCATATACTGTTTTTATGTTGACTTCTTTTACAACAACTACCTGAGCATCTTTTTCAGCTGAAATTAATCTGATTTGGGATTATGTCTTTTAGACAATTTACCAGTCAGTGCGACTGTTCTTCAAATGCATCACTTGCTGTTCTAGTTAAAAAAAAAATTAAAAATATTATTTCTTGCCAAGTACACTACAGCTTAGCACAGTTCATACACTCGATTACAGTGAATTCTACTACACTGTAATTCAGCCTTTTATCCAGGCTTCTAGAGGTAGATGACACATCCAGTCAGGAACAACACCCACATGAATTAATTAATAGTAAATCATATGTTTCATACCTCTACAGCAGTGGTACAGTAACCAATGTTCTAATAATGTTCTCATATAGAAACATTCACACCTCAATGACACAGAAACATTAAGGAAACCCTACCCTTCACAGAAACCAAGAGAGATTACTTGCACTAAGGCTTTGTAATACTTTCAACATGAAGTCATCTCTGTAAATCACATCTGATTACTATCAGAATTCTAATTACAGGGCTGCTAACACAAGGTTCACCCAGCTCCATCAAGTCTACCAAGTAGCATCTTTAATCCATCGGTGCAACTCCAAATATTTGCAAATAATACAGAATGACCTATCTAAAATGAACGTCAAACTGCTGAAAAGCTCTTAGCTAACATTCCTGACACTTCCACACCCCACCCCAATTCTCACTTAAGGGTAGAGTTGACACCTTGAAAATTTCAATACTGAAGCAGGAGGTAAGTTTTAAGAAAGAAAGTCTATAAAGTGACTTTTCCTATATCGACACAATCCACCAGGGAGGGAGAAGACTATTTTCAATCGACACTAACCCCAGTCTTATTTAAGAAGAGAAATTGTACCCTTTTCTATCTTTATCTGACTAAGCCAAACAACTAAAGCTTTTCCAGTTTCCTCCCCAAGGTTCTCCACTCTCTATGCATCCTTATAGCCCTTTTCTTGTATTATGAACTCGCCTTCCTTGAACATGATGAGAACTGCTCACAGTGTGTCAGATGAGATCATCTCTCAGCCTTGCACAATACAATCAATATGTTCCTATTTCTCCTGGAAGCACCTTGTGTGATACAGCCCAGGCTGACACTTGCTTTCTTCACTTCTCAAACCTGTTTCATGCCCCAATTCAACATCAAGTCTGCGAACTCTGCAATGAAATTCAACACTTCTTATTCCTATCTGAAGTTCTACAATGTTGGGGCAGGGGGTTGTTTGAGATTTTTTCCACCTGGGGTAACAAGGTTAGAATAAGAAATCAAATTTCCTAGTTTAAACAAGCTGTTAAAAGAAACTGAATTATATTCCTTCTGATACCTGATAATCATAAGCTCCACGCTCTAGTCCTGATGAAAGTGTTACTAAAAGGCTTAGCATACCAGACTTTGGATCTTCAGTGATAGTTTTTTAAGCACTTAAATTCTATAATAGTACAAACCTTTCTGTCTGCTAGATGCTTGTTTAATTTTCTACTCTTCCTTGTAAGTTCAGTGGTGGAAAGGATTCCAGTTTAGATCTTTCCTCAAAAGGCCATAAAGTACAAGAGAAACCAAAGGACAAGAGAAGGGGACATGCTGGAACTGATTACACACATATATTCGAGGAGTAAAATGACACCAAATGACTGTATGTTAGTGCAGCAGATTTTAGACTGTCACAAGTGCAAACAATTTCCTCTTCCTTTATAACTGCTAGATCACTTCATGAAGTTCACATAAAATAGAGCACTGGCCATCTACCTCAAGCACACACCACAAGACATTCTATTTATTAAAGTAACAACTGTGAAGCTTTTTCAAGAGCATTTTCACATTTTGATGCTGGCTGGTTAAGACACCACCCCACCACCCATGTATTCAAGCTACTTGCACATCAGGTTGGAGAAAAATGAGCAAGATCAACCGAAGGATATGAAGCTTAACATGTTTCCAGCTTAATAATCCTGCACATTTATTTCTGCATGATGGTGCCTGTTAAGACTCCAGTCTTTATAAACAACATTTCATCTCAGATGAGATGAGGAATAAAGAGCTGGATATATTGTCACAGCCCTCATCAATCAACTTTCAAAATGCCAAAGACTATATTTAAGGCATTGATTTCTTACAGACTGCTATGTTCCCTAGTTTTTTCTAAAAAGCAATGTGGCATTAAATCCCTTGAAAACACAAGTGGCATTTCAACCCAGGGTCTTCCCCATTTCAGAAATATTACATTGCAAGGAATTGTCAGGCTCCTTTCCCTGGATTTGAGGAACTGCTAATTTAAGTCTGTGAACCAAAGGGCTCAATTTTGTTTGAAAGTTAACACGGCCTCATCTAGAACATCTTTATATGTTGTGTCAAAACTAAATGCACCTCCACTGTCACTTTTGCCAGGCTTCTTTTAACAGGCTTGCTTTTGATTCTCTGAGCCCTTCCCTTTAATGGGCTAAAAGCTAACTTAGTGGTCTGATCCATATGAGCATATGGGCCTTAAAGCAAAGGCCTGAAGTTGAAGATGCATTTTGGATTTGGTAAGGCCATTTATCTTTTGCTGGCCTAATTCAGTAAGGTGGGCATGTCTGCTGAAAACAGATTTCACAAACAGTCTTGGAAACTCAGGTCTGAAACCTCCAACAGGGAAACCATAAATAACAGGAATGGCAAGAAACACCTCACTCAGCAGAAACAAACCAAACCAAAGACCAAGCAAAAACACCTCCACAAAATATCCCCTTCATTTGAGTTGACTCTCTGAAGGGACACTGCTCAACTGTGACTGGATCATGGTATGAATCCCAGGCACTTCAAATCTTTCTGCCCAGAGAGGGAAGGAGTTAAGAAAAGTGATTGTGGTGCTTTGCACAGTAGAAACTAAGGGTGTTTACAGCAGACATGCACTTCAAGTCTCATTGGAGCCTTGGTTAACAGGATGCTGCACTGCACTGACGTAGTCCCCAGCCAGGCAATGTCTTTCCAAAGTTTCTGGGTCATACCTCATTCATTCCTGGTGATGGAACAGCTCCCTGCACTTGAGACGGTTTTTCCCTTTATCACCACCTTCAAGGTACCTTGTCCTTAAATTTCCACCAGGCAATGTCAAGACCTTTACAAGCTGTCCCTACCAGAGCCAGTCCTCTCACCTCTAATGAGACAGGTTTAAAGCCATAGGACCTGACCTCAGCAAGCCCATCCTTCCCTCAGGGTGGAACAAAACCATGCTGATGACTTCTGTACACCACATTCTGCAGAAGGTTTTGCCACTAGTCGATGGGCACATCTGATAAAAACACACTCTGTGTCATAGAAACAAAGTAGTTGCCATATGGCATCCATAAAAAAACCCTCAAAATCCCTAAAACCCAAAATTGTTGGGCACACGTGGTGACACGAATGACTGAATCACAATTTATGAGTCTTAAATGCATGAGATAAGGTACAACATGCTTGTGTGTAAAAGTGATTTTCTTGTTAGTCTGTCAAATGCACTAGACTTGCTTCTTAGAGGATAATGATTTAACACTTATTCATAATCTTAAATAGCTGAAATATGTTGGGAGACATGATGTCATGTACTTATGGCTGCGAAAGTTATTTATTTGCCAAATATTAAGGGATGTATTTCTGGACATCTTAACTACATACTAGAGAAGCCCATTACATTTACTTTTTTGCTGCAAACTGATAAAGAAAGAAAACCACCAACAACAAACCGAAACAAATAAAATCCATACACATATTGTTCTGGAATACTTGTTCAAAATAATGAGCTATTCCCATAGAGGAGTTTATAGGTATGAAACAAGCCATACGCTGCAATTTGCTGCATGACAAACCAATTACTGATATTAATGCCTGCCTGGACAAAAGTTGCTTAACTACTGAGAATATAAAAGTAATATTTATTACATTTGAACAAGTGGGGGGTTTTGCCCCCACAGGTGTGTGCCATCTTAGATTGAGACATTTTACATTTCATCTCGTATTGTAAAAAGTGTTCTGTTTTCAAAATTATTGGCAGCATGGGATTTCTATGGCAACAAAAGCTACAAATAATAATGCATTTATATTTGTTGTTCGGGCAAAGCATGAGAGACTAAGTAACCTGCTTTGAAATACATTTTAAGAACAGTGTATCTAGGAACCACATTTGCCTTTAAGGGTACACAGTAAACTTCAAAAGCACATCCCCTTTCACAATGCTGGAAGTCTAATAAGAAATGCTAAAGATCTTTTCATTCAAAGCTTTTTTGAAAGGAGCTTAGGTGGCTTTCATCTTCCCTTTTCCTTTCACAGAAAGGATAAGCCTAAATTTTGACGTGTGACTAGTAATTTTTGGATACTTATCTTCAGATATTTTGTAAGATATCATTTTTGAGATGTTTAGTATCTTGTGCACAAAAAAATAATCTTTTTTTTAAGGCACTGAAACTAGACACAAAATCATGGGCTCTTTCTGAGAATTTAGCTCTGTTCCCCAGCTTTTACCTATTCTACTTGTCTCCTGTTCCCTGTTACTCACCATCCCCTATCACATGACTCTTGGAAGTCTCTCCCTGCCACCCAAAACACACATCCTCCACGGATAAAGACTTCATGTAGTCTTCATCCTGCTTAATTCCTACTTTTCCCCAGTCATACTTTTAGCACTGATCAACATTTCCCTTCAAACTCATCTTGTACATCCTCTTTTTTTTTTTTTTTTGACAGTGAAGACAACACCTCTTGCCATAAGTAAATCACTCCCTTCCAAAACAAAGCTCATTCAGGTACAAATAACTGTAATTGCTGAAGAAAGGTACCTGAATCAACTACCTGCAATCACATGTTCAATTAATGCTTTCCCCTTCAAGGAAACACTTGGGTAAATGTATTTCCTCTTGAGAGAGAACAGTCACACCAACCTGGAAGCCACGCAGATTCTACATTTAGGAGCAAATATGGATCCAGCCAACACTTTGCAAAGAAATTCTGGATAAAGTGGGAAATGGGATGGAGGGTGAAGCTAAACTGTTTTGCTCCCTGAAGTTAAGGAATGCACAAATGTGTCTACTCAGATCTGCAGTAACTACTGTTATGCAGGCACTCCTTTTTTTCCTTAGTTTATTCTCTTTCCTGTTAAGAATCATTGTAATTCAGATTGTGTGCCAATTACAAACCACCACACTCAATTATGAGTTATTGAGGACCAATAAATTTACAGAAGTACTTCTGAGTTTTGACAGAATCCAGGAAACCTTTTTTCTGGCAACACAGACAATGAACAAAAGATATTTGCCCTGGGACATTTTGCCAAGGAAAGACTAAAAAAACACTCCTGGCTGCAGGCAGTGAGAGTGTAGTACACTGTATAGTAGGACTATTACTCACTGAGTATAGTCAGTGATAGTCTGAAAAGTGAACATACCTCAGACAAATGGTAGGGTATCAGGGACTGAAGCTCACCAACAGTTTGTAGGGAAGTTAAAACATCAGTCACTTGATAAGTCTGTTATCCGAAGAAAAACACTTTAAAGGTTAGACTGTTAAAGGAAGGAAAAGGGAAATACTGGCTACCAAAATAAGGATAAAAGAATTTACTGTCCCAGCTCATGCACACATTATGCTTTTCATAATACCCTTTATTTTCTCTTTCATTTTTACCCTTTACTAGCAGCCAAAGCTTTGTGTACATGGCAAAACTAAATCACTGCTGACAAATGGGTGATGCCAAATGGGATTTCCTTTGTCTACACTTGTAATGAGAGACATACCCTGCTCTAGTTCAGCTGCACCCCTCGTTGTCAACAACTGTCACCGGTGGTTCGATTTAGTTCATCGAGCAGATCCCAAACAATTTGGAAAGAACAATTTAAGCCAACTGGGTCCCACCCAGCTGCTCCAGAACACACATGCAGAACAGCCAATGCAATTTAAAAATTATTAGCGAAATGAACACTAAAATCCAGCGGATCTGGTAGAGGGATTGAAAGCATCTGAAGTTACTTAAATGTTGCGGCCGAAAAAAAAAAAAACCACATCTGACTTATCAGTTCCCTGCATTACAGAGTCGCCCATTTCTCCATCGCTTTGTCAGAGGAGTCTGTTGTAAAGAAGCTAGTGATAATATCAGTATCATAATTTTATTTATTTTAGATGAAAAATAAACACAAGCTTTACAAACTGGAAGAAAACCACCATAGCTAATTCGAAAGGGACTCTACCACTTGCCCTATAGAAGGCAAGCCCAATTAATGCAGATTGTACTGGTGGAGTCTACGATGACTTTAAATCATGTCTATATTCCCTCTCTCACTTTAAAAGCCAAAAGAATTACAGTCTGCTTGGATTAACACAGCACACTGTCATTAGGCTGGCAATTAAATCCCATTTCTGAGATTGTGTGATCTGAGTCACCAACATCTGCAAATATCTTTACATCTTGTGTAATAGCTGGCCTCAGATCTTGATATACCAAAATAAAAAGGCCATTTTAATGGCTCCCATATTACTTTGGACTGAAAACTTCATGATGACAGCAGCTTCTCAAAATAGCCCATAAATCAAATTTATTATTCATTTTGTCATGCGGGGTTTTCTTAACTCTAAGCCAATAGAGCAACAACAAATCAAGGTCAGTGTTTATACTGCATGAATAAAAATTAACCATGTGTTCAAAATTTTTTTACTCTGAAAGGTATTTGGTCTCAATAACTTTTGACATATGCAGCATTCACCAATTCTTCTACACATCTGGGAGTATCTGAGAAAACACTCTCAAACAACATCTCCTCTCACGCCAGCCTGTCTTGACTTAAAAAAAAAAAATAAAAAACTGTCAGCCATCCTACTGCTTTCAGCATCAGTAATCACATATGAGAAGGACAATTCAATTGCAGGATGCTCATCCCAGGAGTCAATTTAATCCCAAACAGTATAATTCAATATTTAAACAGACCAGTGATTTCCAAATGACGGTTTATTGGTAAAAGCAACAGCACAGGAAGACCTTTTTGCCACACAGATCAGAAACGAGACAGCATGTTATGGGCTTTGAAAAGAAGCCTAGCTCTACAAATCCATTGAAGTACTGTCTTCTCCAGCCATAGATGTTTAGATTACTGTTTCTTTCCTTAAATCAGAGCCTAACCATAAGACATAATAAAATGTATACTATACAGATCTAAATAAGGAATGCTACCTTTAAAAATGTCAGTAATCTTTCACTTCTTCAACAGTTTCTTGCAGCACTTGCCACACCAGAAGAACAGCCACTGTTTACGGCCAGGAATCACAGGGCATGACCAATAAACACACAACCCAACAGCAACCACAACGAAAACCTGGAAACTTGGCTTGAAGTGTACACGTACAAAGTTTCTCTACGGAGGTTGCTTTGAAGCAGACTGCTGCAAGTGACCCACAGCCACCCAGAGCAAGCACCTGCACCCCCAGCATGCAGACCCAAAAGCCCTTCCCCACCACAAGAGGACACACGACAGCACCTCCTTAATCCGCTTCACAAGCGCGTTTTGATCGAAGGCGACGGCTTCTGCGCACTGGTGAAGGTGATCCTGGTACCGGAGACACAGCTGCAGCACCTGCTGGGGGTCCAGCTTTTCTAGCTTGGTGTTGGTTGGAGAGGTCTGCCCACTGAGGAGTCCTACAAAGCAAAGGGAGGACCAGAATTAATCTGACTGTTCAGATTAAGTTCAGCTGCGATCCAAGAGACAGCTGAGCAAACCCAGAAGAAAAGATTTATGAGGGGTAGTGAAAAACTAATTCAGAATAATTTATGGATGTTTCCAATTTATAGCAGCGCAAAGAACAGTTTGCCACACAGCCTAGCCCTCCTTGACAAAAACTAAACAGACTCTAAGTGCAGGTCCATAATGCACATCAGCTTGGTTTTCAGGGATACATGAGTCCTGTTTTTTCTTTTCCACAAGCAATCCTAAACTGTGAAAAATGAGTCTTCCCCTAATTTATGTATGCCAGAAGAGGAAGAAGTTGAGATCTGCATTTCCATAAGGGCACTGGACACAAACTATTTTCATAGAATCACACTGTCAAAACTAGAGCTCTAAAAATTCACTGGTCCCCCAAAACAAACCTGAATGAAAAAATGATCCACCTTAAGTTAATTTATTAGGTGAAATGTCTGTATTTTGTCCATCTTGCCTTTTTTAAAGCTTCAGAACTCTTTCACCTTCTAAGATTTTTCTTTACAATCTCGAAGACTAACAATGAACTTTTTTGTTTGTTTGTTTAATCAGGAATTAAGATCCTTACCTACTTGTATGACCAGGTTCCACATAAAGGCATTGAACTTAAAAGTGAGACACTGGTAATATCCAGAGGAGTAGAATTATTCAGAGAAATTTCTCCTGCCCATTGATTGTTGCCTACATAGTGCATCTTGAGAATGTCTGCTGAGCTCAACCACGTGTGTGCCATACTGACTGCTTTCCCCACAGCTGCTGAAAAAAAATGATGCTACGCTCTAAGGCCATCCTTTTTTTTTTACTACTTCATTTAGTTACTTTCATTTCATTTTTCTTCAACATTAGCACAACCTTTTTCTTGTTGGGACACCATCTGTAACAAACTGCACATACACACAAATATGCTTTTCCCAAAACATCCATCAAGCTATGTAAACTGAATCCAGTGACTGCATGCATGTGCCCTCCAGGACTCTCATTTTACAGACCCACAGCAAATGTAAGCAAGTATTAAACTAAGCAATTAAAAAGTAATAAATGCCAGTTATTTGGATTGGAAAAGTTCTTCCAAGAATGTACCTCAGTGGGAAATGGAAAGTATTTTGAATGACCCCCTTGACTATTGGAGGCTACAACTGGTGACATCAAGTTCTAGCTAAAATCCAAGAACAATACAGAAACCAAGATGTAAGTCAGAAACATCTTATGAATAGGAGAAAGTTAAAACTCTTTGAAAGCATTTGAAGATAAAAATGGAAAAAAAAAACTAGTGCAGCAACTTCATCAGATACAATGAAGTAGGTTTACTTTTCATCAACACTTAAACATCTTATTCTCTCAGGATGCTCAGATACCCTCTGCACAAAATCTTAAGATGAAAAAAAGAAAAAAAGGTAATTTTGTTTTACTAACTTGTCCACTACAACTGTGCTGCCTCAGTCAAGAGGTCAGGAGAGTAAACAGACACTTCACCATTTAGTCTCAAACCCATGTATGAGCAACGGTCAAATTATTTTTTATGTTTTGAAAAGAATAATCTCAAACAAAATCTTGGGTTCATCAATATCAGTTGCAAATCTTTCCAGTCTACTTTCAGCTAAAGTAAAAAGCTTTGATGGGAACAAACCCACTGAAGGAATTAAGACTTTTAAAAAATGTTTATGTTTTGTGTTCTAGTACTTCCTCATTTCATTAATTGTGATCTTCTATAATATGCTGTCAGGATGAATGTCCAAATAATGTTGTCAGCTTTTAATATGCTGAAATGTTCACATAGGAATGAAGAGTTCACCATACACCTGAGGCAGTTATCTTGTTTCAGCACTGATCAAATATGTGATGCTATTAACCAACTAATTTTCTTTTATAACTAATCTCTCACCAACTTCAAGAGGAAGAAGAAAATTAAACACTGTTTAGGAGATTTAATTAACTCAAAGTATGTACTTAGGCCAACTTATGCTGCTTGTGAGAATTTTGAAGAGGAATAGGCCAAGGACTATAAAATGAGCTAAGAAAGAACATGCTACTTAAACTTATGTACTTAAAACCTTTACAGGTTACATAATGCTAAAAGAAAAATTAATAAACTGTAAGAAGCCTCTAATTCCTTATCCAGAAAAACACAAGCTCAAGTGAAGGGAGACATTCCCTATTCAGCTGGAATTCCTTCGTAAGAAGGCAGAGGTGGAAATACAATCCAGTACAAATGTTTGGACTAGCAGTAAAAAACAAACATCATGCTGCTTAAAGATAGACTATGGTATTATTTTGGGAAATGCAGTAAGAAGAAACCAAAGTAACGAGCTTCTCCAAAGACCTCTGGGGTCATGCTGACAATGCCAGAGAACAGTTTAGCTTGGTTTCAAATTGAAAGAAAGGAAAAAGTACACCAAACAGCAAAAAAAAAAAGGCACAAAAAATTTCTGCAGCCTAGCAGAAATTCCTCTAGTCAAAAAGTCGATCCACCATTTTTTGTTGTTCACTGTAACTACTTACTACCCATGCTATAAGCACTAACATTTCTTAACTAACATTCCCCTCCCCTCCACTCTTGTGAGACACCAGCTGGAGCATTGCATGCAGCTCTGGGGTCCCCAGCACAAGACAGACGTGGATCTGCTGAAGGGAGCTCAGATGAGGGCCACAAAAATGGTCAGAGGGCTGGAGCACCTCTCCTGTGAGGAAAGACTGGGAGAGTTGGGATTGTTCAGCCTGAAAAACAGAAACCTCCAGGGAGACCTTCAATATTTAAAGGGGGCTTGTGAAAAAGAGAGAGAGGGACTTTTTACCAGGGCCTGGAAGTGACAGGACAAGGGACAGTAGTTTTAAACTGGAAGAAATTTAGATTGGACATGAGGAAGACGTTTTTTCCAGTGAGGGTGTTGAGGCACTGGAACAGAGAAGTTGGATGTCCAGTCCCTGAAACTGTTCAAGGCAAGGTTGGATGGGGCTTTGAGCAACCTATCTAGTGAAAGATAGTGAAAGATGTCCCTGCCTGTGACAGGGTGGTTGGACTAGATGATCTTCAAAGGTCCCCTCCAACCAAAACAATTCTATGATTTTATTAATTCACTGTACTTTATTTTTTAGCAAGCCAGGAGCTTTGCTCCAAAAGAGCAGGTGGTAACAGTAAGTCAGCTTGAAACCTGATGCAAGAGAGAGTGCAACCTCTCAAATCCCAGTGGGGTTTTACCAGGGAAACCCAGGGGGTAGAAACGGATGCAGGGCTGGAAAGGACCTCTAGTGCCACAGAATCCAGATCTCTTCCCTTCCTCCTCCCCAAACAGATTTAATGCAATACCTCCTCCATGAGCTCTGCACTTAAGAGACAGCAGTGTACTTCCCTTTGCCAATGAAAAACTTGAAACTCACAGGAAAAATCCTGAACTAAAAGCAAGACACAGAAAACAGAAGGGAGTTGAAAAGGGTATTGATGGTGTCCTTTCTTCCTATATTAACAGGAAGTTGAGAAGATATCTAAGAGGCTCTAGGAGTTCAGCACTGAGAAAACTTGATTTTTATAGGAGAGAGATGGCCAGCACTGCAAACCTTATTTATATGACAATAATATAATGTATTATTAAACAACTGTCCTCTTGAAGATCATTGCTTTCTTCTTCAAGCATTTACCCACATTTTGAGCTCTCCACTGAACAGCATCCCTCACTGACTGCTTTACAAGCGGCCTGTAAGAGGATATGAAATCACATCTGTTGCAACAAAATATTTATTAGGTGGAGAAACAGAGGTCACTGAATGGTCCAGGCTTGCTCCTGGAACATGCAGAACTTGAACCTGGTCACCAGCACATCTCAGAGCAACTAACCACTGAGGTACTACCTCCTCTTCACGGAGGAAAGGGTGTTCCTGTGATTTCTTCTGGGTGATTATCAATCCCTGGCCCTCAAGAGCACAGTTCTGCTCTTAAATGAAAAGAAAACAGCATCTAAAGCTTTCATTTCTTATTAAATGGAATACTCATTTTTCAAGCTGTTGGGTTTCTTCCAAAGAAGGAAGTATACCAGGAATCATCTCTGCACTGTCTGAAACCTTGAGAAGAGGCTGCTTGGCACATGAGTGATACAACATACCCCAATGTGATAAGGAAAGGCAACATGGGGGGCTGTCGTGGCTTGGAGAAAACAAAAATGGGGAAACGGAAGAACTACTGTAGAGCTTTAGTGCATGAACCAAAAATACTTTGGCCAAACATGTACAGTCCTGGCTATCAAATTACTCCATAAAACAAATAAGATGACAGACCCCACCTTACGTGTCTGCCACAATGAATAGAAGTCAAAATCTTCCACTTACTCTGGATACATCTGATCAGTAAACAGCAAGCTGATGGACGTGATAAACAGCAGCTGGGACACAGACAGATTCACATTTCTAAAGCACAGTGGTGCTTTAGAAAAAAATAATACAGCAAGTATGTCGTGCATAGAGAAATATCATATATCACTACAAAGCTAGCTGACCCACAGACTTGACAAATCTGTTATTGTTTCCATATTCCTTGGCAAAGCAGAGGCATGTTAAAACCATTTTCCTCCTACTTAGTCATCTCCTTGTTGGTTCCAGGTCAACATACACTTCCAACAAATCACATCCTACCGAGCAGAAGAAAGCTGCTAGTTTAAAAAGCATTTTTATGACTAGAAGTGAAATTCTTGAAAAAAAGCTCTTCATGCAATACTGATTCTATATAGAGAGAGAACATAGTACCCTACCATAGTTATGTTCTGCTACTTTAATGAGCAATCCTAACAACTTCTTGAGCACTTTCCAACCTGAAAAGTATTGATATTTCTTTTTGACTTCTGTATTTCCACTTGTCAATCCCCTTTTCAATCAGTAACAGCAGGCATTACAAAATAGGTCCAGAGTTGTTAATTTATTATTACAGACAGCAAAGCACATGATGATATGGTCTCTAGTTTTAAAGCCAGAAAGGGTTGCTGTCATCAACTAAACAATCTTTCTGTGGAATAAGAGAGGACTTTTAAAGTTACACCTTCTTAAATCAGACCAGAAGTCTACATTGCTCAGAATACTGCTTCCAACATCGGACAACAGTGGACATTTAGGAAAAAAACATCTTTATCAGTTCTTCTTCTCCCTCTTCTGCAACCTTCCTGCCTCTCACAGTTATTTCAGACCCAAAATATTGTGCTCAATGAAGCTATGGATACTTGAATTTCACTAATACTTTTTGAAAAGTATATATTTATCTCCACAATATCCTGTGGCAATAAGTATGATGTTTATTTACATAGCATGAAAAGAACTTTTCTCACTTGCTTTACACTTGCTACTCTGTAACTGTGCTATAACACAACAGAAATCTGTGGAACGGGTGAACTTTATCCCACTGTCTTTCCAAGCTCAAGAACCCACTGATCAGGCTCCTCTCCCACAGACGACTTAATTTCTCTGATTACTTCTGTAATACCTTCAAATGCCTCTAACCTGAGTCCTGACTTCCCTCTTTAAAAGCCAAGTCAATTCTTCTACAGAGTATAATGGTCACACCTCTAACAGTCCAGCTGCTTTTGTAATGCTACCCCTTTGCAGGACCTGTTGAATCATCAACATCCTTTTTAAGAGCATACATTATGGTGTGCCGCGGTCCGAAAGGGGAGGATGGGACCATGGCACAGCACGAGCCCGGGACACGCGGGTGGGATGCAGGTAGAATGCTTTATTCACGCGTGCACCCCGTCTTTTATCAGCTCGGGAGGGGAAAGAGCCAGAACATAGGGCGGAGCATGAGACAGACAAGCGGGAGGGACAAACCAGGATAGGGACACGGGCAAAAGAGGGAGGAACGTGGGAGGAACCGGGGAGAGAAGGGGTGAATGGAGGCTGTCCCCTCTCTGCAGCTTCTCCAGCCAATCGGCAGAGAAACAGAGGAGCAGGGAGGCCAACAGGCCGGGACATGCCCGGGAAATATAAATTCTGGGGAAGCATACAATGTGTATATACATAATAACTGTAAAGTCTGTATCATAAAGTCCTTTCAATCACTGTACATCTTTTTCCACTTCTGAGATTTTCCCCATTCTGATTCCTGATCCTTCACAATGGTGTATTGCACATTATGGTGTATTGCACACTCTTCTCCCAAGATCAAGGTTAAATAAAGTAACACATTACACACCACGGGTAGCAATGGCTTGTCAGCTTTACAGAGGCGTTTCCTGGTTCTGGTACCTGTTTCTGGAGGCTTATTACTGTGTACATTACCATTTTTTCTAAAACCTCTTCTGTGAACACTTCTCATTCATCCTTGTAAATAATGAAGCTTTTTTGAAAGTCTCCTCTTAGGACAGTCCCACAGACTCTTCAGCAAGCTTCTAGAGAACCTAAAAAGCTTTTATTAAATATACACAGGTAAAAAGCTGTTTTGAAGGTATTTCTGTTCTGGCTTTCTGATGACTTCCCATTTAACCTGCTAGAGTTTGTAATCTGTTGCTCTCCTAACACAAGTTTCTTTTTGCCTGCTTTTTGTCTGTTTTGGTTTTGTGGGGTTTTTTTTTGGGTTTTTTGCGTTTTGGTGTATGGATATCTTTTTGCCTACACGTCCCTTCACACTGCTTTAACTACACTGTTTCTGCCTCTCCCGTCCTTCAAAACCACTTGTGCTGCCTGAAACTTATTTCAATTGTTCCCAGCTTCTCCTCTTGCTCCCCTCATTTTTTATGATACTCCTCTTCATAAAATTAATCCAAGACAGTAAAACTTTTGCAGCTTTTCTATTCCTCACTGAATTTGAGTAGACTACAGTTACTACAGTATACACTAGTATACAATTGTACACTATATATAATAGAGTAATTTAATTTACCCTCACTAAGACAACATTGGCTTAAGCTTAAAAAGAATTAGTGTTTTTCAAGTCTCCAGAAATTTTTCTGTGTTTGAAATCAACCCCACAACTTCCCTCATTAAGCACTTCTAAAGCTCTAAGGTAGAAGATACCCAGTCTGGTCAGCTTCTTAATTGAAGTCTGGCCTCATTGGCCACAGATTAACTATTATAGTTGCCTTCCCTGTTGCTATTTGCATGGGAAGATTGTTTTGCCAGTACTTTCAAGATTCTTAAGTACCACAAGAAACAGAAAAAACAGATGACATTACATCCCTAAAGACAGTCTTGTTTCTTGACCATTGCTGCTTGCACATGTTTGGAGGCAGCAATTTGCCATTAGCTGAAATAGTGAGCTCATTTCCATATATGCTCCATGCAGGAGCACTTTAATATACCTACTGAAAAGAAATAATTGCACATCTATGTGCAGCAGAATACAAGGTATTAAGATATTTGCAAACAGATAATGTAATCAGATTTACAGGGCTCTTACTGACTAAATGCTTTGAATTCTAATTGCATGCTATCTCTCTCATTCTTGAAGACTAAGAAAAGACTAGATTTTCAGCAAAGCCTGAAGAATCAGAACAGCTTTTTTGAGGGTTGTTTTGTTTTGTCATAGGTTTTCTGCTGGTTTGTTTTTTGGTTGTTTGGGGGCGGGGTTGGTTGGTTGGTTGTTTTCAATAACACCTGAGTTCAGAAACATCAATACACTCAAATTTGAAAACCCAAGCCGCCCTTAAGAAAAGGGTATATTAGTGGAAAGAAAAATAAAGAAAATGAAAAATAAAATAAAAATAAAATCATTACTATTCACACAGAAATCTTTAAGCTGAAATGTGGATAACCACACGATCTCTTTTACAGACCAGTTTATTTTCTAAAAACCTCATTGATAAAATACCTCGTAATAAAATACGTATTCTCCCTAAAAGAACAGAAGTTGGCTTTGTCGCCTGTGTATTTTCAATTCCTTTGAACTTTAATGGGGTAACACAATGACTGTAGGCAAACTGAATAGCTATTGTATGAGCAAAGAACACATTTGTATTGTTGCAAGGAATGTTGGCTGTAACAGCAGATTTTCTCTCTACTTTGGAGTCGGTACCATGTGATCATTTACTTCTGCATGGGTGACAGATGGGCTGAAGACTCTCATCTTGTCATATCGTTTAACAGGCAACTTTTCTGACCATAGAACTCAAATATGCCCTCTATATAAATATTCTACCTGCACCTCTTAAAGCACTGTGAGGTATGGCCTGTAAGACATATAAATCACCTCCCCTTTTATTCTTCTACTATGTGTCTTAAAAAACAAACATTAAGAGGATTCAAGACATTTAGGCTTCTATAAAAACACAGTTTGCTACAATTCTAAGACAAAACCCCCACACTCTTACAGATTTCCACCTATCAAGGTCACATAACTTACATTAGAAGAACCTCTGGAGGGGTTGTTATTGTTGTTATTGTAATTTACAGTAAACAAGTATTTGTTTGTGATACTTCTGCTTTCCTACTGAGTCTCATTTTTGCTTAGGACTATATTCTGAAAAGATTTCTCTATATCATTAAAGCTTTCTCCTGTCACATGGGGATGACTATACATAACCAATAAAGTTCACACAATTTTTTGCACCATTGAAGCTTTCAGCTTTTCTCATCCATACAGCAGTTAGCACAATGAAGCCAAATCATGACCAGAACTTTGAAGTCTGCCGCAAAACACACGTCTCAGTGATGCAAAAAATTTCTAAATTAAAATTTTCATTTAAAAAGAAGTAAAACTGGAAGAAATCAGAAATGCTACTTCATTTAAATTGTTAGAAAGCTGAATGTACAAAAGGAGAAAATAGTGCACCATCTGCATGTGCTGAGAGTTAAGTCTGCAGTCACTTAGATACGCCTCTGGAAGCACAAAACTGCCCAAAAAACTTCAAAACGTTGCTAGAGGTTGCCATAAAATTGGAAGCTTCTTTTGAAGCTTCATGTAGGGAAAAAGGTACACAGTACACGCTGACATAAAGCACACAACTGCACTTCGTCAACTAAAAGCAGCCAAGATCCTATTCAGTCCATCTCCCCACTGATTCTTCACTTCTAGAGAACAGAAGTAATATGGAAAAGAAGCATTTTTGACTACACAGTTGTAATATTGCATGGTCAACTTCCTGCAGCAGACTTCAAAATATAAAAATAGACACGAGGCATGAAAAAAAGGATGGGGTAATTCACAGGGAAGCGAGAGATGATGCTCTTGTGTTATGCAAATAAACTGTATTTACTCTGTAACAACTTTTTCTTTAAAAATCACACCAAGAGAGACCCAAGACCTACCATCATCTGATTATACAAGCACATCATATCCACAGGCTACAACTGACCCTGTTATTCTAAGTAGTCTGAAAACCCAAAAGCCAAAAGACTAACATCATCTAAAAAGATGAAGAATTGAGACACCAAGAGATTAGATGATTTATCTGAGACCACATGGAAACTGCTGTTCCTTGGCCTAAAGATTTCACTGCTAGAACATCCCTCCCCTTCTCTTGCCCTCAAATACCAAACGCCAGCGGGGCAGGCAGCAGCAGAGCCTGCTTTTCTACAGCACCGTAAGGGTTGAGCACTGAGCATTGACACAATCTCTCCCAACAGATTCTCAGACATCTAATAAACGTTCATAAAAACCAGAGCTTAATCAACAGCTTCTTCCTTCTGACTCCCAAATTCATGCTCCATGGAAGGGAAGATCCAACTTTCACCTTCCTCATCACACACCTAACCACAGCGCTTGCACAGAAAATTATTCACCCCACTAAAACCACAGAGAACTAATACAGTGGTTTTCTTTTTCCTCTTGGGTAGCAAAACGAATCAGAGCACCAGAGCAAATACCAGAGTTAGTCCCAGGAGAGGAGACAGGAGAGAGGGAAGAAAGGACAGAGGGAGACTTCTTTGTTTTAGCAGCAGCAAGATGTCACTTCAATTATTTTATGCATGCAAAGCATTGACTGACTCTCAACTTTACCTGTCCGCCCATCCTCCTTGACATAATGGAATCTTAACTATCTTTTGTATCTCTCTCTCTCACTACAAAGCTTGGCTGAGATTTGCCAGCAGTTGCAACATTTTCTAGGCTGTAGATGAAAGTGAAAAGGGACAGTAGGATCAAATAAACTCAATTTCTTTTAAACAAAATTTTTTAAAAATCTACAAGTTAACACTCATGTAGTTGTTTCTATTATTAGTAATAAAGATTAGCCTCACAGCAATCTTTATTTTATTTTAGGCAAAAGTGCATGGATATTCATCCCCATGACTTAGCCCATACTAGCAGAAAAAAAATCCCAAACCCATGTTTTGTGATTTAGAGAGCTGGTGACATGTAAAGTCCCCTCTGAGCACAAGGGCACCCCCACATGAAGCTGAGGTACATTCGCTATTCCACAATAACAGCCTGAGTACACACAGTAATCCAAAGTAAATTCAGTCGGGACAGAGTACACTGTGCTGCTTTTACAAAGAGGTAAAAGCACACACACAGGCAATTACTACAGAATAGCTGAAGTGCTGCAAGGCTGAGTTCACAATGTAGTTTTCTCCATGGGAACTTATTCATAGGCCTTGTGCCTGAGACCATGTTACAGGAAAGACCATTTAAGGCAAAATGGCCAGTCACCTCAGGCTCCGAGCTTACATGTATGGCATGCCTGCAAACGAGGTAGGCTTTTTCATCAAGTACCACCTTTTATTAGACCTTCGTGATGCTGTCATCATCACTTTGTATAAGAAGAAAGGTATTAAATCAGATTGCTCAAACTATCGTGGTATTACTCTGCTCTCCATTGCTGGCAAAATCCTGGCAAGAATACTCTTGAACAGACTAATACCCACTATAGCAGAAGGAATTCTACCTGAAAGTCAGTGTGGTTTCAGAGCCAACAGGAGCACCACAGACATGGTATTTGTCCTCAGACAACTGCAAGAGAAGTGTAGGGCACAGAACAAAGGTCTCTATGTAACCTTTGTCGACCTCACCAAGGCTTTTGATACTGTGAGCAGAAAAGGTCTGTGGCAGATTTTGGAACGTTTAGGTTGTCCCCCCAAGTTCCTTAAAATGATCATCTCACTCCATGAGGATCAGCACGGCCAAGTCAGATATGGCAACACACTTTCTGAGCCCTTTTTAATTAAGAATGGTGTGAAACAAGGTTGCGTTCTCGCTCCTACCCTATTCACCATCTTCTTTAGCATGATGCTCCAAAGGGCCACAGCAGACCTCGATGATCAGGACGGTATCTACATTCGATACCGTACTGATGGAAGTCTATTCAATCTAAGGCGACTGAAGGCCCACACCAAGACCTTAAACCATCTTGTCCAGGAGCTGCTTTATGCTGATGACGCCGCCCTTGTTGCCCACACAGAAGCAGCCCTGCAGCGTTTAACATCCTGCTTTGCAGATGCTGCTGAGCTCTTTGGGCTGGAAGTCAGCTTAAAGAAGACAGAGGTCCTTCATCAACCTGCACCTCAGGAAGTCCCCCATCATCCCCACATCACCATTGGCCAATCAGAGCTCGAATCAGTCCAACAGTTTAATTACCTTGGTAGCCTCATCTCCTCAGATGGTAAGATCGATGGAGAGAGAGACAACAGGTTAGCTAAGGCATATAGTGCCTTTGGAAAACTCCACAAAAGAGTATGGCGTAATAAACACAAAGAAAAGCACCAAGATCAGTGTTTACAAAGCCATAGTGTTGTCTACTCTCCTATACGGCTCCGAATCATGGGTCATCTACCGCCTAACCCTGCATATATTCCTGTATGTGCCCATTCCAGTGCTCTTTTCCAGAGCAGGGAAAGGGATCAGGATTCCTTTGTTGCTGTACTGTGGGATATCACTTTATGACACCAAGGGCAGTGAGGGTCATTTGGGATGTGTTGCTCTCCTGCCATTACCTTGGGCGCTACTGTGATGTGTCCATTAATAATTGTCCCCAGCCTGTGAGGAGAACAGGGGAAGATGATTTTCCCCAAGCTTTTCAACCCTCTTCCTCCCTCAGGAGGAGGGAGGAAACAGTTACAACAGCTTTTGAGGATTTTGAGTTTCCACTGGATGTTAAGGAAAGCATGCTTTTGTTGCTAGGTCTACCAGGTCTCCTCAGTGCAGTCCACACCACGTTTAGAGCTACAAAAGAGATTCTTAGGAAGGCTCGTCAGTTGAGAGGAAGAACAACCACTGCAGGAAATTCTTCAAGGATAAATGCTGCTCCGGTTTCCAGTGGGCAAGTCCTCGGACAGAATAGGAGAGCTCCCGTTACTTCAGATCCTCTTGAAGGGACCTCCAGGTCACATTTGCAAGAAGTGAGCAACAAGTACTATGACCAGGCCTAAAGGGGCCCTGTCTCCAGCCAGGAGGAGGAAAGGAACCATCAGATCTATTGGACAGTGTAAATCCAATGGCACATCAGACCCACACGAGTATAAGGCTTTAGCTGACACCAGAGCACAATGTATCCTGATGCAATCAAGATATGTATGGGCAGAATCCATCTCTTTTTCTGGGATGACAGGGGGATCCCAACAGCTGCTTGTACTGGAAACTGAAGTGAGCCTGACTGGAAGTGAATGGCAAAAACAGCCCATTTTGCATATGAATCACTCCCTCTCTTTTGTACACTTTTGTTACTAATATAGCTGCTGTTACTGTTCCTTTTCTTATCTCATTGCTGTTTCCAGTAAATTGTTCTTACCTCAACACGTGATCTTTGCCTTTTGTGCCTCCAATTCTCCTCTCCATCACACCACTGGGATAGGGAGAGCAGCAAGCGAGTGGCAGTGTGGTTTGGACAGTCTCAGTGGGGGCACTAAATTGTGGAGTACCATTCCTAAACCATGGCACAGCTCAAAACTCATTGAGTGTTAAACTTAAGATCTATTACTTCTCTTCTGGCACGCTCTATATCCTCAGTTACAACTGCAGCCCCAAACCTGAAGAGCTTTAATGACAGCACGTTGCCATAATAAAAATAACATCATGGCCAAGAATTATGGTCATTGACTATTTTTCAAGAGTGCTATCTAAAACGTACATTAAAAAAGTACTGTCCAAAATATACTATTGACATATTCTGGCCACAGGTACTAGGAATAGTAATTTATCTCTACTATGTGCATTCAGGAAAATATGGCGAAGAACAAGACTAAATTTGTAAATGCAACAGAGTTGACATTTTCTGCTTTTATCTTCTTTTCTCACATGCAGCCCAACTGACCACTCAGCAATTTTGCTAGCAATATGGGCTGCCATTTCGCATCCAAATTTTAATTTTGATGATACTTACTTCTTCTCTGAAGGCTTTACTAGAGAATCAGCAGAAATGGCTGCACTACTCAGGAGTAGCAAGGTCCAAGTGGGGCTGATGAAAAGTTTTAAATCTTATAACCCAACCATACATAACTCATATAGCATATACTTCACAGAAATTAAGTAATCATTCCTTACCTTTTCCTATAAAGAGTTTAACTGGATTCTTTTATTAAGCTAAGTGGTTATCAACTAGAAAGTACAACTGAGTAAAGAACAGAGGTCTATCCACCGCTTTTCTCTGTTCAGGACAAAGCAAGGAAGCATTACCTTGGGAAGCATCACTTTGGGATGCTCTCAGATAATTAAACTTCCTTCTTTGGCAACTCCACTTCCCAAACAGCACAGAATTATTCAGAAAGATTATCCTACCATCTGTGATTTCTTCTGTGAAGACCTGTTGCTGTTGAAGTCTGAACCAATGTTTTCATCCCTGACCTAGCTCTCCCACCTGTAGGTTTTTCTGCCTACCTTTCTAATTCAAGTTATCCAAACTCAAGTGCTGATGTACTTTTCACAGAATCACAGAATCCCCAAGGTAGAAGAGACCTTCAAGATCACCTAGTCCAATCATTAATCCAGCACCACCATAATTACCCCTAAGCCATGTTCCCAAGTGCCACATCCAGATGCCTCCTGTACACTTCCAGAGACAGTGACTCCCCCCCACCATTTTTTTATTCTTTCTCAATCTGCTTTGATTCTTTTCCCACATCCATTAGTACTAATTTTAGAAGTGATTCCAGGGATAAAATAGATTAATTTTCCCATCAGTATTAGTATCTAAATAAGTATTACTTTTACCAGCATTGTATTGCAACATAAGGGTATTTTCCCTGACCAGAAGGACACATGGAGCTGGCATGAAATTTTAACAACTAAATTTAGGATACTGAAATTATTTGAAAGCTGAGTCGAGAAGGAGATAACACACCACCTCTTTTACTTCTTATGCTGGTTTTAAAAAGCTGAGCAACTTTTAAAGACTGCTTTAACTGCCCCTTTTCAACATTTTCAGTCCGTGGTTTTTAAAAGGGGCCAGTCCACCCCCTTCTGCAACCCAGGCAATCCAGCACCTCTGAGTTCCCTGCCAAATAAAAACCTTCCCTCACAGTGACGTGGGTGGTGTGGAATAAACAAAACTTCACCCTTATCTCTGTAACTAGGACACTTCAGACTGTATTTTTAAAAAAATTAATCATTCAGCTTTGTGGGCCTTATTAGGGCACCTAAAATATTCAAAAGTTACACAGAAGGAAGTGGCCTACTGTGCTCTGTACTACCTCCATATTTATATAATCTTCTCTCAAATACTGTCAAGCGGCAAAGTGCCTTGAAGAAAGACAAAGCACAATAAGGGATCCTCAGCACAAAGTGCTTTAAAATCCCCAGAGAAGCAATTTAAAAAAAAAAAAAAATCAAGCAAATTGCACCTCCTCAGCTTACATACCCTTTGCACTTTAGTAAATGAACTCACTAGGTAAAACATTATGAGAGAGCATCATCTTACTATTAAAATAAGCTGCTACTTAAGCAAGCTTGGAATACCTATGCTACAGTTTAAATTCTCTTCTTGAATTTCCCCATGCCAACATGGGGTTTTGGGGGGTAAAACTCACCAGTAGCAGCGTGTGGTCCAGCAGCTGCTGAGGGACCAGCCACGGAGAGGGGGGAGGAGCAGACAAGGGGGGGAAGACAAGATCCCTGAAGCAAAAATACCTCTTTTTTTGTTTGGTTGTTGTTTCGTTCTGTTTTGCTCTCCGTTTTTAGTAAACTTTTGCTCAAAAGTCCCATCATTTCAGATCTGCATAATTTCAGTGGGGAGGGATTTCTATTCCATGACAGGTCCCACCTCCACGGCACACACTGTCTTTAAACCAAGACACCTCATTTGTGTGATCTTGTCCTAATAGGTAACCTGGAGGGAACTGCAACCCAGGAGTACCACTTTAATAAGTTACAACAAGCAACAGCACAGGGTTATCACACCTGGGAGCTTCTTGAGCCTGGGCTCCCCACGCTGGAAGACAATGACTCAAGTCTCAGCATGGTCATCAGCCTGGGGAGACGCATCTCGGAGCCAGCCCCACAACTTCCACATTCCAGCTCCACCAGGCACGTGCATAATTTCTCTGCAGTTAGAAATACCCAGAATATGGCAATTAATTTTTCCTTCCATTTAATGCCCACTCAACACAGTACAGCTGTAAAAACATCCCCCTTTATTTTTTATTTTTGTATATACAGTCTCCTGATGGTGTGCTCACACATAGCATGAACCTCTTTCCTAAGTTGTCATGGAAAGTATCAGTCATTTTCCAGCCAAACTTCACTTCTTCACTCTAACGGTTCTAAATATGTGGTAGGTAGAGTTTTGTTCATCCTAAATCACGTCTCTCTCAAGGTACTTAAAAGGTCCATTACAAGACTTATAAAGCCTTCCTAGCTGGAAAACCTCCAACCAGTTGGGAAAAGTCCCCTGTTCCTATTAAAGAAGACACACTTTTCAGAACCACAACCTGAGTTGATCTTGGGGTGCTCTGCCACTGAAAAGGGGATTAATCTTCTTGCTCTGCCACCTGTCTTTGCCATGCAGACCAGGCCCCATTCTTGTCCCAATTCTGGTTCTCACTAAGCTCCTCCACAGATGGATTCAGCTCATCAACCTACCTAAAAACTACCTACTTGTCGCTCCCAGTTCCTCATCAGCCCACCAAGCCAAACGAACTCACACAGGGGGCCAACAGGCCTCAGCAGCAGTACACAACACAAAGCCATAGGTATGTCCTTTCTCCTCACAGCCCTTAGATTGACTCTCCCACTCTGGGGATTATCTGGAGACAGACACTCTTCCACAGTCTGGGGCAGGGTTTTGGTATGCAAAACTATAAAAGCACGGAACTCACCCTTGACACCCTCTTACTACAAGAGAAAGAAAAATACATCATTTTATGGACATATACGGCATCAGAACACCACACCAATGAGAGTAATTATTGGTACATGAGGACATACTAATTCCACATGCTTCTAACACTAGAAAATAAGCAGAACAGTCAAACAAAACTAAAAACACAGAACAGTTACTCAGCTGCTGAGTATTTTATCTGCTATGGCTTTAAAAAAAAAAAAAAACAAAAACAAAAAAACCACAAACAAACCAGACTTCCTGACTCAGTTTATTTTTAGAGAAACTTAACAGCATTTCAATTAACACATCTCCATCGGGTACTGCTCGTGCACAAAGCCAGTTACAACTCTTGGTGAGGCTCCAGCACTGCAAGCTTTCTAATGATTAATGAGGGGCCTGTATGGGAGTGCAGAGCTGCGAGGCTTGGCCACCACAGCTTATGCCCTGAGAAGCAAGGCTTGCCCCCCTAGCTCAGGCCTCCTGCCACAGCAGAGGGGTACCACTCACCTCCTCAAACCCAAACACTGGCACGGGACTGCTCTGCCAGCAGTACCCAGGGCCCCTGAACCCTGCAGCATCCATGAGGAGCCACCAAGCAAGACAGAAGCAGCCAGACACCCCTCCCACAGCATATCACAGGGCAGAAAGCCACCTCAAGAAAACCACTTTGTTTAATATTTACATATATATATTATACACACATACATGACCATAAAGCTCATTTTCTATTCACTGAAACAACTTGGTTTGTTACACTGGCAGTATTAATTCTTATGTTCTGTGCAGAATGTTCTGACTTCAGAAAAGAAATAAAATACCAGGAAGGGATGACCTGTAAAGGTAGACAGCCTTGTTCCCAGGCAAATATTCTTTAAGTAGAGAGAAGAATAAAAAAGAAAAAAAGCATAATACTTCCAAATTAAGTTTCCATGATTATACATGAAAACAATTGAAAATTAAACATTTGGTGAGATATTATGTGCATTTGCTGCTATTTTAAAGAATAGAGAAAAAGTTCTTTTTCACTACATTTGGTATTTTTAAAGCTCTTAAAAGCAACTTGTAGAGTCTTAACATCCCCATGAGACAGCATCTAAGACTTTTTGCTTTTCAGATCATTGAAGATTGAATAAAAGATCACATTCCAAGCTGGTGTTGCACATGAGATAGAGCTGGGCTGTTTCTTCCCAGCAATTTGCCACTACAGTTTCAACAGATAAAGGTTCAGCTCTTGCAGTGGCACTTGGAGGGTAAGGGGGGGTAAGGGGTGCCCCAAACAGCCCCAGATGGGGTCCCCCCCACACTCCCACTCACCCTCCTTCCCAAAGGGTTGTGTGCTGCTGACTCAGCCACCCTTTTCCAGGCTTAGCCTACCCTACAAACAGTATATCCAGGTCTATGCGACCTCTAACTCCTACTCCACTGATTTACTCTCAGGTGATTCTGACATTAGGTTCTCTACATCTGCCAGATGCAATCCATACTTTCTTAGGTTTCTGATGAAAGTGGTAGACCTTGCATACTTAAACTTTGTTCCCATTAGGCACCAGTAATGTCAGGATGGATGTAAGACCTGCAGCTATTAACAGAAAGTAGCTGCTCCAGATGCTGTGTTTGTATAGGGTCCTATATAAACATCTCCACTTTTGCAATGATTTTAGCACTGTTTGTTCAAACTGTACAAAACCAGGCAGATTTCAGTAAAGGCCACACTTTTTTTAGAAGTTGTAGGGGAAGAATTTTGATCATCTGGGACTCTGTAAACACAGGGGTTATGACAGAAGAGCCTTACCATTTTTTGTTCTGAAATCATGGAGCATTTCTTGTTCTTACTAATACAGATACATATCAACATTTTGACTTCACATCTCCACTCTAATAATAAAAGCCTAAAAGCGATAAGAAAACAAACTGTGGTAGTGCAGACACATGCATTATGCATCTCTTCTTGGGTTGGGGGAGAAAGAATAGAAAAATTAACTCTACAGAAGACATGAGCGACAGCAACATACAACAGCATCTAGATCCCCAACTGCCTTAAAATTAAGGTACAAACCAATTAAGAACACATTAGAACTTGAAAGTCCAGAGTCTTGACTTCTTAAGACTCTTAAAAATTCACTAGAACCTTAAATGTTTTCATTCGACTCTGTAGTTAATGAATGTGTGATTTTTTTTTCCCCCTTCTTATGACTTAATTTAGGAGAGGAGGACAACACTTGTAGCAGCAGTTAAATGGTTTGTTTGATTTTGATAGCTTTACAACATACAACAAACCTGACTGTTCCTCCTTCCCAAGTTAAACTGCCTGCACTTTACAATGGCTCCAACACAAGTGCAACAGCTTTTCCTTGTCCAGTCTGCCTTGAAACCTGGTGCACTGTTCTCTGCTCATACCCAGAGCTGAGTCACTGCAAGGGAGGTCTGAAGTGTGCACATGTCTAGTAAGGTCATTCAACAGAGAACACTACAGTCTATTCAATCAATGCCATGCTAGCCAAATATTTGGAATGAGACAGGATAGTCTAGCAGGAAATCATCAAACTGAAAAGCGTCCAGAGAGTCACACACACCTGAGGGAATCACGTAACAAGAGGGCCAAAGTAAACGTTTGCCTCCTTACACTACCACAGGGGCTCTACAAGCTTGGTGATGAGAGCCAGCTGAATATGTTGTATCATTAAATTGATTTGCAAAGTTTGTGCTCCAAACAATTCAGCTCTTAAATACTTTTACATCTTGAAAAATAATGGCCCAATTTTCCACAAATGCTCAGTATCCTGAAAGGCTGTTTGCTAACTTCATGGATACCTTACAGATGTTTGTAAAGCTATAGGCTGCTCATAGCAACTTATGTACATGGTGAAAATGAGGAAAGGGAAGGATATACAACACTTCACACCTATACTGCTAGAAGGCTCAGCACTGGCTCCTATTTCAGCCTAGGAGAGCTCTTTTCTAGTTTAACTTGTGCCTCTTTAGAAATGGTCTGCTCTGAACTAGAATGTATGAACACAAACAGAACAAACACCATATAATTTCTATTTTTATTATAAGCTTTAAAATAAATAAATTTTTTAAAAGCCCTGTCGTTCTTATGCTCTGCAAGAGCATTCATACAGGAGACAACCAGTAGTAGGTGTTTCAGTACAGACAGCTTCTTAATTAGATGCTGTTAAAGGTTTAACATGCTTTTTTGGTTTTAGAAGACTCTTTGTTTTGTTTTTAGAAACAGTTCTTTATAAAAGTGCTCTATCAGAACATCCACTCATCATATCTACATCTTTTCGGAGGTGCTTTCCAAGACCACTCACCTTCAAATTCACCAAATACCAGTAGTTACTTCTTAGCTTCAGAGTGGTACCTGCTGAAAGGCAGCTTTCACTGTTCTGCTGCCTGTGTGGTGTCTCTTTTTCTACAGAGAAAACTCTGCACTACTCAAAGTATAAAATACGATGCAGCTTTAAAAGAAGAGTATGCAGAGACTGAGGGTGAGGGGAGGTCCTCCTATTCATTGGGCAGGCACTGAAACTACCAGAGGTCACAAAAGCTGAACTTCTTTATTCAAGCAAAAATTCCCACTGAAGCCAAATGAGGTTTTGTTGAACGAGGCCCACAGGAATAAACCTATAGTACACTCTCGACTGGGAGAAAGTCAAAGCAAATTATGCAACAGCTGTCAGGAATCTGTACACAGCTCTTCAGAGCCACAGTGTAGGAGGAGCCCTGAAGCATCCTTAACCTTTGTCTATTTATGTCCCAGCACTGAGATCCCTTCCAACAAAACAAGCCATGCTTTAATATATTTTTATTAGCCCAATTTATAGCAAACGGCACTCTCTTCCTCTTCTTCTTTCCCCTGCCCTCCTTCCCACCCTTCCCTCTCCTTCCTCTTGCCGTGTTGTGCTGTTTATGTGGAAAAAAACGAGCTCCCACCCTTGCCAAGAGTGACATCAACTCATTCTTATCCAGTGATGTCCAGCAGAATCTTCCTCTGATAAACATTTGCTCAGTGTCAGAGCCCCAAGGTTACTGGCTGCATTTTGTTTTCATTGTTGCTTGTTTTCTGACACTTTGCTGCTTGTTACACATTAAAATCCTCCCCCCTCCATGTCTTCGACCTGGAGCCAGAGTGAGGCGGTGAACAGGACATTCCTCCATGCTTAACCGGGTCTTCCCACCACTCCTTTCCCTCTGAAGCAAGAGTCTGTTTGTCTCTCTATGAACAATAAAAAGCTGATACTGCAGAGAAGCAAAAAAAAAAAAGGAAAAAACATGCAAAAAGAAATTCAGGTGCAGACCTACATATTTTTAACCTTTGTTTTCTCTTTTTTTTTTTTACAGATTTCCTTATATCCTTTCCTAGCATGCCCTAAAGTTAGTGAAGAGACATAGCTGATTAATGGGCTGATGTACCTTCCTCTGCTTGCACAGCAGCACTCCACCAAGACTCAGCAATATTTGCTCAAATAGGGCATCTGTGCTATGTCATGCTTCTGGGCTCCTCCCACCTGATCAAGAACCTCAGATGTTTTCCTCTTCTCCTCTCCTCCTTTATCCATTGTCTCCTCATAAGCCACCAGCTTTCTGGAGAAAGGGGAAGCAAATGATCCTTTTCCTTTTCATGTTTCCCTAACATGTTATCCAAGTTAACATTTATCTCCTTTATCCATCCTCTCCTCACAAGCCACCAGCTTCTGGAGAAAAGGGAAGCAAATGATCCTTTTCACTGTTCCCCTAACATGATATCCAAGTTGACATTTATCTGAAGTACATCAACCTGTGCCTTCAGACAACTAGTACAGAATGAGATTCATTACTGTCTGTCCCAGCGACATGGAACCCATGAATAATCTCTTAAAGAAAGGAGTGAGAGAAAATTTTGCCAAAACCCAAAAAGCTGAGTAAAAGTCAAGAGCCCTGAAATGTCTAGCAATGAATAAAGAGTGAAAACAAACACCTCTTGCCCTGGGATGGCTCCTATCTACAACTTCACTGAAAATAAAGCACTCTACAAAAACTTCAACTTACAGCGTAACGGATACATTATCTACAACTGCATCCTTCCTTGCGTCATCCAGGCAGAAGAAAAATCCATTTGTACAGTTTTCCAGAAGGAAAGGTCTGCTGCAAATAGAAGATGATTTTTGGTAGCATCAACCTACTGACTCCCACTTTTCTAGTCCTAAAACATCCTCTGGTGTTCACAAAAAGGTTGCAGCTGTTCTAAACAACTTATAAAAACAACATTCTTTTAGCTTGTATGTGACAGAATGAAGAACAAGTACCTTCAGAAAGAAAATTAAGAAAAAAAATTGTTTCGAATATTGCCATTAAAGCATGCCAATTGTACTAGAGCACTAGAAGTACTGAGAAAAACTGACATAGAAAATTACTCCCTGCCCTGCCACCATCCCTTAGAGGAGTCTGCTAGAAGAAGGAAAAGGAAGACCACGCCAATATATTAAACAAGGAGGCAGAGTACAAGTAACAATCAAGGTCAGGCAAGAAATATGTTCTCAAATAAACCATGAGGAAGTAACATCCAAGCTCTCACACACACTTTAAGGAACAAACAAGATACATTTTAAATCAATTTCCAGTGAGAAGGCTGCCATCTTTTAAAAAGATGTTTGCAAAGATCAAGGTCTTATTTCCTCTTTTCATAACAGTTCATTCGAAACTATAAAATATTAGTAGTAGTTGAAAAGTAAAGTCATCAGCTAGCCTGCAAATACAAATTTTGCAATGTGGGCTCTCATAGATTAAGTTATGTGCTACTTATTGGGAATCCCCTCTCTCTTTTCAGTAAGACAGCCACTTAAATGAACGGAAATTCCCCTCTTGCCTTGAAGGCCTGATAAGGTGCTACACCAATACTACAACAGATTGCCCTCAAGGTTATCCTGTCCCTTTTCATCCCTAGACAGCCAGGTACACCACCACTTTACACAGAAACACTACAAATCCATAACCAAACACGTAATGCCATTCCAGGGAAGCATGACACAAAAAAAACCTACAAAAATCTATAACCAAACATGTAATATCATTCCAGGGAAGCATATATAAAACCCCTACACAAACAGAAACAACATATGCCAGTCTTAAAATACAATTTCAAAAAAGACTGATTTTTCAGAACACAAAAAGAACATTTTTAGCACCAAATTAATTACAAGCATTTGCGCTGAAATATGTCTTAACTCAGTGGCCAGACAGAGCTTGGGTGGAAAAGGTGAGAATGTTTTTGAATGGATACAACCACATCCATTTGATGCTACCTCGTCAGTGGTTGTTTCACTGTCCTAAAGGTGAAACAATCATTGGCTGAAATGCAGGAATGCAGCTCCATAGGAAACCTGGGCGACAGACACACCTGTGCTCATTTCAGGTTTGAGTTTTTTTCTCGCGTATTCTTATTTATGGTATTTGAAGTATGTGAATATTTCCAGTATCCAGAAATAGGATGTTTGGTCACAGAACTACTAACAGGAACAAAAATTCCCAAATGACCTGGACTATAATTAACCATCTATCTATAGCAGCATTTGGCCGACCAACACCACTCTGGCTGATTTGTTTCAAGAGACAGACTGACTGCAGAATTTGCCAGAGCTGTCCTCCCATACCTCATGCAATACAGATGTACAGTACCAGATACACCCCTCATGCAATAAGGGAGGTGACAGTTGCAATACAGCAATTCATATGCCTGTGAAAAAAATAAACATTTTTTTTCACAACAGAAAGAGAAAACCTATAGCAGTGATGTCTCAGGGGTTTAATTAGCGTCAAAGAAACCCTAATAAGACATCAGAAGCTTTGCTTTCAACAAAACCAATTAGTATCCATGAAAGCGCATAAGATGTATAACCCTGAGGTTCACAATGCCTAATAATTAAGTATTGGATCATTTCCCATACTCAAGAGAGAAAAGTTTATATAAATCAACAATAATCAAAGGGAAGTTGTTCTCCTATGGGGACAAGAAGGATTTGAATCCAGTACGTTGATTTCAACCAGTCGTCCTTCTGAAGCTGAGTCATGGCATGGCACAGGTTTTCTGTGCAGCTTTCTGAGATCTCCAAACAAGATTGTGAATTTTTCCTTCCTAACATTTTGACTTGCTCTACTCCAAAAATCAGTCCACATTTCCAAAGTCTTTTATAGACAAAGGAAAATCTAAGCCACAGCTAATTAGCAGAACATCTACCCAAAACTGTACTTACCCACCTCCTCTCCTCTCCTCTCCCTGTTCTTTTGCAGCCTTCTCTATCTGCTTCTCCATTACTATTTCTTTTTAATGTCCTGTTTCCAGCAATATTTATCTGGATCTTTTAATTAGCAATGGTTCAAAGGGTCCTTACTTACTGATACAGATTTTAACTTCATACAATCTGTAAATGGGATGGATGAGTAGAAAAGTGCAGTGGATCGAAAATTGGCTGAGATGCTAGGCTCAAAGGATTATGATAAGTGGAATGAAGTCCAGCTGGAGCACCAGTTACTAGTGGTGTGATTCCAGAGTATGATAATGGGGTCAATATGTTTATTAATGACCTAGATGATGGGACAGAGCAGCAAACTTTCAGATAATAGAAAACAGCTGATTATACCAGAGGGTTGTGCTGCCATTTAGAGGCACCTTGATCTGCTGAAGAAATGTGCTAATGGGAATCTCGTTAAATTCAGCAACAAGAAATGCAGAGCTCTGCACGTGGGCAACAATCACCCCACGCACCAGCTCATGCTGAGGGAGAAAGCAGCCTTGCAGAGAAGGACTTGCAGGCCCTGATAGACAGCAAGTTGAACAAGAGCCAACAGCATGCCTCTGCAGCAGAGACAGCCAAGAGATCCCAGGCTGCACCAGAAGAGTTGCCAGCAGACTGAGGGAGGTCACCTGATCCTTCCATTCTGCTCAGCACTGGAGGAGTCACCTCTACAGTATAGTGTGGAGTGCTGGGCTTCCCTGTACATGACAGACATGGACATGCTGGCAACAAATCCAGTGAAGGACCACACAGATGATTAAGGGACTAGAAATCTGTCACACAAGGAAAGGCTGAGAGCTGGAACTGTTCATCCTCAGGAAGAGAAGGCATGGAGAGGAATCCCACCTATGATAAACACCCATAGGGAGGCAGGAAAGAAGATGGAGCCAGGCTCTTCCTCTCAGGTATGGAGTGAAAGGATAAGAGGAAATGGACACAAAGTGAAACACATAAACATAAGGTTGTTTTTATTTTGTTTTGGTTTTCCTATGAAGGTGATCAAACAGTGGAACAGGTTACCCAAAGAGGATGCAGAGTCTCCATACTTGGAGATACTCAAAACACAACCAGGCAGGGTCTTGGTTGACCCACTCTTGCTGACCTGCTTTGAACAGGGAAGCTAGACTAGGCTGTCTCTGGAGGCACCTGTCACCTTCAGCAATTCTGAGCAATAGGCTCAGAATTAAGCTCCAACCCCTAACAAAAGTAAGGGGATTTAAGGGCACTGATGACTTGCAAGCAGTGCTTATGTAATCTCTACTACTCTTAAAGAACATTATAAAACTTCTCGGCACGTTACCCCTCTGCAATGGGGTAACATATCCTTTTGAGAAAGAGCTACAAAGACTTACTACCAGAACAGGACTTCTGACTTACACCCAGCTCTAACTCAGTGTTTGCATTATGCCCCTTTTATCCCACTTAGTTAATGCAAATTGGTCAAGTGCAGCCTGAGTTAGAGAAGAGGCAGCAGCAGCAAGGAATACACTATTTGCATTCTGGTGTATGGCCATCACCGCCTGCGACCATAGAATGCACATGTTTCTTATAACAAGAAGGAATGCTTCTGGATCACTAAGGCCAACTGAGAGCATTTCAAATTCATTCACTGGGCCAAATTCCTTTCTGAGTTACCGAAAAATGAAGCAAGCTCACTGTGGTCAGGCCATGAATTTTAGCCTATCATAATTACTGCTGTATGTGTGAACAGATGCACGCACCCATCCCACATGTTTAGACTGGATGCTACTTCCATAACTGCACTGCAAATTTCATGACATGTATTTTTTCTTGCAGCATTAGCAAAGTTATAGGACTACCTCCTATACTTCCAGACATGTTGCTGCAGAAAGCTTCAAAACACCCATTCTTCCCTTACTTCTTCATTTGCCTTTTGATTTTTGTCTAAAAAGCAAAATTTTTAAGTCGCAGTTTTTGTGATTAGTATACAAGTCTTCTGTGCTTGAAGCTGATTAAGACAGCTGTCATTCAACCAGAACACTTCAATCCACATCAAGTCTTTCCTTAGAGAGAACTAAGTTAAGCACAGGTGTTTCAACTTAAAATTTCTGTGATGCCCAAGTAAGTTCTTCAAAGCCATGAATGACTATCATCCAAAATTGTACTACACAGGTCACACAGAAACTAGTTACTAACTCCCCCACTCATGCAACTTCCGCCACTTACACCCACTGGCTTCAACAGAGTTTGTCTTTCTAAGAGAAGCATTTTTACCCTCCTCTCCTCCAAGCGAAGGGCATGAAGCCCTGGTCTGGTCCTCTTTACCAAAAACATTCCAAGCTCTACAACTGAAAACCCTCCTTTTGCCTCATTTAACCCAACCTCTACTCTCTCAGAGCACAACAAAATTCATAGCTATTTATCTCCAACTTACCTACATTCGGTCTTTAAGAATGCTCTCTCTTCTCCACCAGACTAATACCATAAAACATGTTTTGCAGACTCCATTGCTTCGGAGACCAGAATACTGCCATGTCTCAATACAATTTAAAAAGAAGAAAAAAATTCCTTGAACATTTTGCAATAGCCCCATAATTTCCCTGTGTGCTTTAACCAATCTGTCCTGGTTTAACCAGGTGGAACAGGAGTTGAGGAGTTAGGCTTGCAGCAGCGTGCATCCTCCAGGTTTCACTGCAAGAGTCCCATTAGTGAGAGTGGTGATCTCAGCAGAAACCCTGGAAGATAGCAAGCAGTTTGCATCCCACACATTAACCTTCACGCAACCACTGCCAGATACCTAGACAGGTTGAAAACACAGAGAACCACAGGGCAGAAAACCTTTGCTCTGGAGAAGCTAATCACCTCTCAACTATGGCTGCAGCACAAAAATCACAGTGTAAAGAAAGTTTCCTTGCATTAATGAGACTTCAACTGAAGGTAACATTGTCTTGACTCATGTCACTGAAATTATTAAAATAATGAAAACTTTCCCTACAACCAAATGCCAACTTCTCCACAATCATCAGACCATATGCTGCAAGGCTTCACTCATTCATCCGTGGTGCTGCCTACCCTGAAATCCTGGAATTTTCTTCCCATCCTACTGTTATTTCCTCAGGAAAATTTTTTACACCGTTAGAAGCATAGTGTAAAATCCTACCATTTAACTATCAAGAAAGTATGCTATTACATTATTATCCTGCTAAAGAAAACATTAATGAGAGGTCCTTGACAATATCACTGCCCTTGTTTGCAACAGGTCTTTCAACCAAACATAAGAAAAGGATGAAAATTCTCTAATTTTCATTTTTATCCAAAGGCACTAGAATTAACCCACAGGATTTTCTTTTATCTTTCTGGTTTTATCCTTTTTCTTTCATCTCTTTTTCCTTAAAACGGGAAGCAAAATAAATAAATAACCTCTTTGCAGATGAAGACAGTTTAAGGGAGCCTAAGCTCAAACACCCAAAATAAGGGGATAAAACCCCCACTTGTTTCTGCTTTGAATTTTAGGATTGCAGGAAGAAACAATGTATTTCAGCATATAGGGTAAGCCAGTTTAAGTCAAACTTGCCGTCCTATATCCCCATATACAACTGACCTCTCCTTTACACTGTCACTGTTGCTTTTACAGATAGGTGGAAAGCTAGTTCAGGGAACTGAAATTGAAAAAAAAATAGTGTTATTTTAGAGAGAATAGGGTTAAGTCTTCAGCTGGCTCAGCTCCCTGTCTGGCTGCATGAGAGGCAGGGATAATACAAGGGAGTAGGGAAAACAAGACTGCCTTCAACCAGCTTTAAACTCAAACTGAACTTGGTGAGCTAGCTGGAACATCAGGAGATGAAAACTGCTGTGCTCATACCACTCCCCAAAGGCCACTGCAGTGCTTAAGGTGTATACAATGCATATGTTTAAAAATAAAAAGCTTTGTGAAGAGGTACAAGTCAACACTGAACAAGTAGGATCAGCTACAAAGCCCAATATAGTCTCTTGCAAAAGATACAGGCTTAGGTCTGGATGAAGTGCACAGCCTGAGCTCAGGGATACACTTAATAGCTTTATTAGCTGAGAATGATTCTGCCTCACTGGTTTGGTTTGAGGCTCCCTGACACTCCCTTGCATTGCCTAAAAGTCAGCCCTTAACATCTAAATTTACTCCTTACCAAGGCAGTTTGGGTGTTCACAGGAATAGCACTACTGCTGAGGGCGTATGTATGTTCCCTTACCACAAGCAGTCCTCCCCTAAAATGTATGAAACCAAGAAGTTGCAACCACACTGCAAGCCAAACTTATAAATTTAATTTTCCCAGTTCCCCAGAAGCCTCAGACATAGTTTTCTGAGCACAGAATCCCAAAGTGGATTGTTACTAGAGGACTGACTAGTCCTGCATCTCCCCTGAAATATCAAGAGCCTGAGAATGAGCAGAAGCCAGGTATCCCAGTCTAATACCTAGAAACCAGCAGAGACTCAAAAACATAAGGTTTGAGACTCCCTCCAAAACGTTTGGTAACCATTTATTCTGACAACTCCCTCTATTCCTAACCCCTAAGCAAACATCCAACTCCTTTTTGAACCATGTTAAATTCTTGGCCCCGTCGGCATCCTGTGGTTGACTGTTCCAGCATCTAATTGCAATTCCTCACTTCTGGAGCTGCCTGCCACAGTCCTTCTCACTTGAGCACTGAGCCCACTCCACCCATGTGAAAACGAGGAATGTTCCTGATAATGCTTCTGAATACATCTGCTTCAGAGCAGAGCACTGCCTCAATGCAGGTCTGCACCAGGCCTCCAAAACCCACATATTAAACGGCCAGAAACTGTGGAAAGGCAAGAAGGGAAAGGACTATGGCAGACCAATCCCTGCAGCAATATTTTCAAGAAGCACTTAATCACTCTGCTAGGCAAAAATAAATAATGCAAAGGCAGAAAACAGGACAGCTGCATCAGAAGAACAAAATATTCAAACAGTTAATAGGAAGGAGATGCTCTGGTTTCATCACAGCACACCTGATTTAAAGATGTGCTCTTGTAACATATCAGTCCCTAGAAAACAAAACAGAAAACACAGCAAACGTGTCAGGGACATATAACACACAAGTGTCGTATCATCTCCTGTACATCAGGGAGTCCAACTGTACTAGCCAGTTTCCAGAGTGAAATCATACAGTCTTCTATCAGCACTACGAATTTATAGTTCCAGAAAATCCTCATGTCATAGCCTGAGAGCCATTATCAATGAAGAATTATTGATTTTAATGTCAAATTGTGCAAGCACTTAAGAGAGGGAGAAATAGAAGAAAATAGCAAAGAATGAACAGACTATTTGTTTTTAAAAACAAAAAAGAATCAGTAAGAGTCTTTGATATCCAGAACAATTGCAGTCATGGCCAAAAAAATCTAATTTTATTCCACTAGACACCTATTGTTGGGTCCAAATTTCTTACTGTAGTTTGCTGAAACAGATAAAAATCAAACAGTTCAGCTGAAATGGACAAAATACATGTGGCTGACAATACAAACAGCAGAAGTACAATCTACTAGACCTATTTTACTCAGCAAATGCTGCAATCAGATATAGGAGCCATGACTTCATCTAAAGGGAGAGATGCACCCTGGAATTCTGACCAGCATCTGGGGACACACACATGTCATGTGATGCCAGTACATGCCTGCCAGGTTAATGCCATCAGGAAGCTGAAGTCCTCTGTGAAACCTGATTCTCACCAACAGAAAAACAGCTCTTTTATCACACCTGGAGACCATCCTTTCACGGCAGTTCAGGTGTCAACGTGTTTCAGCACATCACCCAAACAAGTGCTTGTGCCAGCACAAAGAAAGGTGGGAAGGGACCGGGTCATCAAGCAGCACCACTCACTTAAGTACCATAGGAGCAAAGTCTTGGAATGAAGTTCCATCAGCTCCCTCCTAATGGTTCATCACTGTCAGAAAGGGGTGGCCTTGCATCCAGCTCCACTCTTGTACCTACTCTGGAACTTGTCTGAAAGACCAGTAAACCAAATCAACTTATTAATGGTAGAAAATTAACCTGGCACAAAAAGTTTTCTGCCATGTTAGCAAGACAAATCAGCCTCACATAGGGTCAGATAAATGTCAGGCTCAATGAGGATGGAGAGACATGCAGAGGAGGAATGCGGGTGGGTGTATTCTCCTCCTTTCGACAGGAGGGAGCTATTACATCACCTCAAACTACATTGCACAACCTGACCCTGAGGAACTTTGCAAAGTGTCTCACTTTGCCTTGAAGAGGATATCAACCTCTCTTCATCAGCCTCTCCATGCAGAGTTTTCTGGTTATGTACAGCATCATTTTAATGTTCTCCCATTCATCAGCACAGGCAAATAAACTACACGAATCCCAAGTACAACCTGCACATAAGAAGTGAACAACTATCCCCACAGCACTCATCCTACAGGAAGAGCCAAAGCCAAGAGAAATGGCTAGAGAAATTTTGCCTTCTGCAAGCTTTCAGAGCAAATACCCTTTAAATGTGCAGTTCTTCAGTGATGGCCTCACTTTAATATAGGGCTATACAACTGTACGGCAACAAATGTCATTTTGATAGGAATCAAATGTTCATTTTAGAAGAAAAAAGATTAAAAAAAAAAAAAAGAAAAAGAAAGCAGTGTGTTTCGTTATTTTACTTTTCCATATCCTCCATGAGGGCTTGTTTGCCATATGTGGACAAAAAGCAAAACTAATGCACCAGTCTGATCCCTCTATTAAGAAATTATGAATCTAGAACATTTCTGAACTATATTCCAGGTATCCTCTCCACACAGGAATTGATTCAGCCACACACTGGATATCTGCTCAGAAAACAGTGAGATTGTATTCACTTTGCAGAAATAGCTTCCTTTCAAGGACATCAGAAAACAACTATGCAATGACTCTTTATTTGCATTTGAAACAGGAGACAGTGAAAATTCAACTTTGTGACTACGTTTTCAACATTCACTGAGAAGGGACAGATAGTCACTGAAAAAGACTGCAGTGGTTTAAGATGTTCTTAAAAGTAAAGCTTTTTTTTTTTATTTACTTTACTATTCCCAGAAGCAGAGACAGCAAAGCACATTACCGGAGTCACCTTTATGTATTTCAATGTACAGTCACCTATTTATTTTTACCTGCCAGTAAAAACCACCAGCTGAGCCAGTTCAACAGTCCACAACCACCTAAAAGAACCATCCTCTTTCCTCACTCTGCCCCCATCCTCCTGACTAGGTGGTCCCATCCTCAGTGGTACTCATCTGACCCCTCCATGAACCAATCCAACTCACCAGCCCAGGAGCAAACCCATCCACTCCCATTGCTTCAGTTCACTGCAGGTCTATCAGGTCAGGAGCAGTAGGAGGAAGGAAGGAAGAATGGAGAGAACAGTGCAGGACCTACTCTAACAGGAGTGCAAGGTTAGGTCAGCTAGGCCTGCCTTGTGCAATAGCCCCCAGGGCATCCCTCTGAACTTTGATAACTGAGACTTAAGGGGAAAAAAGGCATTTGCACACAGCTCCATGCAAGTGATACATCCTGGCTTAATTTACAGAGAAAACATCTCACAGCTGAGAATGCAAAGTGGGATAGGAATAGCTCTGAGCAAAATACCAACATTTAATGAAACAGTACTTAAGATCTCACCAGCAGAACTCTTATCCCTTCTTTAAATTTTACTGACACAGTTTTAAACAGACAATAAAGTGAATGGTGCAGTGAGTTTGTGATTGGAGATTTTATCTTATTTTACCATTATGCAGAGGGAGTGGAAATGTACAGAGGGAACAGCCAACATCCGTATATTAAGGCACATTACAAGCTAGAACTTTGGCACAGATTCTTTCCCCCGTGCACAAAAAGGAGGTCCAGTCCCTTCGCCCACTACATCTCACCCCATCTTACTCTTCCTTTTTCGGCTGTGCTCATTCCACTGCAGCATGGCACGAGGCACACCACTGACTGTGGCTCAGGAGAGGACTGTTTGCTCCCCAAGCCATCTGCTCCTCAGTTGTACCAGGTTTGCGTGGCAAGGTTCTGGTAGGGGGAGAGGTCTATAGGGGCGACTTCTGTGAGAAGCCGCTGGAAGCTTCCCCATGTCCAAGAGCCAATGCCAGCTGGCTCCAGGACCTGCTGTTGGCCAAGGCCAAGCCCATCAGGGATGGTGGTAGTGATATGTGATAACATTTAAGAAGGAAAAAAAGTAATTGGGCAGAAGTAAACGAGGCCAGAGAAGACAAGAGTGAGAAATATGTAAGAGAAACAGCCCTGCAGACACCAAGGGCAGTGAGGAAGGAGGGGCAGGAGGTGCTCCAGGCACTGGAACAGAGATTCCCTTGCAGCCCATGGTGAGGCTGCTGTGCCCCTTCAGCCCATGGAAGTCCACGGGAGTGCAGAGATCCACCTGCAGCCCAGGGGGGACCCCATGCCAGAGCAGATGGATGCCTGAAGGAGGCTGTGACCCTGTGGGAAACATGAGCTGCAACAGGCTCCTGGCAGGGACCTTTGGCCCAATGGAGAGAGGAGCCCATGCTGGAACAGGTTTGTTGGCAGGACTTACGACCCTGTGGGGAACCCAGGCTGGAGCAGCCTGTTCCTGAGGGACTGCACCCCATGCTGAAGCAGGGGAAGAACTCCTTTCCCTGAACAGCAGGAGGAACGTGTGATGAACTGACCATAATCCCCATTCCTGTATCCCTGTGACGCTGGTGGGGAGGAGGTGGAGCCTAGGAAGAAGGAAGGAGGGAGAGGGGAGGGATTTTTCTAAGATTTGTTTTACGTCTCATGATCTTGCTCTGATTTTGATTGGTAATAAATTTAATTAATTTCTCCAACTTGAGCCTGGTTTTGGCCTTGACGGTAACTGGTGAATGATCTCTCTTTCCCCTTATCTCAACCCATGAACCTTTTGTAATATTTTCTCTCCCCTGTCCAGCTGAGGAGGGGCATGATAAGAGTGGCTTTGTTGGGCACCTGGCATCCAGCCACGGTCCAAACACCGTATCAACCTGTCTGCTCCTTGATGTCTTCGCAGGGAACAGTCCCAGCACATCTGAAGAGCTGCTCCTGTCACAGACATTCTCCAGAAACTGCCTTATTAATGAGGAGGGCAAAGCAAGCTTGGAGAGGGGGACATGAAAAGTAAATATTGCTGAGTGAGAGCAGTCAAAGCACACCAACAAATTTGCTCATGGAAAATGCCAGTTTGTCAAATGCTTAGGAGGAACTTATCCATTTCATTAAAATTTAGGGGGGAAAAGTTATCTAAGCATTACACATGCTCACAGAAAGACTATTACATTGAGGTTTGAAGACTTTTTACCACACATTTGAATGAGAAGTGAAATCATTCTCATTTTTGCTATAACAAGCCATCTGGTGGCTACCTGGTTTGTAGCCTGGCATATTAAGCTGAATGTAGAGACTGAACAACATCCTTTTGGGCACTGGTAAATACTGGGCTAAACTCAGTTTCCCCTCCCTGCCCTGACCCTGCTGAGGCATTGGCTCCATCTATACCTACCATAAAATGAATAATAATAATAAAATATACAACTTGTCTTTAATTTCAAGAAGCAACCCAATATCTAGTCTTACACAACAAAAGCATTAAGTGCACTGTGACACATTTAATTTAGCACATTATCTGTTAGTCTGGCCCCACTCAATCATTTCATGCCTGAGCAATGCCTCTGCCTCTGAGAATTCACATACTAGAAAATCTCCTTTTACCTTTCCAAACCGAATGCCATCAACTCAAATTCTTTCTATTTCACACAAGGGTGCATTTGGGGCTCTATTTTGTGAAGGAAATATTTCAAAGGGGAAGTAATCGGTGTGGTGGGCCACAGTAAGAGGTCACATTAATTCTGCTCTCTCATAGGTTTGAAAAGAGATGTTGGAAATTTTTCCCTAGGGTCTTACACGCACAGAGACTTCAGGTAAAGAGGCAGGAACCCACGCACAGTGCAAGTTCCATTTAAGGCATGGTAGTACAGACTAGAAGCTGAGGAAATGACAGAGGAGAGAGAGGTTTCTGTGGTTTTCAACTGCATAGTAAGATTTATTTCATTTCATTTCATTTCGGGATATTCAGGGCTTGAACAATACAATAATACACTCTTATCTTGATTTCACTGTACCTTATTTTGATTAGCAAGGAAAATAAGCCTAGCAATTTGGATAATAAAGGGGCACTTTAGCAGAGTATAGAACTTTATCAGTCTTCTGAAAAACTTGAGTAAGGTCAAAAATTACTAGTAGTACAGATTTTGTTTTCTTGCTAAGCCACTTCAGTTAAGATAAGAGAAGGGAAAAATCAAGTTGACAAGCAAGTTGGTATCAAAACAGTTTCTAAACACAAAGTTTATGAACAGTCTCAGCACTTTTTATCTTTTCCAACCTCCATTCCTTCTGGATGGCTGCTTTCTGAAGAAAAGTTTAATTCTACTGCTTTTAGGAAAAAAAAAGCCTCAAGTCTTTAGCTTAAACTGTTCTGCTCACCCCTGCTTTAAGAAAAATCACTAAACTGTTTGGTTTAGTTTGGGAATCAAAGAGTAGAATACAAAATATTTGTAGAGAAGCCACAGAGGTGCAAGTCCATCAGTCCAGCCGAGACAGCTGGACCTCTGCTCCTACCACCACTCCATCACCGCCCTCCCACCCTGCCCCACACTTCCGAGAGGGTAAGTTCAGCAAAGTGTAGGGTGAATCCAAACGGGACACTTAATGGGAAACCAGAGTGCCTCAATAAATTCTGAGCATGTTATCTTCTCTGCAACAAGTCCAGAACCTAATTCGGAAATGTGCTTGCCTTAGTCTTGAAGAACCTAACCAGGACAGCTACTCTGAATTAGTGAGGTGCCAGCTGTTTCCAGATGGAAATCTCTATGACGGATTTATGGAGAATGATGTAGCAACTGCAGCTGTAAGCCTGGATGCTCCAGTGTTAATCAACTGCATGAGGTTGTGGATCCACAACTGGCAATGCTGATCTCAGCTGGCCCCAATGTGACCTCAGCCCACAACTCACAGGATTTCTCCCCACACCAGCCAAAGTGCCTGCTGGATTCCATGATGAGCCAAGTTCCTTGCCTGTCAGAAGCATTTTCCCCTTTTTTATTTCCCAGGTAATTCCTTGGTTATCACCCTATTTTTCTTTCATTTTAAAATTTCACTTACAAGGAACAGATAGTACAGGTAAATCACCCGCGACCACTGGTAGAATATTAATTGACTGGAGGCTGGAAAACAAACATCCTCAGTTTCTTATATTTTTCCAAAACTCTACTGTGCTGGTTTAAAAGTAAACAGAGCTCAAGAGAGATTACAAGTCAGAGTTACAACTTACTAAAAAGATTATAATAAATACAACGATACAGAGAAAACTGGGTTTAACCCATAAAGACAGATGTATAACCCAGTACCCTGGGACAAGAACAGAACAGTGTTCATTAGCCCCTGTGCTGAGCACCACGTGGCCCCCCTGGGTGTGTAAAGTAAAAGGAAAGGAAAACTTGTTGGTCTGAATGATGGTGGCAGTTCTGTTGAAGTAACCATCGCAGTCTGGTCAAAACTGGCAGTCACAGTCCTGTTGAAGTTCTGGTCCTCCTCTGGATCCAAGGAGTGGTATCAGAAGTTCCAAAACCCCAGGATTATATGTGCTCGGGTTCAGGTGGGAATGCCCAGTACCTCCCCCAGGGTGGGAAGTTTCACAAAGGGTGATTTAACTCTTTGATGGTCTAGGTTGTTGCAGCTGCCTATTATGCCAGTCCATTGTGGCCCATTAGCAGAGATGACCCCTTAGGCTGGGTGTGAAAGTGTTAATGCCTCCCTGGAGGGGAGTTATCACAGCTGAGTCATGGGTGTGAAGACAAAGAAACACACCCCTGCCTCTCAGGGTTCTTTAACACTCAGCTTGTAGCCTGAGGTGTCAGGTGTGCCCTGGGCAGCTGCTGCAAATGATCCATTAGAAATGACACAGAGTGTATAGAATACAGAGTTTGCTCATACCCACATAGCGATAAACTGGTCCCAGCCCCTGTAACTAGGACACCTACTGCATTTGTCAATATTTAACAATTTCTTATTTTCTTTTGTCCTGTATGCACTATCTTTCTCTGTTGCACATTGACCATGACAGCACACATGAGCACAACCCATTTTTAGCCAACCCACTCAATCATTTTACTGTACCTGTATTGAAAGACCAACCTTTTTCACATCAAGCCTACTCCCGCAGTACAGCACTTCAGTATCTAACTCACTCCTCTTGTTTCACAGGAAAACTGCTTTATTTTAATTCACATTTTAAATAGTTGATGCAATCAAAACTCTAATCTATTTAGATGCTTTCTTCTGCAAGCTGAGGTGGTACAAAGGTAGACACATCACCACAATTTTCTTTGCATAGGTAAGAGCTATGGCATGAAAAATAATTCTGCTCTTACTACATTTGTCCCATTGCCTGGCATTAAAAGCTAGGCTGAGCCTTCACATCCTTCATCCAAATACATATGCTAACATTCATAACAAAAGTAATTGGACTTACATACTAATAACAGGCATTTGGCATTTAAAATAAAAAAGTGAAAGTCTAAAACACCACTGCAGCTCAATCATCAGTTAATGTACCAGAGATCATTAGACAAAAGAAATCATTTACCTTCCCAAGTGATTAATCTACAAATTGTTACTGCCTTCTCTACCACAGGACATAATAAATCAGATGAATAACTAAGGAAATGTGCAACAGTGGAGAATTTCAAACTGCTGCAAAAAAAAGCAACTCAGTCATCACCCAAACTGACTCCAAATTTCAGTTCATTCTAAAACTGGTGACAATGTCCCTGAATGTGAGACAACAAAAACTAAGTATAAGACTAAGTATTCTACTCTTAAGTTGTCCAGTTTCTGCAAATGTATAAATGCAGACGTGTACTTCCATTCCAATCACCTGCATTTTGCTACTTTCACATCACAGAAAAAATAAGATTTAATCTCACAGAAGGTAAAGTAGCATGCATTACTTAAGAATTTGATCCATTTTCAGTACCTCTTCTACTTCATATTACAGATAACAGTTCTGTTTACTCAGATGAAACCTTTAGGATTAAAAGGAAAAATCAATCTTTCCCTTTAGGTTCAGGCTTTGTTTAGCTGAAAGAAATCCTCCAAAACCCCTATTATGAAGAATGAGAACTGATAAAACCCTGACCAACCTTCTGCCCGTCCTCCTCCACAGTCAGCTGAACATCTGAAGGGCTCTCAGCTGAAGATCACTGCACCACCTCCTCCTCACCAATACAGTAGAGTTTCAGCCTGCAGCTGCCTCTCAGCTAAGCACTGTGTGGCTCAGCCCACAGGCCCACCTGGTACCAAACCCAGCTTTCCAGCAAGGCCATCAAGACCTCGGTCACTTGGTACGAGTGCAAACAGAATACAAATGTTCATGAAAGGAGCTTGAAGAGAAAGCAGTTCCCAGTGTGCTGTTTCAGCAAGGTTTGCAGCCACACATCTAGTAGTTCTTATGTATTCCAGTGACACCCTGCGGCACTTCCCTAGACTGCAGGCTTTCCAAGTCTCAATAGCCATATTATTAACTATGTGGGTAAAGAACAGCAAATAAAAACAGAGAAAGGACATTGCAACACCGAGTTGAAGGATTGCTGGTGCACCCCACTGCTCCTGAGGAATGAAATGCATAAGTTCCTCTTGCACAGCAGAGTTACTCACTAGCAGCCTATGCCCCTGTCCCCAGTATCCCACCTCCTGTTACACCTTTCTCTTGGGTGCAAATACATCACTGCCACGCTGATGTAACACGGTGGAAAGAATCTAGTTTTAGTGATTGAGCTTCTTGAGTCTTTTACTGCAACACAAAACTGTGCTTGACACTGCAATATTTCTAAGTTACATGAGTGACTTCCAAGAGATATCCTAGCTAGCAACAAGAGGACTGCAGCATGTGATCATAAAGTCTCAGTTTTCACTGCATTAGAACAGACTCACCTACCATTTCACGAGTATAATTTCTACATGCATCAGCATATTAAAAAAACAAAAACAAAACACACGAGTGAATTCAAACAGCAGCCTAATAATTTTAATGCTTGCTCTTAACCTCATGAAAAACATCCTCTTACAAATAGCAAGTGCACTTGCTTTTGCCCTTCAGCTCTTTACCACATGAAGAAATATACTCAAAGTGGATATCTTAATACTGCACTGCATGACATTTTGCATTTAATGAACACATCAAGGACCAGCCTGGGCATATCATATGTCTTCTCTGAAATTATATCCCACAATAACAGTAAACATTTTGAAACATGGCAGAAGTAGACATGTATAACACAGGTAAAAGCACCCTGGTAACTGGTAACTCAACCAATCACACATGCACATAAGAAAACCTCAAACCAAAAACTCCACAAGCATCCAAGAGAATGAGCTCACACACAAAAGGTGCTCACATCACTGCAGTGCAATATTCAGAACTTCTTAAAAGAAGAACACCTCCCCAGGTGCTAAAAAGTCCTGCTACAGAGCAGGCCAAGGATGACCACAGGCAGAGTAGCATCTCAGCAGCTCCTGCCAAAGGCTGCCTGGAGTCCCTTAGCTCAGTATGCACAGCCAAGGAATCAAGAGCAAGGTGTATAAAAGAGAAGGGGGAGAGCTAGAGTGAAGGGAGTAGTGTGAATCCTGAACTCCAGTCCTTTCTTGTGAGCCACAAATGCTTCCTAGCTTGTAGTTAATACAGAGTGTATAAACAGACAGGTGAGCACAAAACCCCCACAGATGTTCCCATCTTCTGAACAACCAAGGCCTTTGTGAATCCAGTTAAGGGTGCATCTCAGTATTCAATGTGCAATCTGCAATTGCACATCTTCCAGTTTATGCATGCAAGGGTGTGCACAAGCCAAGCATACCATGACCAGCCCCACATGTAAAACAGAAGTATTCAGCATGTCAGACCTCACTGTTCAAGCTAAATGAACCACAAAATTCCTCTTTTCCCTTCTGCTAAGATGCCCTAAGAAAGGAATAGAGGCAGATCAAATTTGATTCTAAATTTCAAGGTTTCTTAACAATGAGCTTGCTGACCTGTGCTTTATTGGTCGGTTGTTGATCTCATCTTACACAACTATCCACAGGGAGCATGGTTAAAGCTGAGCTCCCACCACATTGCTTTGATAACAAGGCTTAGGAATGGAGCAGACTTAATTTTTTCACTTGTATATTAATAATCTTTTTATCTTTATATAAATTTAGTAAGTCAAGCTCTAATTAGAAAAGGGGGGTATTATCTATAAATATGAGTTTCTGGAATCTGCTCTTTATTCTGCTGATAGTGCTTGGGTAGGGAAATAAAGGCAAGAGTAGCTTTTGAATTATGTGATGTTACAGAAAGTGCAGTTAACCGCAGACCAGCAGTAGATACAGAAGTATCTACTCATCCTTTATCTCTCCCATAGTCACTTGACAGAATCAGCACCTATAGGAAAAAAAAGTCAGTAACTAGGGTGTGATAATTTACCTTGTGCCTGTTGGTTAACCATATTATTTCTCAATAAACTGACTGGCTTAACACCAAATAATTTCTGGACTTGGATAAACTTATCAATTCCTATAAAGCCTAAGATCAACCAGAAACATTCATTTTTCAAAAGTAATGCATGGCAACACTGCTACTGGTCTAGCAGCAAAACATAAGCATTCCAAAAACAGCCACCAGGCAAGAGAAAGAATATTAACAAGAAATCACAAGAAATAAGCTACACATGTACAGCTTGTATATACAGAAAATATATTATATATACTATACATACAGTGGTATAGTAAATGTACTATACATAGTATACACCATACATACACACTGCACATAGCATGTACTTACAGTCTATTCACACATATACACATATGTAAACATACCTTAAGTGAACAGTATTCAAAGTTAAGGCATATATTGGTAGGTACAATGTAGAAAAACAAGAACTGTTGGTAAATAAGCATGTTGTTGCATCTTCAGTCTTTCAGTGCGGGAGAACAAAAAAAAAAATTAAAAGAAATGGCCTGCCATTGCACACAACTACAGGTCAGTACTGAGGATGAGTGAGCTTTAAGCAGTGCAGTGCACTTGGTCGATGCTTTCTGTCAGTCAGTCACATGCCAACCGGGAAGCATGGAGCTCACTGACCTTTGCTGGGAAGGCACCTGGAAGAAGCTGTGTCAACTAAACAGGGCTCTAGAATAGGACTTCAGGCCAAAATACTTTCAGGCTGGCTCTTTTGTGGGGTTTTTGGTTTTGGATGCAGTGAATAGCTTAGAAGCTTTTCAGACTTTTTTCTTTCACAGTTTGTATTGACAGTTTCGCTAATTCCTAATGGCAGACCCACCCTGAAGGTAATTGCAAAGTGACCTTTGTCATGTCTAGCTCATTTTCTTCTTATAATTTATTTTAGATCTTCAACACCAGAAGATAGGCTTCTTCATAATTTTGTCATAACTGAAGTGACCACTGATGATGGTAACAGAAATCTGTTATAGAGATTTCCCTATAACATCAGAGATTCCTCATTAAAGAGCTACTTCAAATATGTAATTACCATTCATCCTTCAAGACAGCATGCATTTCTTAAGGAAAAGTCAGGTATTCTGTTTCAGCATCCACAGCCTTTTCCTGTGTGTCTTAATCTGAACACATCTATATTGCTCACAGCCATAGCAGCCACAGAAATTTTCTGTCCAAAGTTCCCCTCAGGAACCACTCCAAGGTCCCATCCCTTCCCTGATAATCAGATGCTTTGGTCCCAGCATGACAGGCATGTTCCAGGCACAAACATCTTGCTTCTCTACACCCAAGTGCCCATCATGTAACACAGCAGTTCCCATCTAATAAACACAAATACTTCATGACACTAAACAGCTGGAAGAAAACAGCAACAGTGACAGGAGCAGGATGTATCACACTGACCCACTGAAGAGGAGAGAACCAAACTAATGCCACCAGAAGGAAGCTTCCACTAGATTCCCCTCTCTCTCTCCAATCCCATCCAGCCTAAAGAAGGGACACTTACTTTATATATTTTAGTCCACTGAATAATACTGCTGTGATATCCCCACAGGAGCAGCCCTGGAGAGCGGCAACTCCCAACATCTATCTCTATAAATACACATACATATGTAGGGTATATAGGTAGCTTCTACACACATTTCTAACAGAAATGTTTCCTTACATGCAACTTTCATTGATATAAAACATCAGGTTCAACAGATGGATATACATTAGAAAAAGACGCCTACAGACACACTAAATGGAAGGTGGGAAGAGAAATTTCACTGGCCCTTCAGTCAAAGATTCTATCAAGTCTTAACTTATAAGCAAGACAGTAATGCTGAATAAAAGTACACAAATGCGAAGGAAAGACAGAAAAGAAAAAAATCTATTCCGATTTTGATGCCTGAATTCCTCTGAGAATGTAAAAATTTGGAAAAAAAAAGTTCTCTAGGTACTTCCTCATCACATGCTTATCCTTGTCTAGAAGGATTCATCAGCTGCACTCCAGTAGAACACACTAGCTTCTCTACCTTATCAACCAGATGCATCTGATTTCCAATCTCCTCCTGACATAAAGCGATTACGTGTTCTGTAAACATTTGTAATTACACTGTATATTTTGGATATTACAAGCAACTATTTTCATTTCACCTTAACCAGTTAATAATGATTTCAAGGTACATTGGCCAACGTGCAGGTACTCCTCGTTAAAAAGCGTGTGGCAAACTGATAAGCCAGGACACGGTTAACTCCTTAGCACACGGTATTTTTCCTCAGCACATCTTCTAATGTATCCAAAGGGTAGTTGCACCCTGAGAGCTGAACTGCCAGCTGAAGAGCTCTGCCACAGAAGCTCTGTGAAAGAGAGGAGAATCTGCAGGTAACTTGTGATGACCACCAAAGCTTATTCACATGCAGCAAGATGGTGGGGAGGAGCAATACGTGCCTGAGGAGGTTGAGAGGAGTCACAGCTGTTTAGGTTCAGCAGAAACTGGAGCTCAAGGGTCCTCAAGCAGGAAAGAGGATGCCAGGCTAACCGCCTAGGCAGGCAGCTCATTCTGGTTATCTGCCAATATACAAATTATACCAAGTGGTGTAGAACAGATTTCAAAAGGACAGGGGGAAAGGTAGACAAGTCAGTATCCACAGTCCCTGATAGTCTCCCAACTGGTGTTGAGCATATTACTTGGATAATACCTAAACACAGACTCAAATCTTCTCACATATAAAACTGAGTAAGTTCAGGTCTCCTAACAGTCAACAAAGAACTGAGGAATACATGGAAAGAGGATATCATCATCATCATCCACTCTCTCAGCTATCTTTTGAAAGGAAAGCTCCTTTCAAAGGAGCTTTCTAGGTTCCGATTTCAGGAGCTAGTTTCAAGTCATGAATTCAAAATGAAGAGATAGTTCTCTACAATACAGAATATTAGCCCACCAGCCTAAAAAAACCCAAAAAAACCCAACCAACCAACAACAACAACAACAAAAAAAACCCAACCAAACAAAAACAATAAAAAACAACCCCATTAACAAACAAAACAACAACTAAAATCCCCAAACCCACCAGGCAGCTGCGCTCACATTATTCTTGGTATTTCTTCCCACCCAACATGCACATTTTCAGAGACCTTGTTATAAGATCAAAGCATGCAGTCCATCCAACAAACTTGGATGTTGCAAATTCTGGTTGAGGCCTATACCCTCAGCAGTACTGTCAAGTGTTGCAATAAGCAGATCCTCCCAGTAAGGCACAGGGACAGAACTATAAAAGTATTGAAGTATCACAATGTGTAGAGAATTATAGGAATAAAGTTCACTAACAGGTGCTATTAGCTAAATTCCCTACACGGTAAATGGGACTAGGAGCATAAAGTGATGAACGGGAGAAAAAAGAGGATGTAAGTCAGCAGAAAATCCTGAGGAGTGAGATCTGACTTGTCTTAAATGCAAAAAACTCTAAACATCCATCCTTCCTGTACACACTATGCCAGAAAGAAAAATACATTTTTTAGAAAAGTAGTTTTCCTTCCTGAAAAATGACATCATAAAAAGTTGAAAGGTAAAAACAATCCTTTCAAGCTGCCTAACACAAGCTTATGCTTCATGTCATTGGAGGACAACACAAGATCCCCGCAGCATCAGTACAGCATCACAACTTTCACCACTGTTCTCTCTCACAAATTTCTCATCATCTCCCTGTGCTTCTCTGCTGAAGTCATACACCAGCTATAATGAAAATAACATCGTCAAATTTTCCCTGAGATCAAAATGGCACTCCTTATGCTGGACCTACCTTTCAAGACTCTTTCTGCCACAGAACTTGGCCTTCCTTGTTACACTATTTCCAGGTAAACTGTACTCTGGACTTTTCAGAGTAAAGGTCTCATTTTGTTCTTTGTGAAATACCTTTCTTGATAAATAACAAAGCAACATAAATATGCATAACAGGCAGCATAGTTAGTAAAGATCTCACTGTGTTAGCCATAATGTATTCACTTACTTCCAATCCATGACTGATAGATCTTTGCTTAACGTGCCCTTAAAAGCATTAAGAACAGAAATGCCACAACCTTACTGAGCAACCTCTTCCCCTGCTTTGCTATTCTTAGAAAAACAGTGGTATTATTCGTAGGACAAGAATCCAGTTATTTTGGGCTAGAAGATGCTAATGAGCTGCACACAATGCCCCTCCTAAGGCTACAACACGAAGACCATCTATGTTTGACAGAGGAATGGAGTGCACAAGTAACTTGCTGTAGGTCTGCAGAGAAGATGCCTCTCACCTATGTGATATGCTTGGGAATGCAGGTAAGCCTCAGCAAACTCTGCTTTTTTCCTCTCAGTGCTGGAGGGATCAGGAGTTCCTATGACATGCTTGCTGCACGTGATGACAAATGCAATTTGCACATGACGTAGCTGAACTATTCATAAGCCACAGTCTTCAGCTGCATATCAGCACATTGCTTACACAGAAACAATCCCTGCTCTCATGGAAACTTGTACGCAACAATCCAAAGACCATCGGACAAAACAAAACAAAAAGAAAATTATCATCACGTTCTTGTGCAGCAGGCCAAGCAGGCAGTAGCAACAGCTTCAACAATTAAATGTCTAGCATTAAAATTATTTTTTTAGTATTGAGATTTCCTCCATAGATAACTCAGAACACAAAACAAGGCTCCTGACTTACCTTCAAATAACTGCAAGTCCATATTCAGAACTCACGGTATGTACCACTTATGCTCAGTACTCAGTATCACTTGTGCTTCCAAGGGATGTTGGTAACCGCTTCCTTCAAACAAGGAGGACAGGACAAGTAAAATGGCAGCACAAAAACGTAGCCAATATTTACAGGGGACTGGTGACAAAAAGTTTTTTTCCAGTTACTACAGGTGTTGTTTTAATTACAGGTTAATTTTAATGTACAAGACCCACCTAGAGGAAAGTCACAGTCCTCCCTGCCCTGTTAGCAGAAGCTGAAACTCACTGCCCATCTGGCAGCTTTTGTCAACCAGTCAGGATCATAGAATCAGCCGGGTTGGAAGGAGACCTCCAAGATCATCAAGTCCAACCCTTGATCCACTACCACCGTGGTTACCCCAGACCATGGCACTGATGCCACATCCAGTCTCATCTTAAAAGCCTCCAGGGACGGAGAATCCACCACTTCCCTGGGCAACCCATTCCAATGTCTGATTACTCTATCTGTAAAGAATTTCTTCCTAATATCCAACCTAATGGTCGCAATACCGCCAGGCTGACCTGAGGAACCATGAAACGAGATTGGAAAGCAAAATAATTGCAAAATTCTGTGAGGATGGGAGGAGGCACAACAGTGTAAAGAAGCTTCTGCTGCTCACACAGTGACTTTGCAGTGAGACAGTAACCCCTGTTTCTTTTGCTTCTTCATGCTGAATACCTGTCAATGCAGAATTCTAGCCATAAGTAGGAAAAAGTTTCTTTCCCAAGAAAGCTTCCATAGAACAAATAATGCTTGTTAAGAAAGACAGAGAGCCTTTTTCCCAGGGCCTGTAATGAGAGGGCAAGGAAAAATGATTTTAGATTGAAAGAGGGCAGGTTTAGAATGGACATAAGGAAGAAAATTTTATTATGATGAGGGTAGCAAGATACTGGAACAGGTAGCCCAAAGAAGTTGTGGATGCCTCATCATGAGGGGTCTTCATGGTCAAGTTGCTTTGAGCAACCCTATAGCAGCCTTCCAGTATCTGAAGGGAGCCTACAAGAAAGCTAGAGAGGGACTTTTCACAAGGACTCATAGCTGCAACTCTAAGGTACAATTTTTTCCTGTAGAAGTTGAGGAAAATCTAGTATGAAAGATGTAATGGATATGACACTGGCATATTCTTCCAAGTGAAGAGTGCACAACGCTAAAGATTTTCAGCTTCGTTGATCACAAGCTCAACTCAATACGGCTAGGAGGAACAAGTGGTTTTGCCTCTCAGGAACATGCAGTGTTTTACATGACCATGTGCTTTTCCAGTCCATTTATTTAATTATTAGGCCTCTTTTGAGACTTATAAGCAAAATAAAACTGCTTGGCATTGCTTACACAAAGAGAAACTAAACAGAATAATGAAGCCCACAGGGAATCTAAGTTCACCTCTTCAGCTCCCCAAGCTGGCAGATCACAAGGCACAAGTTTTTAGAATTAGCTCCTAAAATCTTCAAACTTCTTCAGCCTTTCCAGAAAAATAATCTTTCATGGAAGAATACAGATAAGAGACCAGTCCAAAACAGAACAGCTTCTCAACTGGGCCTGTGGCTGATCTGTAGTCCCTCAAGAGTCAACTCACTCAACAGGCACACACTGCTTTTTGTACTGAACACAAGTATCACAGTCTGGTTGTCCAAGTAATAACAAGTACTTGAGGTTGAAAAAGCTACTCACAAAAGCGATTCAGCATGCAAAACTCCTGAGCAGTGACCAGATACCACCACATCTCAGGAGACTCTAAGGAAATAGCAGGCCAAGTGACAGGAACAGAAAGGAAGATTTCTGTCATACATCCACAGCTTCAGGTCCAAAGTAAGATCAGAGAAAGCAACACAGTCACCAAGACAACACATGCATGTTTAGGAGTTGAAGGACCTGGAATGGTCATTTAAGGCAGTGCCTTCCAACTTTTCCATCTCAGCTACGTGGCTGCTGCTCTCTCTTCTTCCTCACTTCCCACCCCAAGTCCTGTATCCTTGTGACCCAAACACACATACAAGAACACTGGCCCTGGAAGTGGTCATCAGTCCCACTTCCCAGGACTTCCTTCCACAGGCCTTGTGCAACCCAGGTTTGCTCACCAGTTTGAGGCTGGGTAGAACTGAAATCCTTTGTCATCGCACTCTTACACATACACAACCACCTCTGTGCCAGATATTGTAGCATCTTCGAAATTTGGTCTCTCCTAACAAAAAACTTTCTCATTTCTTTTGTGGATTTGGGTTCCAGCATTTACATTTCAAGCTGTCGCTGGCATGATCCTTACATACAAAGCAGGACAAAGCATTTGCTTTACAGCCAAAGCATGCTCTGCTTTGTTTAATGCTCTCCCTACCTCTCTGCCTCTTCTGCTGAAAACAGCAGTCAGTGCTGCAGACTTCTAGACCCTATCTATCAGTACCCAACAAAATGCCAATTGCTTTGCCTGATAGGCTATCATAATGTCCACAATTTCTAGTCATGTTCCAGGGTCCTCACGTAGCAGACATAAACAAACAAAAAAAGGTAACGAGTTTCTGGCCAAAAAGTGATGTTGTGATGCTAGATTACCTCTAATGATGCCTTTAGAGCAAAGTGGCTTCAATAACTTCCCAGCAGTCATGCATGAATCAGTGACCTAAACCCTCAGCTGTACAACACCACATCATTTCTTCCAGCAGTAGGGAGGACTAAACATCCCAGCTCCATCCTCTCTGTCATAGCAGACCTGCAAGGCATAAGCAAGTGCTGATGCCCATGTATGCACACACAGCAGGCCTTGCATTTCCAAAAAAAACACAGGCTCACTGAGTGTCCACTACACAGTACATCCACACAGATTTGCCAACCCACACTGTACCAGGGAGAGGAACCCAAGAGGAGGCTGGTTTTACCAAACCAATTTGTGCAGGCTGCTCCAGATATCTCCCTTCCTAAGGGACTTTCAGATACTAATGATACTGTGCAGACTCCTCAAAAATACATAGCTAGAAGCCAGGCCACAAAATGCACAAACAGTTTTTGTTAAACTGTAGGCTTGACAGTTTTGATTGAAATCTTCACTTCCCTTTGAACAGAACAGAAAGAACATATAATGAGTGCAGGGGATGTACGAAAAAAACAGCGTGAGGAAAAGAAACAAAGAAAAGCCTCAGTCCATGTATCCCACCCCAAAAAAAACAAGAGTAAAATCTGCTCTATGTTGGAAAGTCCCATAAGATATCTTGATTTCAAGCAACTGAATGCATACACAGGTAGTTATGACTCTCGGAGAGTAACACACAACTGATTTTAAGAAACTAGAGCAAAACTGGAGACTGTGATCCATTATATATCAGAATGTAATATAGCATATCCCATCAACCAGTGGTACAGGGCAAGCTGGTATGTTTGGAACTCTTCTGTCTTCACAGTAGATGGTTCCACTGCAGAGATTACTAGCACATCTCTAAACCAGTTCATCCACCATTTAGAAGGTTGGGACAGAACAAAAGAAAGTAAGGTTTAAAACAAGAGGGATAGTGAAAAATAGGGACAGAAATATGAACTTCAGTAGGAACCTCAGGATACACAAAGCACACATTCCATTAGGTACAAAAAAAAAAAAAAGACGGCTTTTAAAAACAGAGGAAGAACAATCACCTACCTTTCAAAAGGGGCTGGAAAGTTGGAATTTCCTGCAGTTTTATGACATCTGGATCATTGCTGACATTCCGTGAGGATTGTGTTCCTGGGGCTACCACCACAATGTCGTCCATTTTTGCGCGTTGCTTGGCTGACAAAGGAGATGCAAAGGAAGGATATGGGAGGGAAAGGGAACAATCAAATTAATAAGCAGATTCAATCAGAATCCAACCCTATGTGAATGTTGCTCTATTTAACATTATACAGATATGCTTTTTATAGTACAAACACATTACCGAAATCACTGGAAGACTCTAAGCTCCTTTCTCGCTTTCCAAATCGGGAACAGCTGATTCTGAAACACCTGCACCACTGACACCCTGCTCACTCCTCCTCCCTCAGCTCCACATCCACGTGGCCCACTGTGCTCCCACCTCTCCGGCTCTGCCTCCCCCGGCCTGGGCGGTGCCCCCTCACCGTCACAAGAAGGGCCGGGCCGGCGCCCGCCGCTGCCTCCCAAGGAAACAGCTCTTCCCTGATCCACAGCCGCCGCCCCTCGCCACCGCCCGTGGGCAGCCCCGTTCACGGCGCCCTGTGTCTGTCTCCCTCCCTGCCTGTCTCTCTCTCTCCCTCCCTCCCTTCCTCCCTCCCTCCCTTCCTCCCTCTTCCGCCCCCATCCCTGCCGGGCGCCGGGCACCGACCTGCGGCGCTGGGCTCGCCCGGGCGGCTCTCGGCCTCGGCGCTCTGCTCCGCTCCCATGGCGGTGACCGCTCGTTCCCCGCCTCCCGCAGCGCGGTGGCAGCGCCGCGGCCACCGCCCGCCCACGGGGTTCCGGCGGTGCCGGGTCACGGCGGCTCCGCCCGCGGGCGGGGCTGCGCTCGGGGCCGCCCAGCGAAGGGGGGGAGCGGGACGGGCTCTCTCGCTTCTGCCCCTCCGGAGTGGCGGCGAGCGGTCAGGGGTGGGCCTCTCGGGCCAGGGCGGTGCAGAGCATCCCTCATCTGCTTGGGTAGGAGGTTGAGGGAGATGATCCTGCTCCGCTGCTCGGCCCAAGCGAGACCACAGCTGGAGTACCGTGTCCCGGTCTGGGCTCCTCAGTATAAGAGACGTAGAGCTACTGGAGAGGATCCAGTAGAGGCCACAAAGATGATGAGAGGTCTGGAGCATCTCTGTTATGAGGAGAGACTGCAGGAGCTGGGCCTGTTTAGTTTAGAGAAGACTGATAGGGGATCTCATTAATGCATATAAATATCTCAAAGGCAGGTGCTGAGAGGATGGTGCCAGAGTCTTCGGTGGTGCCCAGCAACAGGACGAGGAGTAACGGCTATAAAGTAAAACACAAGAAGTTTCATCTTAACATGAGGAAGAACTTCTTTACACTGAGAGTGGCAGAGCACTGGAACAGGCTGCCGAGGGAAGGCATGGAGTCTCCCTGACTGGAGACATGGAAACCACCTGGATGAGTTCCTGTGTAACCTGCCTTAAATGACACTGCCTTAGCAGGGGGGTTGGACTAGGTAATCTTCAGAGGTCCCTTCCAACCCTAACAAATCTGTGATTCTGGGATTTCTTTAATTGCATGTATTAATTCTTCTCTGCTAAGACAAACATGCCAAACCCCAGACAGCTGGGCACGGAGCAATCTGGGCAATATCCATCACCAGCTGCCTTATATACAAGTGTGCCAGGAGTGAGGGAAAAGCAGCCCAGATCAAAAGTTTACAGGGAGGTCAGGCTTAGGAAAAAAAGAAAAAAAAAACAAACAAACAAACTGAAAACACACAAGTGAAAATGAAAACATACTTTGAGATTTCAGACTTCATGGCTAGGCTTCGCGAATGAAGATTTGGGAGTCAAATCAGAAAAGGCATCATGCAATTGTCTGTGACAGAAGAATTGTCTATAATAGGACCAGCACTGGTGCGTGCTAGCTTCTGAACAAGCCTGTTCTCTGCTCATGCATGAAGCCCAACATCATCAAAAGCTCTGCACCAAACTCAGCACCATTTTTCTTGGCTGCCTTTGTTAATTGTCACGAAGATTTAATTTAACACAAAAAATACTCCTATCTCATGAGAACATCAGCCCAATCCAACATCACCTTTTGCTAGCTATAGGCTGTACGCTGTACTATGTACTTTGGTAACCCAATAGAATAGGTTACAATAGAAGTTCATCCTATCTGTGCCCAAGTGTTTCACCATGAGCACTGGCTCTCAAGCAGAGAGGTGCTCTACAGAAGCAGGAAAACACCTTTAGTGACTTAGCACCATGACACAGAGTTGGGGGTCCCTCCATTCTCCCTCTCTCGGCCTCCCTTCCTTCCCATCTCAGTGGTGAAGGGAGCACAGCAGCTGCTGGGCAAGGCTGACACTTTCCTAGCCAGCAGACAAGGTTTCTGCATAGCTTTTGATGGACCTTCGCTTCCCTGCATCTCAGCAGCCTGACAGATTTGCTTATAGTCTCCTCAGGGAGGCCGAGCACCTGCCCTACCAAGAAGAGGCAGGAAGAGCAGAAATCAGCCATAGTGGCTGGAGCGGGGCAGTCATGTTATCCCCAGTATCTCTTCTGCCCTGCTCATATTATAGATCACATCAGCCCTTCTCATATTCCCATAATCATCTGTGCCTGTCCCACCACAGTAGTCTCTGTGTATATTTTCACATTCACTATCATTACAGTACCCTCACACCATTAACACTGTCCCAACAGTCCTGGTAAAGAACAAGTGTCCTCACCTTTACCACCAACCCAGACAGACCTTTAGACTTATTTTTCAGCTTCTTTCTGCTTGGCTTCTACCACCACCATGCTGTAAGCAAAGGCAGGTGGCAGATGCAACTTTGTCTAACATATAGTAGGAGTAATACCTGGGCTCACTTTTACTATTCATTCCCATTGTCATTCACTGTGTGATGCAGTTAATAGGTGACACCTTAAGTGTTCACATTCTCTTACAACTTTTTCTTTGAACAATGAATGTTACCAGTTTACCAAAAGAGAAATGCCTGGCTAGAAACATTTTCTTAAACAAGTGCAGCTGAAAATTTCAGATAAAAACACCCCACCAAGAATGTGAGAATCACAACCAAACATTAGAAATTGCCCCAAAATAGCCATTTGATGCAAAATGTGATGGTGGGCTCAGTCTCTTAGAACAATCATGTCCAGAAAAAAGCCAAAACCCAGCCATATTGACCAAGGGGACTGACTGGGCATCAAGAACATCCATCCCTTGGCATCTAATCATTATAATATATAAAATAACCTGCCCTTTAGTATCTCTTCAGGTAATGTACCATCTCTAAAAAGAAAATGTCTTTTATTTACAAGAAACTACATTAAAGGTCTCTTTCCTGAAAAAGAAGGAATGTGTCCTACAGTCCTTCTATTCTTTGCACTCCTTTGTCTCTGGGCTACTTTTACTCCTAAACAGCACCCCAAAAATAATAAGAAATTTAAAAAAGGAAATGAAAAATTTCCAAGTAAAAACATTACTTAAGCAAGCAATTTCACAGAGACAGCTGAGGGAGGAATGGCTAAGCCACCAGTCCTAGTAGACAGGCTATTGTGTACAACTCCCATTCTGCAAACACCCTGTGTTTGGCTGTGTTTGAACAGGATTACTCAGGTAGTAAGGAGTCTCTTATATAGACATGGAAATATGTCCATGTCCGTTTAGTCCAGGATATGCATATTAATCACTTTCATTACAGCCTCCAAAAGCAGATCTGACTGTGGGCAAAACCACAATAGCCTGACAAATGAAGAATTTCACCGTGTGGTTTTGCCTTTGTGTCTGATGCTCAGGAAGAACCCTTGGAGCCGGCAAGCAGCTGGAGGAGCGGGAACACCCCCGCAGCCCTGCCGGGCAGGCAGAAGGGCAGCCGGGCAGGAGAAGGGCAGGTAGGAGGGCAGGCAGGGAGGAGGAAAGGAGGAGGAGGGCAAGCAGAAGGGCAGGCAGAAAGGCAGATAGGCAGGTAGGTAGGCAGGCAGATAGAAAGGCAAGAAGGAAGGCAAGAGAAGGGCAGGAAGAGGGCAGGTAAGCAGGTAGGTAGGCAGGCAGGCAGGTAGGCAAGAAGGAAGGCAGAAGAAGGGCAAGAAGACGGCAGGTAAACAGGTAAGCAAGAAAGAAGGGGGCAGGCCGGGGGGAAAGGAGGAGGGCAGGCAGGCGGCCCGGACCCGCCTCCCGCGGTTCCTCCTCCCGGACGTGCCGGGACACCCGCGGTTCCCCTGAGCCGCCCTGCCGAGCCCGGCCGGGCCCCGCTGCTGCCTTCCCGCCACAGGGCGGCAGGGGGGACAGCCCGAAGGTGCCCCCAGAAACGCCTCCCCGCCCGGGGAGCAGAAGAGGCACCTCGGCGCGGCTTCCCTGGCCGCCAGCGCTCCGCGCAGCTGGAAACAAACCCGCCCGGTGCGCCTCGGGCCGCGCCGAGCCCCCGCCCCGGTCACCATGTCCCCGGGGGGCAGCTGGTGGTCCGTTCGCCTGCTGGTGATCACCTGTGTGATGGCCGGGCCGTCCCTGAGTCAGGAGTGTTCCGCGGAGAAAATGGAGAATTCCATCATCGATATAGACTTGTCCCTGCCCCGAGGCGTCCGGGGCGCGGAGCCGCTTCGCGTCCCCAGCGCGGGGGCTTGTGCCCGAACCTGCTGCTCCAGGGACGGGCTCGCAGGTAACCTCGGCCGCCTTCTCCGCCAGCGCCTACCAGCGCCTGGGAAATTACTTCTGGGGTTTGGGCTCGCGTGGTGCTCAGCCGCTGTTCTCCGTATTCAGCGTAGGAACGTCAATTTATCCTTTCATTCGGGTTTCGATAGTACCCGCTTGCGGCTGCTACTCTCTTTAGCCAAACGTGATGTTGGATCTCAACGTAAGACCCCCGCGGTGTTCAGGAAAATAGTTGCATCATAGAAACTGTGGTAGTTTTAAGCGTTAAAAACTCAGATCCCCAAAGCCTAAGATGCCTAGGCTGTGTTTAGTAGATGCGCTACGAAGTGACGAATATTTTGCACTGACATTTTCGTATTTAATTTTAGCCAAAAATGAGAATGCTTACCCTTCTCTGTGATGGTTGGTTTGCATCAAGCTCTTGGAGCGGTAGGAGGCAAAGCAGCAAGTAGAAACTACGGGGGTAAAGGTGACCCTCCCAGGCAGCAACAAGACATGCAATTCCTGGGATGTGATAGGGAAAAATGTATAAATAATTTTCTTCCCCAGGAGTTTACCAAGGAGGTTTTCAGATTTATCAGGATTTGTAAGTGAGAAATTGTTATATAAAGTGGTGCCATTGTGGTACAGGTAAGGGGAAGATGAGGGATTAAACTCATCGTTTCCCCAGCTTTTTTTTGTACAGGAAGAGGAAGGTGTGATCTTTCATATTTTGGCCATAGGCCATTCTTTTGTATTCCTTGGCTGTTTTTCCTGTAGGGATGTTATGAGTTAGTAGTTTTCCTCTTACTCACATGAAGAAAAATTAACGAAATAGAGCTCATTATCATACTGCTATAAAAGTTCTTATTGCTGTAACACACATTTATTATGTTTTGCAGGAGACAAGAAGTGTAATTTGATGATTTTTTATGCTGGAAGAACAAAAGCACATCCAAACTGCTACCTCTTTTACTGCCCTACCGCAGAAGCTTGTCTGATGAAACCTGCAACAGGACTTGTGAGCTACAAGATAACTACAGGTAAATAATAGTGAGACTATTTAATAATAATAATAATTTTAATAATAGCCCCCACACTAGAGGACTTTTCCACCTGTGAACTTTCAGTAGTGGCCAGAAAATGGTTTTTTGTGTGTTTTTAGTAAAATGTTCTAAGCCAAGCCCAATAAATTGAGAATGTTGCTCCTTTGCCTTGTGGAAAATGGAGGAGCAGGTATGTGGTGAGCTTATTTGTGGGCCCAGCTTCCTGCTTGGAATAACACCATGACCCTTATAAAATTCCTTCACATTAGATTGAGAACTCCTCATCATTTGCCCTTGCTTAAAACAAAAAGCAGCTGCTGCCATATTAATATATTCAGGAAGGAAGATTTCCTGGATGTAATGATGGAGAGTATCACTGAAAGCAATGGAAATACCATGCCCTTTTTAAAGGGCTCACGTTACACTGGTGAATAATTGGCAATGGTAATCATTATTTTCTGTTTTCAGTAAGAGAACCTGAAGTGCAGAAGCAAACTTTCTAAACTGGAAGCTTTATGGTATATGGGCTGCACACTCAGGAATTTCTCGCTCTCTGTCATAGGCTGTGGAATTTTTAATGGCAAGGCATGTTTGTCGATTGACATTGACTTGCACCAGACTTGTTTGAACAGCTCAGATAAGAAACTGATAATTAGATTGTCCTGCCAAGAGTTTACAAGGTGGTTTCAGTATGGCTGCTTGAGAGAGCAAAAATTTCATATTTCCAGAAACTGAACTCCTGCTGAAAAAGAGAGCTTTTCCAAGAGGAACTATTTGCAAGGAGCAACAGCATGATATATGGAAAGATTACTCATATAATGTTACCGAGTGTTTTTGTGCAAGCACAGTCACACAGGAATTGTGCAAAAGCAATGTGAAACAAATGAACTGCATGCCTGTAAAATTATTATTATAACTACTCTTTCCTCCAGCTCTTTCTCCCCTACAAGAATATCAGAGTTTCAAACAAAGGAACAAGAAATGTAATTGTGCTTTCATTCTGCATATAGTACGATGCTGAGTGAACAACTCGATTGCATATACTACCTCTCTTTCATTTTGCAGTTTTTAGCTTCTGTGAACATTGAATTAGGGAAAGATTATCCTAGCTTATTTACCTTATGTTCCTAATAAGTTTTCAAAGGTAGCACCTGAGCAGTGTCAGTATCAACAAACATTTCAAACTTTGTTCTTTCATATGAGGATGTGTATGTGGTTACACTGAAAACCAGAATAAAAGGGGGAAAGATAATTTATTGGTAATAAAGCAACTTAAAATACTGATGCTACATTAGTAATAAAATTTAGCTTTTTCTTTTTTTTTTTACTATCCTTGTGGCTGTTAATGAATGGAAACAACCTATGGCTTGTGAAGTAAAACATGCTCAAGAGGTGTTTAGTTTGTTTTTTAAGAGTGACAACCTGAAGTTTGGTTTCTAATGAAGCATATTGGATTTGACATATCAGAAAGACCATTTTATTTTTTTCAGCTCCTTTTAAAGTTTGATTCATATAGTGCCCCTGTTCTTTCTTACCAACAAACATCTATCCTAATACCCCAGCTGTACTTTGCATGTGACAGTTTTGGGCCACTGCATCTGGGAGCTTGTAGTTTAAAATGGAGACAAAAAATACTATAAAATCAATGTTTGATGGAAGATTAAGATAAAATTGTGCCCGTGATTCAAATGAAGTATTTGCTGTACTCTTTAGCATTGCTAGCGTTTTGGTTTGTTGTTTGGGGTTGGCTTTTTTTGCACTTCCATTTTTTTTTTTTGTGGCGTCTTAAGGCTTGGAAAGATATATTAAAACAGCAGCCAAGTAGGCTTCTTTGCTTGTATAGTAAAACTGAAATATATCCATCGCTCTAGATAAGAGATCCTACTTGAGAAAAAAGTGACAATGAAAACGTAATGGACTTTTTTTTTAATTTATTTCAATTCCACTGCAGTTAACAAACCTCTTTGTTTCTATGGTAAAAACAAATGAGTGAGAGTCAGAACTATTTGAGAGCATGTTCCCTTTTAAATGTTCTGTGCAGCAGCTGAATTGTTATAAATATATATTGTATTTTTATATTATAAATATAATTATAAATCATATCTATATACATATATAGATATATAAAATCTGAATGAACAATTAGCTGGTATTTCCAAGAGCTTGTGTTCACCCAAATACTTTCTGTAGTACTGTGTAAAATCAGGTAGCTGCTAGGATTATAATTTTTATGGTATTTCTGTTACATAACACTGTTGTTCTTCTTCCAAATTCTATTAAATGACATCAGCCACCTGTTTTGCAAGGAATACATATGAGCTTGTGGAGAAATTTATAAAATGTAGTCTGCTTCTCATGGAGGTCTTCTCTGCCAGTACCTTACATACTCTTGGAGCAGTGTCTTCAAGCACAGCAGTAGGAACTCAGGTCATTCCTACAAATCAGTATGTGTATAAAATGTCCTATAAAATGGAGATGTTATTGCCACCGTGTATCATAAAACAATTTTTGAATGTGAATTGAATTGTGTCAAGCACAGGGTGCTTGGACATTACAAGAAAGGGCTGTATCTAATCATATTAACTAGGTGGAAATGTACATCTAACAAAAAATTGACAAAAGTAACATTGATAATATCTCAGAGACTGAGAATAGTTTGAAAGCAGTGAGCCTATTCACTCTGCTTTTCACCTCTAAATAAATGCTTACACACCTGCAATGTAGGTATAAACTAATCACACTGGGATGATCACTGCAGAGGAAAATTCTGTAAGAAGTTGCAGTCATGGCCTGATGTGATGAGGCTTGAGGCTGACAGGTATTTTTGACATAGAATTTAAATGTCACTGTGTATATTTTAAAGAAAAGAAGTTCATGATGCCTCCGTCTCATTAGTAATTACCTCCTGGAGCTCCCTTATGTCTCTCTTTCTAAGTAATACAAATTGAGTAAGCCTATATTAGTCAAAAATAGATTTAATAATTAAATACTGGTATTTCTGTTTCCAGACACCCATGCCCCAGAGGATAAATCTATCAAAACTGAGAACTTTTCTTCAAATGAGTATTCTTTGTCTTCGGATGCAGGAACGATTTTTTCTCACACTCAGAACAGCCATCAGAATCATACTGCCACTTGGCAACAATCTGTATTTCATCAGGCATCTGAACCTGTGAACCGCATAGACAAGCATTTAGACAACATTGAATTTCATACAGATTTTCCTGAATCTCAAAGGGCAAAACAGTCTGAGAGCTTAGATTCCATCCCAAGGCAGAAAGTAATTAACCTGCCACCAAACATGTTTTCTGCTGTTCACATTGGAAACCCCGCTGCTTCATTCCCCACCACTCAGCCTAGTGCTCCTGAAACCAGCAGTACTACTCTTACTCCTCTGCCTGCAAGTACGGCCCGGTTGGAATTTCGTACAACCTCTCTGCATCCTGGTGCTGCTGAACCTACAATCACCACCACCACAGCTCCCTCTCTGCCTACCGCAGCCACTGGAGCTAAACCTGGTGTCCCTGTCACCAGCATCGCTGCTACTCGTGTTCCTCTTTCCATTCCCACAGCTTCTACAACCACAAATTCCAGATCTGCTACTGCTCCATCAGGGCTAAGGACTCCAACCCCATCTTCTGAGCCAGCAGCTGTCTCTTCCAATGATACCAGCCATGTAACCCTCTCCTCTTTTTCAGGTTTCATTCTCTCTACTAGTGATTCCCCCATATCTTTCCAAAATGACCTTCAGGGTTATGACCCATCTGACTCAGAAAGCTACCTGTCAGAGGGTGTTCTGGGAGGGAAAGGTGTTGTTCAGCTGGGGGAGAAAAGCAGCCTTCTAGCAGCTTTGCTTTTTGGGGTGATGTTCTTGTTGCTGGTTATTGTACTGACAGGGAAGAAAATACATGAATCTCTTCAGAAGAGGCATTATACCAGGCTGGATTACTTGATCAATGGAATGTATTCTGATGTCTGATGGGGAGAGGGAATAAAATTTTGAGGAGCATGTAACTTTTGAGAGGGCAACTCTGAAATGGAACAGTAGATACTGAAATCTCAGAAGAGGATGGATTCCTTTTTTCTCCTCTAATGGCAAAGCAGAAGGCAGGATATGGGTTTGGTGGGGAAAAGAAATGCTCTTTCTACGCTGAACTATAATGTCTATCATTTTTGATTTATACTAAATCCTGAGAATAAACACTCAAATCCAAGTTAAGCTACGAAGGTCTTATATTTAAGGAGAAAAGGCATTTCATGAGCTTAATCTGTACTGTGACAAGATTAGTGAAATAGAAGTACACCTAATAAATTGAGTACTTGTGCAGCACGTAGGTGTTTTCAGTGCTATTTGCACCAAATGCCATAGTGTTACATGATTGCCTGGCAATCCTATTTACTCTATTTGTAGCTTTAAAGGAATACTTAGTAATAGAGCTCTGCATCCAAATGGTTTTAGGTACAAACAGTAAAAATTATATTACATATAACATAGCTTAATTTTCCTTTTCTACATATAATTTATAGTTATATACATATCTTCAAAGTCCTTTTTCTGCATACATCACGAGCTGTCCTTAAAACCACATACTAAAAATCTGAATTGGCCTTTTCCAAAGAGTGGATTTTGCCCTTTTCAAGCTTGGATTTGTGCAGTGTGTATCAGAGAGAAAGTTATCTTCCAAAAGTAAAGCAAGCTACAGTCAAGGTCTTTTGTGACAAACTGCATCACCAAGTGACTTGACATATGCACGACAGAGAATTTGTTCTAATACACCTAAATCCCTGACCGCTGAGACTCAACATCTCAAGAAGGGGGAGAAACCTGTGAGTGAGCTTAGCAAGGACAACAGCTGTATTATTGGCAGAAGACACACAGAAAGGTGTGGGCTCCCTTTGCTGAACATCTACCAAGAGGTAAAAAAGTTTTAGAGAAAAATGGTGACTATGTTGTTGGAGGGTGCACATCTCAAAGAGGTTTCCTGCAGTCAGCAGGAACAGATGGACAAGGCTGCATTATCTTCATGCTTCTGGCATTCACCTGCTTCCCTCGTTAGTGGCTCTCGAAAGGACCGTGTGTGTCAGTGCTGGACTTGCTGTCCCTCCTGAACACACAGAGCTCTTGCTGGCTCTCAAAGCACACCCGCTTCACTTCTAGGGTCCTCTTCATGTGACTGGTAATAAGTATAGCAACTTATTAACAGTTGGTCTTGATGATCTTCCAAGTTTTTTCCCAACCTAAACAATTCTGTGATTATCTGTGTTTCCCTGACTGCAACAGTGAGAGGGCCTGTGAGCATCACTTGCTCCACAACTTCCAGTTCATATTATTTTGATTTCCCTTTGCATGCACTCAGTCTAAACCTGTTTTTAGAATGAAAGGCTAGATTTCAAAGTATCCATGTCAGGCAGCATAATCAACAACAAACATCACGGCAGAGAAGGAAGGGTGCCTCCTGAGAGCAAGGAAACAATTCTATTACAAAATATGAAATGTGACTCACATCCAAGAGATTGTTAGATCTGTCAAGCTTAGTGTGGTGGGAAGCAGGCGTGATCCAAAAATGGCCTCAAGGCAAGTTTTCTGAAAGCTCTAAGAAAATTCCCTGAAAATTCCATTATTCAGAGATCAAAGAAATGTCAAGAAGTTGAATTCTTACTATGGGGGGTGCTGCACATTGCTTTATAGGTACAAGTCCAGCTGTTCTGGATAACTTCTTAAAGGTGAACAAAATTGCAAAAGAAAAGTATCTCAAATTTATCAGCTTGTTTGTTGACTGCACTTTGTTTAACCTCAGTGTTTGGTTTTTTTTAATAGACATTTTCAGAGGTTTCTGGTCAAGGAACATGATAAGAGGAAACAACATGTTTAGGAAATGAGTTCATAGACTGATAAGTACTAGGCCTAGCTGTAAAAATGCAGATGCAGATCTTAGGTTGACCATAATTTACTCTCATAAGAACTAAAACTTCATGAGTAGCTTTCTACGTTGCAGGTGAGCTCACAGCAGCTTGTTGTAGGACAGGTACTGAGAACAACCTCTGAATCTTCACTGTGCATTTCTGTTGTAATTTGTTGGAGGGAAAGATGGTTGCTGTTAATTGCTAAGTTACAGTACAGTAGCAAAATGTTCAAGAGAAGACAAGCAGATACATCTCAAGGTCGTTCAGAGCACTGGGCATGTATTTAGCTGGAGAGGGGCATGTTACAAGGGCATATAGTGATAGAACAAGGGGGAATGGCTTTAAAAATGACAGAGGGTAGGTTTAAATTGGATGTTAGGAAAAAATTCTTCCTGAGGGTGGTGAAGCACTGGAGAAGATTACCCAGAGAAGCTGTGGTTGCCCCATCCCTGGAAGGGTTCAAGGCCAGGTTGGATGGGACTGAGCAACCTGGTCTAGTGGAAGGTGTCCCAGTCCATGGCAGGGGGGTTGACACTAGATGAGCTTTAAGGTCCCTTACAGCCCAAACCACTCTATGATTCTACAGTTTGACTAACATCATTAAAACATTGCCCTCCAACCCAAACAGCAATGCATGTCAAGCACAGTGAAAGGCAGAAGTAAGACAGAACGGTGCACAAGTACCATAACTAATTTGGTGAGTGAGTGGCCTTTCACAATACTTGAGTAAAAGAACTTTACATGAAAAACCTTTTTTTATGCTTGAGCAAAGACTATAAGGTATTAGGCAGGTGTACTGAAACACTTAAACCTTTTTTTTTTTTTTTGCCATCCACTGGTTGTGTCAGATTAAGAACAAATTGGGAATTGTTAGGTGACCAGTTTGGATCTTTCTGGAGAGGCCTTTACAAGCTGTGTTTGAACACTAGAGGGCAACAATAATTTATTAAATAGAATTGACGTGTTCTGAGGATGACAATTTAAAAAAGTTTTAATTAGTTCATTTTTTAACTTTCCAAACAGCAGATATTTCATTGCAAAAATATTTTATAAGAAAGCTTTTTGTTTTAGTGGAAGGTTCTGGGGTGGAGGATTATATACACACGCTTTTGAAACATCTTACCATATCTTCATACAGTGTAGAAGACAACAAAACTAAGCATATTATCTTCTCTATTTTAATAACTTTAAATCAGATTGCATTATTAGTCATGTATTGGCATTTCCAGTAAACAGAGAAGGAGAGAGAGATTTCCCATCATCCTTTCGATTATGATACTTTATTATGCATTTTTTGAGGGAGCTTATTTGTTTGGATAATGCTCTTGTATTATGAATCAGAAAGGAGTGAGACAAAGTAACTGTAAAAAAATCCATCCAATTTGTTATGCTTTTCAACATTAAAACTTCTGTGCTCTCTTCTGTTTTTCCATTGTCATCTCCTGTGGTCTTAACTGTGCACCACATATGGAACTGGATCAGTAATCATCACAATATGATGACAACCCACACACTGGGAATGGCTCTTTCTGAAGATAACCTGTTATGTTATGTCATGAGGCCAAAAGCTAATTGACTTTTACTAACAGGAGATTGTAATAACTGCTGTAGCTGCTAGTTTTTATGTTGTTGCTTTATAGTGCTGAGCAAACATAAGGTGTGTAAATATAGACTGTCATGAATGAGTCTGTTTTGTGGTATCATACGGTAAGGCAAATAGAAAGCCCAAGTTTTATAACCACTGAAAACAATCATAAAGAAACAAATTGCAGATCTATTTGAGATGGATGAGAAGGGTGCAAAGTCCCTACCTCCAAGGGCTGCAAACTCAGAATAATCACGTGTGCTGCTCTTCAACTATTTCTTCAGTTTAATTCCGATAGGAGTAAGAAATGCTTATACTCAGGATTATTTCAAGTAAATTACTAACCAACTAACAAAAAACAGCAAACAAAGAAGAAGAAAAAAAAAACGCCCAAAAAAGAATTACATGAGAAAGTGGTTTCAAAACTGGGTGTTTTTTCCTTCTTGCAAAACCATCTTAATGGATTTGAATCTGACAGTACTGCTTTGATCCTACCATCCCACACTCCATGCTGATAAAAACATAGAGCTTTAAGTGTCAGTACTGCAGTCAACAGTTCCCATGCAGTATCCCATCATGTAGAGAGCTCTACTTTTGCATACTTTTTTCTGTCTGTTCTGAAATGGGCCTAGACTGCTGGACTGTCTCTGTGCATTACTTGCTCTCCATAATATGTGATGATGATGACATAGGTAATATACTTCTCTACCTCCCTGTTCACTGATAGTTATGGGATAGCTGCATCTCTTCATCCTTTAAAAGTCTTGCACATCCCTTCAGGAGTGTACATGCTATACCATATGCTTTACTTGCCTCTTGAAAGGTTGGGATATATTGAACATTTTTCTTCATCTTCCAAAAACCTACACTCACTCTTCGCTTTTTTCATCTAGGTCTATACACTTCTTAAGGATATCAAAGTGAAAAGTATAATATTGCTGCTCTTTGTCTCTTTTCTGTTTGGTAGATACTAGAAACAATAAATAGAAGTATTTTTAAGTTTCAGTACAACTATGCTGAATCAGTGTTTCCTGTATATTGCCTCACTTAATGAAAAAAGTTGTGCATTAGCTTCTGTTCTGTTACTCCTCTCCTTCCAACCTATAAAATGTCATTGTCTCAAATGGCAAGAGTTTAGATATGCCGTGTTCAAGATGTTCTGATCCCTCTTTTTGGCTTGCTAGAAAATTGAAATAGAAAATTGAAAAATCCGTCATACCAGGAATAGTAATTGGATAATTTGTGCTCTCGCTATCTTCTCAAAGAAATTTAACAAGCAGTTAACATCCGGAACAATTGGCTAAACATAAGTATGTTTTGAGACATTTGCTGATTTGAGCAGTCACTCTGAAGACTACAAAGGTGTTTCATGAAAATGTCAGAATGGTAAGGATGGCTGTATAAGGTATAATAATATACCTTATAAGACACTTTGGTACCACCTACATCAGAGAAGCCGCTGAGTTCTGGTTGGAAGTTCAAAAGTCACTGAGAACAGCACCAGGTTTTCTCTGTTCTTCCACTTACCTTGACGAACTGATGTGAGCAGTGCAGCTTAAACTTTGACACTGTGACTTTTGCAACAGTTCTCAACAACACCTAGACTGAAAATTTGCACAGAGTTCAAACATATATTCATGTGCAGGGAAGATGCTCATTACAACACAGACTTCCTAAAGGCTTGCCTGCTGTTTAGTTAGTTTCTGAGTAAGTTTTTCCATTAGCTTTTATGAAAGAGCCTTTTTTCCCTACCCCTAAACCCAAGTTTCTACTGAAATCCTTCTGTGTTAGGATTTGGATCCTCCAGGTAAGTTTTTTGATATTCTAAGTAAGGATCCAAGTTAGTGTGTGAATGAGATGGTTCCTTTAGTTAAGTAGTTGTGCATTCCCTGTCTTTGTCTGTGTAGCTCCCATCAGTGTCAGTGAGAAGTTTTCCAGCACATATTTATGACTATAAGTCAAGTCCTCCCACTTTTTGGCTCATTAACTGTTCAAAACAATTGCCTTACAGGATTACAGAACTTCTCAGCCCAGAGGTAAAATTTATGAAAGAATCTGAAGATCATTTTCATGGCTGCTTCTGTTATTTTAACTGTGACAATGTTGTCCTTGTTTTGTTTTAGGGCATGAAACAAGGAGTGCAAATGTTTTTCCACCATGTGATAACTCAGGCAGTACTTCTGGAAAGACTCCAGATCTGGCACATACTATATGTTGTCTTTACAGAGCACTCTGGTGTAGAAAGTACAAAAAATTTGTTTGTGAGATATAGTTTTAAACTCATGAGAACAGTTCATACTATGCTTCTCGCTACTAAACATGATACACATGTGGCTATCCTACACTGACAAATGCATAAAGCAAGGGCACACCCCATTCAAGTGAACATTATAAAGGATGGTAGAGTTTGAAAAGTGATAGGCCTGAATGCTGAAGTCTATCCACATGCTACGCCTAGCAGAGAATGTGTAAACTTTTCTAGAAATATGTTGGAGACTCCATCTCAAGGGTGAGCTTGAGGGTAGTTCAAGTACCATGATGTTTTTGCAGCCACCAAAAATGGGTATCACTGCTGACAGCAGCCATCTACAATGAATGCCCCATCAACTGGTAATGACAGTGATTTCAGGAGCATCAACAGTAGCAAAAACAGCAGTCTGAAAAGTGTCTCTGTGCTACAAGCACAAGTGACAGTGCAGCTCACTTCCTTATGTCTGGAGCATCTCCTGACTTTCTAAATCATCAGGCATTGGGAACACAGAAGAAATTTATCCTGGGCAGCAAACCAGATGGAATTAAAGTGGGCAGATACAGCAGTTGTGTTCCATGACCTTGCACAACTGCAAGTCACCATACAAAAGAGATGTATGCTATTTGTGGGAGTCTGTAGCTCTCAAATATAATGTAAATAGATTGAGTTCTCTTCATGTGATAATGAGACATTAATCAGCTTATCAATGCATGGTAAATTTCAGTTTCAGAAAAAACAATATTTGTTTTTAAAAAGTAATAATAAAAAAGTTAAATGTTTAAAACTTCCAAATCTAGCTTTTCAGTGCCACCAATTCAGCTAGATATGGACTGTTAAGTAACTCTAATCAAACAGCTGTAACAATCACCAAAAAAATAGCTGACATAGGACAAGTGACCTTCTCCCTGAAATAAATCAACATCTTAATCTAGTCTATCTCAGATATGCATGTGAAAATACTTGCTTAAACTGGCATTCATTGACTTCCTGACAATCTTTATACACAGACTGAGATTTTTGCAGATGCAGAATTGCCTTGATTTTTCTGACCACTGTTAGAGCATATTGTTTGGACACTGAAAAGAATCTTATGTGAATAAGTGGAGGTTTCTGTCCCTGTGATTCTGAGGGCAAAACCTGACATCAGTTAAATTCCTTTTAAAAATGTAGTTTCTATCTCTTTAGAGATAGTTTAACATCAAAAGGCCAAAAGCACAGGGAAATTTAACTTTCCCAAGTCATAGCTACACTCTGAAGGAGAGAATTAGTACTGACAGTGTTTCTTTGAATTTTCTTTTTTTGTTTTTGCTGTATCTAAGTGTAGGAAGGCAAATGAACATTGAAGGGTTGGTTTTTTTTTTTTAAGTTTGGTAATCATCATCATCATCATCATCATAAGGATAGCAATGAAAACCCATTCCTATTTGTCTCCATATTACTTTTTCCAGTAAAAATGTTCGTAATATAAGCACTTCCACTGCATGTGATAGAGATATTGTAATATTCTGCTGCTCTCTAGCCCACTATGTGAGTTACCTGTTGCAGCATGTGAGGTCTGAAATGATTTAGGCTTCTTGCCTTTGTACATCCATGCTGCTACTAAACTGTTATTTGACAGTTATTTTTAGATTCAGAATTCTACCTGAGCAAAGTTCATTTCCAACATGAAATCACATCATGTGTGTACTCACATAGTCTCTGGTCCAAAGAACTTCTAAAACAAAATCTGTCAAACTGTTCTTAGAAAAGGACACGAGCATTTTTCAGTAAAAGGAGCATCAATGTTATTTGCCTCATTGATAGCACATTAGTGTACAATGATTTTTGGTTTACTTAGTAGTTTCATTATCACATTAGCATGTATTTTATATTGGGCAATGGATGAAAATCATAAATTGTGTCACTTGTTCAATCTTCAGTGCAAGTCACTCACACTGATGTTAAATCTGTTAGATTAGCTATAGGCAAAGAGGGTGCTAGAATTCCACTAGAGGGTATTGAGAAGGTATTTAATAGCATTACACTTCATTTGAAGGAATCCAAATAATTCAAATATTTATAGGGCCATAAAATTATTAGGACTTTATGAAGCATTCTGGTTGGTTCTCTAAGTTGTTCGGTGTTAGATTTTTTGCTAACTGTTTTAACATTTCACATTTCAATAACTCATATATGAATGAAACTAAATTTGAAGACATCAGAAGTGTATGACAGTTGCTGCTTGTGAACTGGTGTTTCTCACATTCCTGGGACTGTAGAATCACAGAGTATCCTGAACTGGAAGGGACTCACAAGGATCATTGATTCCGAATGTTTACTCCACACAGGGCAAGCTTAACAATAAAGTATGTGTTTAAGAGCATTGTCCAAACACTTCTTGAACACTTGCCTCTTTACTTTATATTGTCTTTTGTTTACTAGAAATCATGTTCCTAACATACAGTGACATTCATTTGGCTCCTTTTTCTGATAAGCAGCTGTATATAGAACACTACTCCAGAGCCAATTTTTCATAATTACTATTAATGTTACTTTATTTTTATCAAAGATTCAGTAGAGGTTAAAAGTTACATCAGTTCTTTGATTCAGCATAAACCATCTGTCAGCATTGGAAGAGAGTGATTTTATGTTTTCCATGTTCACTTCTGCTCTGGCCTACAGTCATAATGATGCAAGTCTGAAGGATCTCTCAGGAGTGCTAGACTGAGTATCTTTTTGAAAGAGAAATTTTCTCCATGGGGCATCCATTGTGAAAAAAAAGAGTTGACTGTGAATCAGAATCCGAGAATCATTAAGGTTGGAAAACACCTCTAAGATCATCAAGTCCAGCTGTTAACCTAACACTGCTGGGTCCACTGCTAAATCATGTCTCCAAGTGCCATATCTGCACGTGTTTTGAACACTTCCAGGGCCAATGATTCCACCACTTCCATGGGCATTCTGTTCCAGTGCTTGATAACCCTTTCAGTGAAGAACTTTTTTCGAATAGCCAATCTAAACCTGCCCTGGTGCAACTTGAGGCTATTTCCTCTTGCCCTGTCAGATACTAGTGTGCCCTTTGCTCCACCAAAGCATGGCAAGCTGTGAATGGTGATCTTAGTATTGCCTGAAGTCTCAGGTGTGTGAGCACAGGAAAGATTCCTTGTTAGTCTTCATGGAGATTAAGTATAATTCCCTTGTCTTGAAGACTTTCCAATTTGATAGTTACTTTCTGCCCACCTAAATTTTTCATGCAGCTCTAGCTAGAAGTTGTGCTGCTTTTGCCTTGAACTGTCCTACTGCTACCATCCACTGTTGAGCTGTTGCTGTGCTATCCATAGGAGGAAACATTTGCAGCAATATTCTAATGAGGAGAAATAGAGATTATTCCATTCCAGCAGAGGACAGGTTTATTTTTAAACATCTCCAGTCCTTCATGTGATACAGATCAGTTAATTCATAAATCAGTGGCTTACAGAATATTATTTAAAGGTTTCAGATAGAAGATACTGTGGAACTCTGGGGTTAACCGTTTTTAAATCTGGAGGGTTATAAATGTAGTCTTTCAACTGTTCTTTCAGCTTGTGCAGAAAAACAGACTGCTCTCTATGTTGGCAAAAACCTGGCAAAGATAGCAAGCATAAATAGGCAGCAAGTGGTTAAAAATAGTATACATTTTGTCTGTGGTTCTCCTCAGTGATAAATAAGCAACTCAGTTATACAATGCAGCAAATATATGGAAAAGGGTAAAAGATCACTTGCAGTGACTGGTGTCAGCTGATTTCCTCTGTTGTACTTAGCTGAGTTATTTCCTTAAGGATATGTCCTCAGATATCTTTAAGGCATAAAGTCATCTGGGCATCTTCCCTTTAAGCAAGTAGCATTATGGCAGAATTCATGCATACTTAATTGCAGAATTAATTGCATAATTAATGCAGAATTTATCAGCATTAAAGGGATATTGCCAGATTGGTTTAGACTATCTCATCCATGTTGTGTAGGAGTTGTATGATGTTGTAACAATCAGAACAAACATTTAAAGTTTCCCTTTTTATATGCTTCTGAAAACTTGGAAGGCTTGACCATGGTATTTTATCTAGATGGCACTTCCATTACAAGGAGTTGAGCTTCATTGCTGTTTCCCCTTTACATCTACTTTTATTTATCTGCAAGTAAAGAGACCTATTAAACTTTTCGATGAGTTGATAAAAGAGTTATATGCAGGAGGAAGATCAAGCATGTATATTTTCATTTCAAATTTCATACTGGAAATAGTCTGAATATAGATTAAATGCACAATTTCACAAATTGGTAATATAAAAATAATATTTTCCCTATTCCGTTGGTATAAGATGACCTTTATTTTCCTCTTTAATGTCAATAAAAAAGAACTGACCTGTAATACAGTTATCTCCACCACTCTTTTGATTTATACAAGGTCCACCTCCAATTCTGGAATAGCTCAAAATTACAAAAGTAGCTTAAGAGTGCCTCAGCCCTTCTCCCTATTCTCTGCTTGCTGTGTGAATTCTTGCATTCTGTCTGCCAAGAGGAGAAAGGGAAAGAGGTGCTTAGCCACATCTCACCTGCCATTGATATATGCCAGTTACAGTTACTCTACCCAGGTCTGGTTGAAACACAGAAAAAACATTTTCCCCTGAACATTTTGTGTGTTACTACTTCTAGATACCAAGAATGCTTTTATGGGGTCAACCTGTCCAGTCTGCACACTGTGGTTGAGTAGTTTTGACAACCTGTTGTGGTACCTTTGTATGTCTGGGATTCGTTTTTGTGGTTTTTTCTCTCCCTCTCTCATCTTCTTCACCAAATCCTACAGCCACAGTAGCCTCTTTGCTTAACAGAGCTCTGTGGTTGTTGATTAGAAAGTCAGGAACTAACTCTACAAGTGTGAACAAAACTGCTGGAAAAAGCTAACTATGATATTTAATATTCCTGGTTTTCTATGAATAACAGATGTCTAGAGATATGCACACATTAGGAATCCTAGAATCATTTAGGTTGGAAAAGACCTTTAAGTTCATCAAGCCTAACCTTCAATCTAACACTGCCATGTTCACCTCTAAACCATGCCCCTAAGCGCCACATCCACAGGTTTTTTAAATACCTCCAGGTATGTTGACTTAACCACTTTCATGGGCAGCTTGTTTCAATTCTTGGCAACCCTTTCTGTGAAGAAATTTTTGTTAATGTCCAATTTAAACTTCTCCCTGGCACTACTTGAAGACATTTCCTTTTGTCCTATTGCTTGTTACCTGGGAGAAGAGACCAACATCCACCTGTCTATGGCTCCCTTTCAGGTAGTTGTAAAGAGCAAGAAGGTCCCACCTGAAACTCCTTTTCTCCAGGCTGAGCACTCCCAGTTCCCTCAGCTCCCTCACAGGACCTTGTGCTCCAGACTCATCTTCATTCCTCATGTAAAGGAAGGCCTGCTGCTGTTCTAAAGCAAGGGCTGCTGCTCAGAAGGCAGCCTTTGGGGTGCTGGCCCTGAGGAAGTCCCCATGCCCAGGAGGCCCAGAGGCTGCCCCTGCAATGGCCATGCAATGGGCACAGCTGAAAACACCTGGAAATGGTGATCAGATGACGTTACTGATGAGGTTATTCAGCAGCAAAGGAACTTTTTTTTCTTTTAAATTAAGGAAACTATGAAAAACAATCATAGAATCATAGAATCAGCTGGGTTGGAAGGGACCTCTGAGATCATCAAGTCCAACCCTTGATCCACTACCGCTGTGGTTGCTAGACCATGGCACTAAGTGCCACATCCAGTCTCTTCTTAAAAACCTCCAGGGACGGAGAATCCACCACTTCCCTGGGCAGCCCATTCCAACGTCCATTAGCACATCCTTGGCAATTAATTGTTCTGCAAAACTGGTGCAATGAATGCAGAAACCTGCCAGACTGTTTGTTCAACAGAGTTAAAGAATCTCAGCATTTTGATGCCATCTGTGTGTGATGTGTCCAGATGTAGATCTGATGGATCAGCAGGCAGAGTGAGGCTAGAGACAAACTGCCTTGCCAGAGTGCCCCCTCTCCAGAGGGCTGTTGGGAAGAAGACCACCTGTCAGAAGGAACAACTTCAAACCATCTCTAATGTATCAGCTAAACCTGTGTTTTGAATCACACTTGAAAATGAAGCAGTAGCCAGAGTATTTAAAGACCATGCTTTCCTCTTTGCAAAGGGCCTTGCAAAGCAAAGGGGTGCTGAAATAGCACATCCTGAAATAATTAGCTCTAGCTGTCCTAATTGCATCACCATTTAGTGCTGTATCTAGTAACAATCCAGACTGAAGTCATACATTCCCTGATAATTGCACTCACTGCCACATCTAAAAAGACGGGTCATGCTTTTTAGATAATATAGATGGATTTTTTTTTTTTTTTTGGAAGTGCGGGTATAACTTGGCTGTCTTCTTGCTTTAACTTTTCTTTTCTTTTCTTTTCTTTTCTTTTCTTTTCTTTTCTTTTCTTTTCTTTTCTTTTCTTTTCTTTTCTTTTCTTTTCTTTTCTTTTCTTTTCTTTTCTTTTCTTTTCTTTTCTTTTCTTTTCCCCGTCCCCCTTATTGGTGAGAGAAACACCAACAAGGAGTCCTGTGCTGCCAACACAGACAGGGACAAGCTGGTGTTTCAGGCCCTCCCCACGGCAAGGAAAGGATCCACAGTCAGCATTTGATGACGTGTCTGATTCAGCTGCTGGTGCTGCTGGATCCAAAGACGAGCAATTAAGAGAGTTAAAAACCAGCTCTTTTCACGGAAAATGCAAGAAAACAGAAATATTTACAAAGTATCTTCTGCCCTATTACACTCCAGCAAGTTTAACAGAGCCAAAACTGACAACTCAGCTCGGCTCAGCCATCCCTCAGTGCTCCACTAGTGGGACTGGAGAGAGAATTGCAAGAGTAAAAGTGAGAAAAACCATGGGTTGAGATAAAGACAGTTTAGTAGGGATTCTAAATCATAGTTTCTTTCAACACTTAGAGCTTTGCTTATCTTAAAAGAAAAAAAGCATTTGGGGAAAATAGCATTTTAACTGTATTGTTCAAAGAAAAGATTTCTTAATATGCCAAGAATAAATGGGGATTTTGTTCTGTGTAAGCTCTTTTCAGATTGTTGTAAAGGTATTAGACTTTTCACAATTGTAATAAGGAAAAAAATTAGTAGAAGTTGCATTAAGTACAAAGCTCTGACACTGAAAAGGCATTGGAAGGAGCTTTATGAGTCAGGGCTATTCAGACAGAATTCCCTGTCTTTTATTCAAAGATCCATGTGATCAAATATGGTCTTTGTGGGCTTGACTGGGGAGGGGGTAGAAAAAGGAAGGATAAGGAATGGATTGGATAACCTCACTCTAATCACTATTTTTTCTTGAGAGGAGAAAATATAATCTAATTATTCCAAAATGGAATATTATGATCTTTCAATAATATCTTTATAGCAGGCACTACTATTTTAATAAATATATTTGAGAACTGGGTCTGGGTTTGTCTGAGTTTTCCTTTTTCGCTTATCTACATTTAGTTGCCAGCTGCACTGGAAGAGTCTTTATCGAAGTCTACACTGTAAGGAAATTATTCAAAGAACAGACCTACAGCTTTTGTGCAAAGATCACCATGTTTTTAATAAACCAGAAATTCACTAACTAAGTTATGGCAAGGCCTGTTAAAAAATGACAGACTGTTAATATTCTTGATTTCATTAGTTCCGAAGTGAGCAAAGAGTAATTAAAACTATTACCTACATTGGGATTAGATGATTTAAAGATTTTTTTTTTTTAAAAGTAGGAATTTTGTCCTTGAAGTTTACTCATGAAAGAGTGGTATTGAGCTCTAGGGCATTCACAACAACTTTTATAATTCTGAAATAAATCGGAGACTATGTCCTTCTTGCTACTTTTTCAGACCTTAAAACATGTTTCTCATAGTGAAATATAAAATTTGTCAAATAGAGTATGAGTAATAGTTCTGAATTGTGAGGGGCATTGCTTTTTCTCTGATAAACTTTGGGTAATGGTAGTTTAATGAAAATGTTACCAAGAATATGCCTCCATCTTTATTTTTAATAACTACCTATAAATCAATTAAGAGGATAAAAAAGATTTGGGTGTTCCTTGAAATAATAAATTGTTCCAACATCTTGCATTTGTGTGGCCTTACTTCACAAATCGCTTAAAAGAGGAGTACTTCATAAAATATCACAGACATTAAACCTAAAGAGTAACCACTAGAGGGCAATCTTTTCTGACCTGAGGAACTCCGCTTGCTTTTCTAGTGTATTGTGAGAATTTGACTAACAGCTCATAAAAACAACACTCATGAAGAGGTATCATGGTTAATGATCCATAGCCATATCCTTGAGGTGCTTAGTGTCTTTGGTGAACTGAAGACTAATTTTTATATCAATATAAAAATAAAGATATAAACACAAATATAATATGACTATAAATATGAAATATAAATAAGAAATATAAATATGACTTTTCCTTACAAAGTTTGAACTGAAGAGGGATGAGGCTCTCTGCTTGCCATAAACTGCACTTTATGGTACAGTACTTTAGCCCAAGAGTGGCTATTGTGAGTGGCAAATGAGCTCTTTCCTACACAGAGATGGTGTGTTACACTGTGTGCATCACATAAAGATTGAAAATTGTTGTAGAAAAGCTTGCTAATTATTGTGACACAGTGACTTACCTTTCTTGACCATAGGCATAACTTCTAGTCACTAATCCCTGTGACTAAAAGAGTGCAAGAAAACGTGCAATGCTTTACCGATAACTAATTTTTAAACTTCAAAGGCTGCAATGCAAAGCAGAATTGTTAAATATTATGCATATTGCAAAATGCTGAAGGGGTTTGAAAGGGGGTTGAAAAGGAAATATTTTTAAATTGTTGTTGCTTAAAAAGCACGCACGTTACAGTTAATAGAGCCCAGATGCTGACTGGTTTTGAAAAGCTGAGCAAGCTAAAACAAAATAGTGTTTTGGTGTATGTCAGCCTGAAATGTGAGCTCTTTTAAAAGGATGTTTTTGCTGTTACAACATAGCATTAAAACACTTCACAAATTTTAGAACAGTAACTTTCTCAAATGACATTTTTATAACACGACTTTGAAATGTAGCTATGGCTAAATATTCATAAGGAAAGTTTTGGACTTGCCCTGTGGTCTGGTGGGCAGTGCCAAATTAAAATCACAATCCTGTCTGGTTCATGCTGAAAACTATGACCACTGAACAAGTGTATCCTCAAGCAGTCCTGTTTTCAACTCCCTGGGAGATGGTAGAGGAGAAAAGAGGTAGTAGGTAGACAGCCTGACCTTGAATGAACCATCAGCAGGAGTCCAAATACTTCTCCAAAGGCATAAAGAAAATGCCCAAGCCTTCCAGGTCATCTTATTTCATATTTCCCTGTGGGGCTATCACTGGATTTCTGTTGGACTAGCTTGCCTTTATGGGCTGATGAAATCGAGCATCTTCTCGTCTGTGAACTTTCTGTTGTAAGGTGATTTTTTTTTAGCCACAAAGAAATGCAGTTCTCATCCTGGGCACCAGGCAACCTCTTCTGGTAGAGGATACGGGAAAGAAAGAATGAGTATTAAGGGGGGGGGAGAATAAAATAGTACTGAAATGTAAGGACAAAAGGCAACTCTGTATGCAATAAAAAAGAGAGATTGAATAGGATATTTGATGAGAAAATTGCCCCAAAATTAGTGGAAGTGCTAGATTTGCTGTGGTTTGACTGACTGTGGGGAGCCCTTCTGACAGTAACTGCAAAAAAGCAAGTAAGGTCTTGTGGCCTGGAGAAAATTGCTGAACTAGAAACATAATTATCAGTCTAAGGAAATTTGCTTGTAAGCCACCTTTATCCTGGGAAAAAAGGTGCAGTTCATATAGTATGGGAGGAAAAGCAAGGGGAAAAGTATGTCTGCTTGACACTGAACTTCAAAAAGGAAAAGACGATTGTCAAAGGAGGTGATTCTGCTCCTCTGTCCACTTTCAAGAGATTGCACCTGGAGTCCTGCATCCTGCTCTGGGGCCCTAACATAAGAATGATGTGGACTTGCTGCAGAGAGTCCAGAAGTGAGCCACAAAGATGATCTGAGGGCTGGAGCACCTCTGCTATGAACACAGGCTGAGAGGGTTGGGGTCGTGCAGCCTGGAGAAGAGAAGGCTCCAGGAAGACCTTAGAAAAGACTTCCAGTGCCTAAAGTGGGCTTACACAAAAGAGAGGCTTTTTACAAGGGCATGTAGTGATAGGACAACTGAAAGAGGGCAGATATAGGTTAGATATTAGGAAGAAATTCTTTACTATAAGGGTGGTGAGGCACTGGAAAAGGTTCTCAAAGAAGTTGTAGATGCCCCATTCAAAACAGTGTTCAAGGCCAGGTTGGATGGGGCTGAGCAATCTGATCTAGTGGAAAGTGTCCCTGTCCATGGCAGAGGGGTTGGAACTGGATGATCTTTAAGCTCCCTTCCAACCCAAACTGTTTTATGATTCTATGGTCTGGTTCTCTATTCATTGAAGAAGGAACACCATGGTAAACACATTCACTCTTGGAATAGGAGAAACTGCATCAGGCATATCTATCACATTTAGTAAAACTGAGCTTGTTTTGGGGAAAAGTTTAATGAAACATTTTTCTTTATAAATATAAACTGTATGACAACAGGGCAAGATGATGTGACAAGTCAGGGTGTCCTATTTCATCTGTGAAATGGTTGTAACAGGCATCACTGGTGAAATCATTGCAGCATTACATCCCATTTCCCAAGTTCCTGTGCTGCTTCCTGCTGGGGGCAAGAGGGGACTTGAGCTCAAGTTTCAGTGTGAAACCTCTGCCCTTTTGAATTCAGTGAGAACTTTACCATTGCCTTCAGAGGGACCAGGATTTCACCACACTATGTGCATTAATTCTCATTGAAACATTCAGTGAGAAAGCTAATTATGATAGTGGCCTCTGTGATGTGGGCAGCTACAAACTCATTTGTTGAGCAGCCATCTTCTTTTAAAAGCTTTTCCTGATTAGGGACTTTGGTTCTGGATCTACAAAAGATCCCATCGACTCCACTTGAACTCGGGGCACAGTTCAAACAGAGAGTGACTTTGGCACTTGCTGCCAGTTTCATGAGCTCCAGATGCTGTCTCTTGCTGTCTTGTGGACTAACACAACTCCTGAAGCTGGGCTACCAACTAAACCAGGGAACTTACTGGAGTATAAAAATAATCCTATGAAAGCTCCTGTTTCATTGAGCTGCCATCTAAGTTCAAAGGTAAGGGTAAAGCTGTGCAGGTTTCTTAGCCTCAACCAGATCTGAGCAAGCAAACCAAGGTTCTCTTTCTAAGGTGAATGAAAATAACTGCAACCAACAAGGGGAGCGTCTTACTAAAATAAAAGAAACATTCCCTCTCCACTGCCATTTACTATGACTTTAAACTCAAATAAAGGAGCAGAGAAGCCATGCCTGTTGAAGGCTTTTCTTTGTGCAGTAATCTTGCCTCCTATTTTACTTTGTAAAAGCCTCTGCCATGGAGTTAATTCTACATGTATGAATTAGAACTAAAGCAGACACACACTTAGGAGATAGGCTTGGTCTTGAACCCTAAGCGTTGATGGCAAAAGGATTGGAAAAAGGCTATTTTCCAGAGGGTAGTGGTCAACGCCTCAAAGACCTGATGGACATTAGTGACAAGTGGTGACCCTCAGAGGTCCATACTGGGACCAGTGTTATTTAACATCTTCATTAATGACAGAAATGAAGGGATCGAATGCACCCTCAGCAGATTTGCAGATGACACCATGCTCAGTGGTGAAGCTGACACTCGTGAAGGACAGGACAATCTAGAGGGTCCTGGACAAGCTCAAGAGGTGGGTCCATGGGAATCTCATGAGGTTCAACAAGACCAAGTGCTGGTGCTGCTCCTGGGTTGGGGCAACCCCTGTATCAATCCAAGGTGAGGATGAACAGATCGAGGGCAGCCCTGGGGAGAAGGACTTGGGGGTGCTGGTGGGTGAGAGGCTGGACCTGCCTTGGCTGTGTTTGCTGGCACCCAGAAAGCCCCCGTGTCCTGAGCTGCACCCAAAGCAGAAGGGCAGCAGGGGAGGGGGGGATTCTGCCCCTCTGCTCTGCTGTCATAGGTTTTAAAAGAGACGATGGAATTTTTTCCCAATGTCGCCACCCCCCACACTTCCCCGTCCTTCCCCCTCTGTTTTTCCGGGATGGGGGGGGGGGCGGAGCGGAGCAGCGCAGGAGGAGGGAATGTGGGAGGTCTCGTGGGAAAGCCCGGTGACCGCAGGGACAGCTGGGGGAGTCCTTTGTTCGGGGGCTTTTGGGTTTTGGTCCGGGACCGGACAGAGCAGGAGGCCGGCTTTTGGCCGCCTCTTTCTCGTTTCCTGAGAGGAAGTTTTTTCCCCACCTCGCGGAGAACGACCGAGAGAGAGAGACCGACCCATCTCAGAGCGAGATATTCTGCTACTGCCTGTGGGAAAAAAGGGACTCCTTAATTTCTGGCTGCGAGCAGCTTTTGAACTGCCGGGACACTCCTGCCTTTCCCCCACCCCCTCCCCGGGTTGCCGCGGGTTTCTGCCCCCCCCTCCCCCCCCCCCCCCCGGGGATTTGGGACTTTGTTTTGTTTCTTCTGAAAGTTTTTGGTTGCACCATTTGTTGTTTATTCAGATTTTGTTAATAAAAAACTGTTTCTTTTTCCTTTTCCACACTTCCACCTGAAGTCTCTTTAATTTCCAAGTTGTAATCTTGTTGAACTAAGACATCTGCTCATGTGAGACCTCACCTGCAGTGCTGCCTCCAGCTCTGGGGTCCCCAGCACAGGAAGGACATCAGCCTGTTGAAGCGAGTCCAGAGGAGGCCACCAAGATGATTTAAGAGATGGAGCACCTCTCCTATATTGGGATTGTTCACCCTGGAAAAGAGAAGGCTGAAAGCTGAAGGGTGACTGTCCTGGTTCCAATCCAGGACAGAGTTAATTTTTGCAGAAGCCAGAAGGGGGCATGGCCAGGACTTGGAGGTTATTCTATACCGTCTGGGGTGGGGGAAGTGAGTCTCTTCCTAGGAGTCAGGGTTCCTTCCAGTCAACTAAATGAGCTGGGGAGAGCAGTGGCCCTGCTTCCAAGCCAGAGGCAGCTGTGGGGGGAGCGTGGTGGAGGGAGCAGTTGGGTATTGCCTATTGTCAGGGGGTTTCACGGTAAGCAATAACGTTTCTTTTCTTGTACCCTCTGTCATTATTATTGTTGCTGTTACTACTGGTTTTCTTATCTCATTACTGTCCACAGTAAATTGTTCTTATCTCAAGAACCCATGATCTTTACCTTTCCTGCCTCCAATTCTTTTCTCCATCCCTGCTGCAGAGGGGAGGGGAAGGGGACAGGGGGAGCAAATGAGCAGCAGTGTGGTTTGGAGAGTCTCAGTGAGAGCACTAAATTGGGGAGCACCATTCCTAAAACATAACAGCCTTATTTGGCACCCCATGTGAGGCTCCAAGGGTTGAGATAACAATAGATCTGCCCAGAGTGGGTTGGAAACAAATTTATCTAAGCATCTGTTGTATTAAGTACAGAACTGCTGGTCACGGTGTTGCTTGGTCTGTTCATGTGGATGTGGTATCTAACCTCTGTCTGCCACAGGCTCCGTGGCCACTCCAACTGCAGCTGAACAACTGTGCCAGTAGCAGTTGCCCCTGTATAGAAGAAGAAATCCAAGACAAAATCAGTTTGCTTAGTGAGAGATGAAGAAGAAGTAGGGCCATCAGAACAGGAGGAACAGGCAGGGCCAGAGATAATCACCCAATCCCTGTCCCTGGGGGAGCTGTGGGATACGCGAAAGGATTTCAGCTGCCACTCAGGTGAGCCCCTGGTGACCTGGCTGCTCCAGTGCTTGGGTATCATGGCCCACAATATGGAACTAGATGGTAGTGAAGCCAAGCGACTGGAATCCCTGTCCTGGGATGTGGGCATTGGGAAGAGGACAGAAACTCTCAGCCTCTGGAGGCAACTCCTGTCAAGCGCAAGGTAAAGGTATTCTCTCAAGGATGACCTAGTAGTGTGCCCAAGCAGGTGGAATGCCATGGAGAAAGATATCGTTCCTGAGAGAATTAGCTGTGCTAGAGGTAATCTAGAAGGATTCAAATAACCAACCCTGTAGATCCAGATGAGGTCCAGTGTACACAATCCATGTGGTGGAAGTTTGTACGGAGCACACCATCATTGTATGCCAACTCATTGGCACTGATGTCAACGAAAGAAGGAGAACAAGCAGTGCTTCAGGGGGAAATGTCCCACGCCCTGTCAGGATGGACCACAGCCTCTGCTACCACAGGCTTGGGAACAAGCCTGCTCGAGAGAGAGGGTACACACCACAAGATAACCTGTGGCTTTGCCTGCATGACACAGAGAGAGAACAAGAGGAAGTGAGATGGGAAACCCACCTCTGCCCCAGCAGTTGAGAGGAAGAACAATCACTGCAGGAAATTCTTCAAGGATATATGCTGCTCCGGTTTCCAGTGGGCAAGTCCTCAGAGAGAATAGGAGAGCTCATGTTACTTCAGATCCCCTTGAAGGGACCTCCAGGTCATATTTACAAGAAGTGAGCAACAAGTACTATGACCAGGACTAAAGGGGCCCTGTCTCCAGCCAGGTAAAGGGACAACTGGATCTATTGGACTGTGTGGATCCCATGGCACATCAGACCCACAAAAGTATAAGGCTTTAGTTGACCCCAGAGCACAATGTACCCTTATGCCATTGAGATATGCGGGGGCAGAACCCACCTCTTTTTCTGGGATAATGGGGATCCCAACAGCTGATTCTACTGGAAGCTGAAGTGAGCCTGACCAGGAACAAATGGCAAAGACATCCCATTGTGAGTGGCCCAGAGGCCCCAAGCATCCTTGGCATAGATTACCCAAGGAGAGGGTATTTCAAGGACCCAAAAGGGCATTGTTGGGCTGTTGGGATATCTGCTTGGAGATAGGAAATTGGACAGCTGGATACCTTGCCTGGTCTCTCAGAGGACCCTTCTGCTGTGGGACTGCTGAGAGTCGTTGAGCAACAGGTACGGATCGCTACCACAGCAGAGCATTGTCAGCAATCCTGCACCAACCAGGACTCTGTGACCCCCATCCATGAGATGATTCGTGACCTGGACGGCCAGATCACGGGGCTTGGAGCAACCTGATCTAGTGGAAGGTGTGCCTGCCCATGGCAGAGTGGTTGGAACAAGATGATCTTTAAGTTCCCTTCCAAGCAAACCCATTCTGTGATATTTTATGATATTTGGGCTAGAATAGAGAAAGGAGTATTGTGTCTAGGCAGGGTGTGGGGAAAGGGGCTAGGCTGAGGGAGATGAAGACTGTTAAAGGTTTGAAAACAGATGGAATTTTTTCGCAATATCAATTACTGGACAGTGTGCACCTAAATGAAAGCCCCCCCCCCTTTTCCTCCCTCATCTGTTTTTTCTGGGGTGGGGGGAGGCAGGAAGGGGGAAGGAGTGGGGTCGCGAGCAGAGCGGCATGGGAGTGGGAGAGGCTTCTTTTTAAAACCAGCCATCACCACCCTTTTGTCTGTAGGACTTGCTGTCCACCGACCGACCGACAGAGTATCAGCCACCTTCAGTTTTGGCCGTCTCCCACTTTTCCCTGAGGAGAATTTTTTTTTTCTTCCCCGCCTGGCACCGTTGTGGAAGAATGACTGGGAGAGCCCCCTGACTGTCTTGGAGCGAGGTGTTGTGCTCCAGGCTGTGGGGCTGCATTATCAGAGCATCTTCCCTCAGCGGCTGCTTGACCTGAGGACCGCACCACAGCCCTGGGACCGGTGGGAAAAAGCCCTTTCATTGTTGGTTCATGGGGTTGTGAGCAGTTGTTGAGCCACTGGGGACAGCCCGCCCTCAGCCCCCCCTGATTTGCCACGGGGACTCCCCCACCTGGGGAATTACAACTTTGTTTTTTTGAAAGTTTTGGTTGCACCATTGTTGTTTGTTCAGGTTTGTTAATAAAGAGCTGTTATTTTCCTTTTTCACACCTTTCACCTGAAGCCTCTTAACTTCAAAGTTGTAATAATGTAGAGGGAGGAGGTTGGCTCTTCTTTTCTGGCCCTCCCTCCTTAACGGATATTTGCGTCTTGCTAAACTAAGACAAGCCAATAATCATTAACTGGCTTAGATGAAATCCAAGCAGGAAAGAGTTCAAATTATTGAAAAATGGCAAAATGCACCAGTGTGAGGGGTGACAGCATACAGTGCTCAAAAGCTAACAATAAAACCAGTCAGCCTGGACAGCAGGGAAGATGTCTTTAAGAGTCAGAACAACCAGACAGGGGATCAGGCTCCCAAGAGACAGTCAAGACACCAGTGTTTCCAGCAGAAACAGATAAGATAGGAGAGGGAATGGCATGTAGAGAAATGTGTTTTGTGATTCAGAGTTCAGGCTTGAGGTTTTCCTCAGCTGTGCACTGTGCCATTAAGAAACAAAGAATTCATTACAGGTCTGCCATACTTCTCAAGAGCTTAATGACAGACTGTGCAACATTATGAGTATGGAAGAAGTACAAGGAAACAGCATAAGAAAAAAAAAAACAAACCAAACCACCAAAAACCTCTTTCCTTCTCTGATTCCAATTAACAGTGAAAATAAATTAAAAAGTGTGCTCCTTTTGCCCACTCCTGCAAAATCAACAAGGGTTGGACACAGGTTATCTACTGTTTAGGGTACATTTCTGTATGGAAAGCCCTTCCCTTCTACTATCCATGTGGATCTTGCTTGAGTTTGCTAATCCTCCCAGTTGACAGCATAGTAACAGAGGAGGCACTTTCATCCAGCAGTCAAGGACAACATTTTGTAATGTCGACCTAGCTTTGGGCAGGTCTTGCTGTTGAGTTGCATTTGAAATATACTTCTTTTTATAAAAAATTATGAGGTTTTGATTGTTTTTGTTTTTACATAGTAAAAGTTGAGAGTCTGATATCACATGACACCAGGAACCCGTTCTTAGAATTAGTCTACAATGCTCAGGCCTTTAAGCTGGCCCAGATGTTATCTCCTATTGTAATAACAAGAAAAGCTATGAATATATATGCTAAACAGATATGAAATTAAAACTTAAATGTTTCTATAAATTTCTAATAATCCAGAAAATAATACCAACTTTGGAATGTAAATATTTCAGATGTTGCTGTTCTTCTGCTTCATATCATTATTCTACTCACCAGCTGTCACACTCTGTGAGGGAGGGAGACCGTGATGTAGACATTTAGACTTAACGTTCCTTGTTGAAATAATGAAATAGATTTTCTAATCTAGAGGAAAGCAAGCTGTGTTTTGTATTATCTATTAGGAACAAACAAAGAAGATAAGGAGGGAAGTTTTTTTGAAATTGAGAGTGTATTACCAAATCTGAACTTTTTAGCTTCTTCAGAAAGAGAAGAGTATGTTTACTTGAATGCAAGAGGGAAAAAGACTTATGTTTAAACGCAGCAGAAACATTAACTACTCATATTCTTTGTAACTACTGCTCTAAGCAGCACAAACCCATCTTACCACATTTAGTTTAACAAGGAGGCGATAACCCAAAGCACCCACGAAAGTGCTGGGAAATAAATCACGCACCATTACATCAGCCAAGCAGCCAATTCCTGCTGATAAGGGACGCCTGCTGCCTCTGCTTCGGGAAAGGCCAAGATCACTGCTCTTCGGTCTACACGCAGGAGGTACTAGCCATAACTTCATTTTTCCACACTGCTTCCCCCCCCCCCCCCCTCTCCCGGCCGCTCCGGCCCCGTCCCGGCCCAGTGCTCTTTGTGCCGCCGCTCCAGCGCCGCCGCAGCTCTAGGGCACAAAGTAGTCCCGGCCTCACGCGCCACTGTTCCTCGGTCTCACGCGCCAGTGTTCCTCCGCCTCGCAGACGGCGGAGGGAGCGAGGGGAAGCAAAGTAGCCCCGCTGGAATGCGACGGCGGCCGCTGCCGCCGCCTCGTCCTGTTCCTGTCCGCGTCCGTGTCCCTGTGCTCAGGGGGTGCCGCAGCCCCAATCACCCTCCCTTCCGGGCGGAGACCCGTCGGGCTGCGGTCCCCGCCGGGCTTTTCTCGGTTGCGGAGCTGCCGGACGTGTGCGTGATCCCGCCCGTGTGAGACAGGCTCCGCGCCCTCGCCTCCCTGCGCCGTCCCTGGCCGACGGGAGCGGTGCCAGGGGGCGGGCGCTGCGCCGGGCGCCGGCCGGGCACGGCGCGGGAGGAGGAGGAGAAGGAGAAGAAGGAGGAGGACTGTATCCCTGCGCCTGTGCGCGCCTGGCGGAGGGTGAATGGGGGAAGGAGCGCGGCGCTAGCGCTGAGACGCAGCCGCGGCCGGCATGGAGGGCAGCGCCCGCTCTCGCGGCGGCGCGCCGGGGCGAGGGGCCTGCTAGGGACGGGCGAGGGGGAATCTCTGCGGCCGCCCTTCCCCGCCTCCCGCCCCCCTTTTCCCGCCGCCTCCCCCGCCCGCCTGGAAGTATGAACTGGCAGCGGAGGTGCTGCTCCTCGCCGCCGCCTCCCCGCCGGTGAGAGCGAGGAGGGAGGGAAGATGGGGCCCGTCCTGCGCAGCCTACTCGCCTGCAGTTTTTGTTCCTTGATGAGAGGTGAGCGGGGCGGGCGGCGGCGGGAGGGGCAGGGGGAAAGTTGCCGGGTTGGTGGCGAGGGGCCATGTTTGGGCGTGCGGGAGGGGAGCGGCGAGGCCTGGCTACTGGCGGGGCGCGGGGCCCGGCGCGGGGATAGCGCTCTCTCCCTCCCTCCCGGCCGCCGCCTCCTCCCCGCTTCGGGAGCAACTTATACCCAGCCGAGCCGGGAGCTGCCCGCCCTACAAGCGGCCGCCCGGCACCTCCCGAGCCGCCCTATTGTTGTTTTCAAGTTTTTTTTCTTTTCTCTTCTTTTCTTTTCTTTTTGTTTCTTTTTTTAAAAAAGAGCCACCCAAACTAGCGCACGTCCCCCATCTCTTCGCACCCCCCCAGCAGTCTGTGGGCTCCAGCGGCTCTGGGCCATAGCTCGGCCACGCCTGTGTCAGGCTGGTACCGCTGTTCCCATTACCAGGCTTCTCTCGTTTTCCCCCCGAGTATCGATCCTGCCGGGTGCGGGGGTAGCGCAGAGCCTCGCCTGTTCGACGTGGGGAGGCTGGAAAGTGCCCGAGAATTGGTGCTTCATCGATACTCTCCTCGCAGCGAAGTGAGCGAGAGGAGGAATGAATGCTCCTCTCAGCTGGGCTGGCTCTGCGCTGGGACTTCAGAGAAGTTTGTGTTTCACGGATGAACCACCACGGATCTTCATACAGCTTTAAATCAACAGTCGAGTGCCTTACTAGGGGATGTCATTTAAAGTAGCTGAGAATTTGGATTCTACTTCCCAGCTCCAACAAAATTTCTCATCTTGCAGGGCACAATCTGAAAGAAAACAGGATTATCATATTTTTTTTTAATGCTGTAAATCTAACTACTGTAGCTATTTCTCTGGGTTCAGTATTTCTGGGAAGAAATGATCTGTGGTGTTTGCATACATCGTTTTGCTGTTTATTTTTTTCATACTAGATGGGGAAGAGATTAATTGCTAACAGTTTATCAACGACACTTTCATTTAGAAAATTCATGCGTGCTAGAGTGTTTCGATTAAGATTAGACTAACTCAGGTTAGGTGGTGTAGGTTGAAGTAACTGCTCTCTGTCTCCAGTTACTCAGTACTCTGAAAAACAAAGATTTTCGTCTCTTCCATGGCCTTTTTTTCCACTCTGTGCATCTGTTTGCCATATTGTATCCTGTTTGCAGAGATACAAATACACTTATTTAAATGATACGTGTAACATTTCATACTTCTGTTGTAGCAGTTAAACCCCAATTTTCAAAAGTTAAGTTGAGTCTGGAGTATAGGGAGAAACGGTTTCCTGATTAGTTTAATAAGTGACAATCATGCCTGTTCTTAATATACCGTGTTTGTCTCAAATGTTCAACTTAGTTCAAATGACAGCACAGAAATAGCTGTTGTATGTGATGTCACATAATATCGTTCCTTTAATTTCTTCAAATCTTAACACAGTGATGTGTGCTTTTGCAAATTTTTGTATACTTGATGCTTAATAGGACACTTTGAAGAAGCATTCAGTTTATAAATCATATGACTGTCATTTATTTTCTTGTCTCTCATCTCTATTGCCAAGGACATTTGTATCCAAACAGGATTTTTGTTTCTTCTGGGTTCATGGTTCCCTGCTGTCTGATCACCTACCTGAAGTCATAATCTTCTGTTTGTGACATGATAGTAATTTTCCTACTGGCTAATTGTTACTTTAGATTGAGATAAACAGCAGGAACAGCTGAACCATGAAGAAACAAAAATCAAATTTTAATGCATACATCCTCCCTAATAAACAGCATCTATGCAAGTAGAATTGGTTCAAATGAGATGTGTTGAGTTCAGAAGAGGTGTCAGCAGCTCCTTAATGAGGCAGAGGCAATGCCAGCATGAGTATGAATAAGCTTGTACATGAAAGTAGAGGTGAAGTTATGAAGTTCACTGTTTGGTTTGTGAATTCAGTGCTGTGGAGGATGCCAAGCCAACAGCACTGGAGACAGAAACTCAGAAAATATAATAGTGTGTGTTTGTGGATTACAGCATCTTCTCTGCTTCCAGAACTAGCCTCCCTGTTCTTGTAAAAAAAGCAAATGGATGGAGGTTTATACAACTGAACTGTGGTCAGTGCTCTGAGGGAACTATGGTAGATTTGTTTAGCTATCTGGTAAGGAGTAAAATTGGTACCCTGGAAATACATAAGGACTTGAAGAAGTACGAGACCATTACTGGCTAGAAACTCGTGCACAGGGCAAGGCACCTCTCTGTCAAATCATCCGAGGACTGTGATAAACCAGATCCTGCTGATGTCTTCGGGGCTAGTGTTTGGATTCTAAGAGACATGTTCTGACAGTTTGCTGTGGAGGTTCTGTGGTTTGGGGTTGGTTGTTTTTTTTTTTTTTTTTCAGTATTATGGCTGATGGAAGAAAGAGGTCACTGGTCTCTGTTCCCCCCTCTTGGCCCCTGGTTTGATTTGGGGGATTGGGCTTCCACCTCCCTGACCATCAACAGTGCTTGAAGCTGCTCCCTGAGGTACGTTGAGGAGCTGTTTGGTGGCAGCTTGGAGGTGTTCTTCAGGACAGTTGTGAAACCAATCAGCTCGGTAATTGTTAGATAATTGACAGCTGCAAAGAGGCAAAAGCAGAGGCATCGCATCTGTCAGGGTGCTACAAGTAACTGTGAAACTGAGGGTTTGACTTTTTAAGTAGTCATAGAGAATTATTCCTCCACCAGTATTCATGGCTTGCTTTTCTTCCTGAAATAGCTCTCCAGTCAGCATGCAATTGCGGTTTTGTTTTGGTTTTAAACCCTGATCATGCAGACAGTGCATAAAAGTCTTGTTTGAATAGGAATCTTATAAATGATGTTTGTGCAGATCTACTGAATATTGCAGACCTCTGTACTTAAGGTCAGTTAGTGAAGAAATGAAAATGTCTCTTTGGTAATGGGCATTTTAAAACTACGCTTCCCTCTTAGCATTCCGAAGAGGGTTTGTATTAATCCATTATTATCGTTTTAATATTGTTATTATTTTAATTGGTTTTAATCTGTTGTTTCTTGGTTTTCATAAACAGATCATTGCTTTTTTGCATTTTTTTTAGGTAGATTCATTTACATGTTTTTAGAAGAGCTTAATGTTCAGGACTTGCTAAGCTATAACTGGTGTTGCGTGCATGTATTTTTCTACCAGAAGTCAGAGAAAGGAACAAGGAGTAGGTTTTTACTTCTGAAGCACTCAGAGATGAAGTGTGGTGTTTCCAGTGTGGTTTGTGCCTTCAGGTGAAGGGTCTCTTCACCTTGGACTGTACAATACTGAAGTGGTCTATTTCTTCACCCCAGCTTGAATTAGCCATTTTCTAGTCATGTTTCTTTATTATATGATGCCTCAGAAATCAGTGTGCCTTTGTCTGCCGTGATTTCCAATGCATTTTCCTCTTTTATCTCTTCATAAAACAGTCTGAGATTTATGTGATCTAACGTTTTACAAAATCCACCATTACTTTAATAGTTCTTGCAATTGCATCTGTGATATAGTTCACTTATCATCAGATTGCTGTAGCTTGTATTTAAAACTGAAAAATTAGGACTTAGACAGTTTGATGGCATTTTTTTGCTATGTCTTGGAGGTAGGGTGAAGTAGCATTTTTGGCAAGGTGCACTGAAGATATAGGGAAGTTCTGGGTATAGGGTGAAACTCTGTATCTGGTCAGAGGTGTATGCAGGTGAAGGATCCCTCAGTATGAGTTATATGAAGATAATCAGGTGGAAAGCTTTGTTCTTGTTTGACAGCAGTAATGGTTAGGGTGGCATGAACTGTATTCATATTTCCTTTCCCTAGTGACTTGGTACAATCAGCATTTCCTGAGTTCTAGGTAAGGAATTTGGTTAGAAGCTGCAGAACGTGTAGAAAGGGTTTTTGTTTTGTTTTTGCTTTTTTTTGTTTTCAGGAAGATAGGTGAGGATAGGGCATACAAGAACCTTTTAAACTCTGTCTTTGGAAGCTGGAGAAATCTGATTCCTTTGGACATCTGTAATCCACCTTTATAATGATGTCGCATCTCAAAAATGCCAGCATTAAAAATATTTGCTGCAGTGCATGTGATATGGAATTTACTTTAGTTCAAATTGAGTAGAGCAAAGATATTTTTTCTTCCTTCTGAGGGGGTGGGCTAGGAGAAGAAAACAGGGAGAAACAGGTCTCAGTTTCTGATCTATCACCATTCATCTCCTCTGGCAGCCAGCATGCAGACTTAAATACTATATTCTTTGTCCCCAGCATATTTAACCTCATTAATTTTCTATGAAATGTTAAGTACTTGGGTTGCTTTGCCGGTGGTTTCTTCAGAAGAGTCCAATTTCTTCAAAAGAGTCCAGTTCCTTGTACTCTAGGGAGGGGTATGTGTTATTGTTGAGTGGCACCAGAAATGTAGTTGTAATTAAAGCTTTTTTGCATGTTCCTGCTTCTGGCTGAGCTGGTGGCTCGGCCGTGTCTGGGGGTGTGCTCAGCTCCTGTTCCAGTTCTCCTGCTGGGGAGCCCTCACATTTCAACCAAGTCACTTGAGAGATTCGGGTGGTAAACTGCCATCCACTTCTTTGGTGGCACGTGGGGGCCATTTGTACTTTGAAAGTGGTTGTTGTCAATGAGGCAGTGTTATGTTGACATGGATTTTCCCCCAGATGGACTTTTACCAGTAAGTGATTTAAGTTGCTTAGAAAGATATGGGGGGATGCAACTGCCTTGAAGACTTCAGGGATGGTCTGTTCACATTTATAGTTGGCATTACTAACTTAAAAGTGAACCCTTGAACCTAATTGCTGTGGCTCACCAAAGACTGGTGTGTGCACTTGAGGTTTACGATGAGCACGCAGTGAGTTCTTGCACTTCTGTAATTCTTTGTAATGATGATTCTCCTAAAGTGTAATTGCTGTTCAATGAAAGAAATACATTCTCTCCTAATAACCTTTAGTTTTTTAACTTACACATCACGTGTGGTTTCAGAGTATATGCTGCTTGCAGTGTTACAGAATACACAGTGTTCTAAATGAAGATGCTGTGTCATTCCTCTGTGTTAACTGTCCCAGGCTCAGAAGGGGAAAGCTTTAGGTCTTTAATAGATTGTACAAAAATGCTGGGCATTGACACCCTAAATATTGAATAATCTTTTCCAATTTATATATTTGGCAGGCAAGACGAGGTAGAGAGCCTTCATTAAACTCTCTAGATATTCTTGTGGTTTATAAATATTTATGTCAGGAGATTCACAATACGAACTGGCTTGCTATTTGCTCCTCATGGACAAACCTAGTCCTTGTATTTTCAAGTAGAAATGAGTTTGTTGGTTTTTTTGTCCTGTGAAAGGATTATGAATATAGGATGATTTTATTTTTCTCCTTATGATTATCTTGCTACAGACATTTCAATTTCAATGTAATTGGCACTGTTCCCTACCAGTTTTGAAATGGAGTCAAACATACCAGTCTGTGAATAGAATGAGAATACTGTTAGTACCTTTTTTTGTAATACCTTATTCTTAATATACTTTTAAGAAATTAACCAGTCAAAGTCTAGGTTAAAAGAAGCAATGGTCTAGTTAGTAATACTTTGTTTCCTTTGCAAAATGCTGTAAACTATTTGGAGAAAGAAGCATATCAGTTTAAAAGATTGAATGCTTTTCGAGCTTCATTATTTATACGGATAAAACAATAAGGAAATGTTTTTAGTATAAACAGACATGGGAAAATGGCAACATTCATGCAGGTTTTTTTAGTATCTTGTTACAGGATCACATTACCTAAATAGAATTACTCCCTTGTGATATAATCAGTGTGGCAAAAATGGGATTATAGTTTTAATTCTGTTTATGGGGGCCATGTGTGGGCTCTTGATGTCAGATTTGAAAAGTAATCATATTTGAGACAAAATTTTAATCAACAAGCTATATAATTTTGCTTAATCAAAAATTGTTTTCCTTCTCTATGATACCGAACTGTAATGTTCTCCTTTATATTCTTCTCCTTATTACTCCCCTCCCCTCCCTTCCTAGTATATTCCCAGAGGAAAAATGTAGTTTGTGTGTATTTTGATGTGGTTTTTAAACTGTTTATGCCTCCACAACTCCTCAATAGTAAGGATTTTCTTCTGTCCATTGTCAGAGAATTCAGGCTTCTAGAAAGTGGCTGATGTTTTTGCTGGAATTCTGAAGATTAAGGGTATGTGGAAGGTAACAGAAATATAAAGTGTCATAGAATTTCAAACTTTGTTCCCTTAGTTGTTCTGTCAAAGCAGGGAATAAAACTCTTACTTATAGTCAAAGTATTAGTGTTAATTAAAATATTAACACTTTGGAAATCCAAGAATGGTCTTGTCTCCACATGGATTAATAGAGAAGGAGTATTAAGAATAATAGAAGAGTAGGAATTTGTAAACCTTATAGTGACTCTTATTATATCCATTTAGAAAATGCAATGATGGTCTAATAACTCAGGAACTTAACTGAGGCTCAACAGTTACCGTTTAGCGTGTAGGTAATGGTAAAATTAGTAAGTAAGATAATTCAAAGTTGAGTGGGTTTGTGTTTATGGGTTTTTGGTTTTCTTTTGGATAACCAGAAATTAGCCCTATTCAAAAAGAAAAAGACAAGATTAAATTATTGAGGTATGTGCACATCTTTCCTTATCCATTAAAACCAGTCCCTAGCTGTTCATTTGAACTGGAGTTGTTACTTATTGTATTAATCTGTGGTAAACTTAGTAGTTTTAAGAATTTGAATGTTCGAAGTGTAATTTTGGTTTGAGAACATTTTTCTTTTGGCTGATGGGAAGTTCTTTTAAACTTGCACTCTGATTTTCTTTCAATTTTCTTACAGTACTATCTTCTAGTTCAGTGCAAGTTCTTCATATTTTTGCAAAATTGTTAATTCTGCCTTGTCTTGAAGAACAGGAGAAGCAAAAATCTGTGAACTTGTATGGGCGTTGTAGTAGATGTGGCTTTTTCTGTTCTGGATTCTTGTTATGGTGGATGAACGGACAAAGATGCTATTTGCCAAGCACGAGCTGCAAAGTCTGCCACAAAGAAGCAATTGCATATGATCACTGCAACTGATACAGCTGATAAAACCATGGGGTTGGTTGTTGAAGAACTGTAGATGAATGTGATAAGTCTTCCAGGCCGTGCTGCTGCTCCTCCCTCCCCATACCTCAAATCGGTCCCACTGTTATGTCCCAAATGAAGGTGGTAATTTACTTTTGTGATGTACTCACCAGTCCTGGCAACTTTTTCCATTTTATGGGTCATTCTGTCCTCCAGTTGGGTTTTTTTGTGCTACATTCTGTGTTCAAGCTTGACCGCAATTTCCTGATAGTGCTTCAAAAATCTAAACAAACACAAAAACCTAACCACAAAACAGAAAAAAATGAGTTATTTTGTTTGATTTGGTTATTTTGTTTGACCTGGCGAGACAAACTGACAGACTTCAGGAAATGTTTTTTAAGTCTCTTTTAGACTGGCATGCCATTTTTGATAAATTGTTGAAAAAGTCATCTAAGAGTAGCTCAATGCCTATGAGCTTGTCAGTGTGGAGAAAGGCCCTATTTGTTTGAAGGTAAACCAGTGTGCTGCTGTTCGGGGTGTGGGTATTTTCGTCCACGTGGAACTATTAGCAGGAGGTGAGACCCCTTGGCTGGGGCTGTTCCTACATGCTGCCAATATAACTGGGGTCCTCCAGCTATGGAGGTAAGTGAACTGGTAGCAGTGACTATGAGTAAACCTCCCAGGCCATTTTTGACTGGATGTGCACCCCCAAACGTGTGTTGTCCACGCTGGAACTGCAATTGTTCCAGAGTAGCAACAAACTTTGGAGCATTCCCATCTGAGCTTGCCAGGATATACAAGGCACATCTTGCAGCCTTTAGCCTTTCTAGGCTTTGGGAAGTGGGCTACCACAGTCACAGCTTCACAGTGTTGTGTCTCAGTGCTCTAATTCACTGGAGGGACATTGCACAGTCACTTCCAACAGCTTCCTGAGGAATATGATAGAGGCTTTTGGCTTGTTTCTTTACTGTTAAAAGCGCTGTAGGAAATGATGATGCCAGAAGGTGGTGTTTTGTTTCAGTGTGATCTGGTCATCTTATCTGTCATCATAGTGCTTGCAAGTTTAGTTTGCAAAATATCGTCTCTATTCAGATGTGGGACTCTAATTGGTACGATATAGCTAAACAATTTTTCTTTTTCTGCATGAGCAAAGATGCTTGCTAACTTTTTCATTAAACAGATTGTGTCGATTTAAACATCGACCAGTAGAACTAGGGAAGTATTGCCAATGTGTGTGGAACTGGTATGACTTCATCTGCAGGGTGTTATTCTGACAACTGTTTGAGAAACTGGAAGAGTGTTGAAGGAAGGTTAGGAGGACACCTGAGGAAATGGGAAGTATAAATGTTGAAGTTCTGCAGACATTAATGTGTATCATGGTATTACTTGATTATATATCCCTAAGGAGCTTTCCTGCTTTCCGGAGTCTGCTGCTGGCCCTGGAAAGTGTCAGATCACCTTTATTTTGTTGCTACTTTGTAAACAGGAGGGTAATGGAAGAAGGTGGTAGTTTTATATGGCAATGCAGCTGCAGGGAGCATAGCTCTCTGCTCATCCTGTTGTCAGCAAGATAGATTCAGCATATAAAATTAGGAAAATGTCAGTCTCTAAAGTGCTGTTTTATCCTCACGAAAGTGCAGTGGGGATAGAGGAGAAGTCAGTGTTACAGAAAGGTGGACAAAAGTGATGTGAGTGTGCTACCTGACACTGAGAAGAGACGTGCTGTGGTAATCCTGCTGTAAGGCTCTGTTGCCAGCAGGATGATTTGGCAGGTGATGCCTTCCATTCAGAAAGTTATTTGCTTGTGATAGGCCAGAACTTCATGGTGTGCTTCAGTCATGTGTACTTTTGCCGTAATCTGACAGGACTGTTGGCTTTTTAGCCTGGACCTGGTATTTCTGTCCTTCCTTGTAGTCCATTTTATTTTTTTTCTTCTCATTCTCTTGCCCCCATCCTTCTATCTCTTTTCCTGTATTCAGCAGGCTAAAGGATGACTTACTGCTTTTGTGCCAGCTAGTCCTGCAGTATGTCTTGATCTCTATAGCTATGATCTTGTCAAAGGCCTGCAAAACTAACAGCAAAGCTTGGTGCAGAATCCAGATGCTGTTGTTGCTGCTGCTTGGTGTCTTTGCTTTTGCGCTTGATATGGTTACTCATCTCATTCACTGGCAAGCGTGACTGTTCTTATGACCTTTTGAGTTACCATCTGAACAGCTCTTGGATGTCTTTAGCATGGAGAATATACTTAAGTTTAGCTGAAAAGAGGAGAAAAGGTCCTTTCTGCCAAATTTGGGCTTCCTCAGGCTTGTTTACTAAACGCCTGGTTAGTTTCTGTGTCCTGCAAGTATATTTGTGAGAACAAGGAGGTTCAGAGAGAACAGTGCTCTCTTTCGTAGAGAAAGTGGAATGGGGGCCACTGGTAAATCAATTCATTAGTTTTATTAGAAAAAAAAGTATGGAATTGTGTACTGTGTGGAATAAATCAGGGAAGTGCTGTGATGGAGAACTTGGTGCAAAATCCTGGCCTGTTGCTTGCTGTACTGAAAACTTGTATGTGCTTCCTGGTGATTTTGTTGTAACCATCTCTGTATAAGTTTCTTGAGGCTGGCTCCCTACTTTTGGGGAAAGTTTATTTTGATTTTCAAATTACCTCTCTTCTTATTGGATATGACTCTCCCAGGCTTTATTGCCAGTACTACCTCAACCTGGTCATTCTTGCTTCTCTAAACTGAGCAGCAAAGCTCAGACACTCACGGGTAACAAATACACAGAATTCCTTACAAGCATGAGCAGTGATGAGCAACCCGGAGAATGAGGGAAGAGTCTTCACAACTGACAGTTCCAGAATCCATGTGTCAGTCCAGAGATTTTTCATTATGTTCTTGCCTTGGTTCTCTATGGGACATCTTGGGGATGGTTATCATATTACAATACAGGGAATTTTGTATTTTGAATGGTTTTAAGGAGTTGCAATTAATGTTCTTTGCTGGTTGTATATGCCTATTTCTCTGCTTTTCCTTCTCTTGTGGGCTGAATGTGGGTGTACAGTACTCTGTCAAGGCATCTGGAATCCTTCTTCCTTCCTGTGCCTCATCCAGGTCAGCGTGTATTTGCTTGGTACATCTCATCACTGTGTCTCCCCTTTTCTCCATGTTTGCCATCCTCCTGACAGCGTGCTTGGCAGTACTAATTCACCTTTAGATGCTCAGAGTTCTTCAGCAAGATCTAAAAAGGAAGGGGCAGAGCAGGAGTCTGAACAAGATTTCTCCCGGCACATTTCTCTCTGCCAACTGGAGCTGGAAAAGTTTTGGATACAGGCACACTGCAAGAGTGACAGAATAGGATAGTCCGAAGAGCTGAGTATCCTCTTCCCAGCTCAATGACATCATCTTCCAGTATGACTATCCATGTGTTTCTTGCCAGTGGACTACTGCATGGATATTTCATTCCCCAATGTCAGTGATCGCTTGGTGGTTTCCACATTGTGACCTGGGCCACACTGGGATTCTGTGACAGCTTGCCACAACTTATGGTGGCCACCTCTAGTCTGATGAGTCCTGCTCCTTAACTGGAGGTTCACAAACAATTGGTTCAACTGATCAAAGCTGATGCAGTCTTTCCCTGGTGTGCTATTGCTTATATGTATTTGATTTTTGTTCTGAACTGGTTCTGGACGATGGCTGGCTAAAAACTACTTTTTGGCAGGTGATGGGGAGAGTTCAGCTCAGTAGTCTTCTGCTGGTTTAACTCCCTGCATGGGAGCTAATGGTATGGGACAAGTGCTAGTGCCAACATGGGAGGTCAGGAACCAACAGCTGAAAGTGAAGCTGGGGAGAAAGGATATGGCTGCAGTCACATCTTGAGCAGATCTAGCAGGCTGCCAATGAAAGGGGGGAGAGCTGCTCCCCCTTCCAGCTCCCTGCTGGTCACCTTATGTTAGTTTTGGATTTTGCTGGACCACTTCTTGAGTTGATTCTGCTTGCTAACCCAGTCAAATCTTTCACTGCATAATAGTTTGAATCAGCTTGGGGAGGGGCCCTTAACTAAGTGAGGGGGTAGAGCAACATTGCTGGGGATTGGGAATGAGAAAAAAGAGTGTGGGGAAAATGAACATGTGCTAGTTGCTTTAACCAGGCTAAACTCCATGTCAGTAAAATAGAGGCACCCAGAGCTGTCCTGGATTGCTGAAGGTGGAAAGGAGGAAGTGGGAATTTGTGGAAAAGGCTACTGGACTAGTTAAAGAAAACAGCTTAAAGTTGCTACGTTAACACCAAAAAGATTAAAAAACATTTTTAGCTGGTGAAGTGATTGTTTTATGTTGGTTCATCACATTGCACCCTGTGGGTAGCAGTATCTTTATGCCTGTAGCGGATGCTCACAAGTTAGATGTACAAAGCAAGACTGAAGTAAACAAGAGTAAGGCAAACCAGACTTAAGTATCTTGGGGATTAGCAACTTTCAGTATGCTAGGGGGAGTGACAGGAATTGCAGTCAAGAGAAATACGTGGTACAAGAACTGGAGTTTGGTGGTGAGAAGGCGGCAATGAGAATTCTAGTTGTAAAGGTAAGGCAAAAAAGACAATGTCTGAACTTTAATATTGAATGTGGTAAACTTAGGAAAGGTCTTACGTGAATATTTGAGTAAAGAAGCAGTTATAGGCTCAGTGATCACTACTGGCAGGAGTTTCTTGCGATTTAAATTATTTTTGTTGCAGTTGAAATGTGTTAAACTTGAGGTTTTCTAACTTTTATGTTCTTTAAGGGAACATTTGTTCCTGCTAGTGGATACAAAACCACCCTTATTTTATAAATAAGCATAGCTTTTACTTTGTATTGGGCACTTTAATTAAATGAATAAACTGCATGTAGACCTCTCAGGTGATAGAGGACATGGTAATATTCACTACTGTTTCAGTTTTTGATTTCCAAGGTGGATGTTTTTTCTTTTAAAAATGTGTGGTTCTTTTCAGTGTATTGTAGTTCGTTGCAGTTACAATATATGCTTTTATGATGTCTACAGAAGGAGAAATAAAAACATGTAAAGAGTTCAGCTTCTTAAAAAAAAACCACTGAGTTATATCTTTTTGCCCCATTATAACTTAAACTGCAAAGTAGTTGCCTAGCTTTGAAAGGAGTTTCTCTTGGACTTTCTTCCCTTAGGTTATTACTGTAGTTCATAACTTCATTATTCAAGAAAGTCATCTTTGCAGTGTCCTGTGCTTCTTTCAAAGTTGGGACAGGACAACTTCTGGCACAATTTTCCTTTTGGTGTTGCTGTCTGAGCAAAGTAAATGCAAAGATGATACCAGGTACTAATGCTGCTGCCAACTTCAGTAACTGGGTTTTATAGGACATGGAAGCCTTTGTGTTTTCTGGGAAGGGTTGGAGGCGGTGGGGGAACAAACCCGTTTTTTATAATTTTGGTGATGCAGGTTTCATTCCTGAATGTCGCAAGACATTGGAAAGCTTTACATCCTCATCTGCCAGCCCTAGGGAATGCATTACAAGTGGCTTTGAATCAACTTGCATGAAGCTGCACATCCTCGGTGTAGCTGTGTTTCTTCTGAGTCATCATTTACATAACTTGTACCATTGATGAAAAGGAAGTTTTCCCTGGTCCTTCCTCAGGCAGCTCTGAGCTCCAGCAAGGAGTGAATTACCTATGCAGTGTGGTTGTGATAGGCTCAGCAGTGCCTTCAGGCCTCCGTGATTACACTTGACATGCCTGGTGTTCCAGTTCAGTGCATGCTGTGTGTGGGGGTACTCCATGTTGCTCATAATAATGGAGGTTATACTCATTTGTGTGTGGATTTACTTTTTTTTCAAATGCTGGGCATGCTGTCTTGTTAGAGAAAGCTCTGCCAGTTGCCTGCACACTTTCCTATGGTGCACTAGATGACACTGAGCTGGCTGTTAACTAGGTTTTTCAGGTTGCAATTGTATGCAGGCTTTAAAAAGTAGATGGTTTTATTACATTACTGTTTTTTTACACCTTGCAGTCTGTTGAATACTTTTCAAAAAAGCATAAGCAACCCCGCACTTCAAGAAAATCTATTGTAATTAATTTTAAATCTTAGGGGGCTGGGAAATTATGCAAGGAAGGGAAGGAGATAGCGAAGTAAGGTAAAAATAAACCTTCTTAATATAAAGAGTCTGCTTCTGATTTAAAAGAGTCTACTGCTTCTCCATGGAAAGATAATCTTTAAATTGAATGGGGTTTTGCACAATTAAAAATTGCTTTCTGGAGAGGGGAGAATACAAATACAAATTTGGTATTATTAAAACAAACAAAGTTTCACCCCTCCCTCCTTCTGTCTAAAGATCATAAATCAGTTTATATTCAGTGTTTCTAAATTTAGGATGACAGTCTAAGCAATTAATTTTTTAAAAACCCCACCAAAACCAACAAAACTCTCACTCCCCACCACCCCGAAACTTGTATAGCAGAACTCTTGTAATTGGAGGTAGACGAAGGAACTTTTCAGTTCTTTCAGCTTCCCCCAATTCATATGTGACAGTGTCTTTGGGAAATTTTGTGGTGCAAAATTGAGTAGTCTGATTTTCAAAACTAGCTTTTGAATTTATCCCTGTGTTAATATTTCTAATTTCAGTGCAAGTTTCTCATATAAGGAACTGTATTTCTTCTGGCAGTGTGGCCTTGACATTATTGAACCGTGCACATCTTTGGCTCTATAAATGAAAACCTTTTGTTTAAGACATACGTCCTTCTGCAAGTTCAAAGTGCCCATCTCTGCTGATGAATAAATCCTCAAGTTCCTAGTGAAATTTGTGTGGTGACAGGCAGAAGAGCATTTAGTGTGACACATAGTATTTCTCTCAATTCCTTTGTACAGCTCTGTTGCTACAGTTTCTGAATAAATACAGGGAAAGGTTGAAATGTTTTCTGATAGTCAATTTAAAAGGATGTGACTGCCTTATACAAATGTAGTATTTTTTGTAACCTTTTGTTGAAGAAGGAATGAGGCTGGAATTTGCATCATACTGTATATAGTTTGTGATTAAGGACAATTAAGCAGGCATATTACATTTAAGAAACTATCTGTTTTCATGGCTGCTGCTTTACATTAGTCATCTTAGGTGTTGTTATGAAAAATATACTGTGAAAAGTGACAGAGTAAGCAAATAAAGCCTGTAAGATTATGGCTTTGTGTTAGAGAACTGAACAGGAGTGGTAGACCTGAGTTTGAAAGAACTCAGTGTTGTCTATCCATACCTATAGAGTTATTTTTCTCCCTACCTCCTCATACCACTTTCAACACTAAACCAGCATTTGTCTCATGCTGTGCAATGAATTTTGGATTTTTTGTATTATATGTAAAATGTCTGAGGTATATAATTTTGGGGAATATCAACATGCAGGTCACTTTGAAAGCTTGACATGAATTATGCTATTATTGAAGTGGTGTGTATATTGCTAAATTCTATAAAGAAAAATAATCATTGCTTAGATGGGCCAGCACTAAGTGCTTAGAAAACTGCTTTACTCTTGTCTTCCTTATTCTTATTTAAATGTCCTTCTGTACAGAACAGTGTCATTTGGGTACTTCAAACCCCCATTTTCTTTGTTCTCTCCTTTCTTCTTTACTGCTATTTTAATAATGCACAACCCAGAATACTGAGCTGCCTGTTACGAAGGCACGATCTTGGCTTGTAACAAAGTCGAAAAGCTTTAAAAGTCAGTGCTTTTTAGTCAAACCTCTAAATGTCTCCCCACCATTTCTTATTTTTTTTAAAAATACTCTTACATTAGTAGGTACTAATGGCCTGATGCACCATCATAGTGCAACTTACAGTTAATATGAGTGACGTTAATACATGTGTCTGTGTGTCCCCCCCCTTATTTCTCCTATTTGAAGCTTCCCCGCTGTTGCTGTATGCGAACCGACGGGATCTGCGACTGGTGGACGCTGCCAATGGGAAGGAGAATGCCACCGTGATCGTGGGTGGCTTAGAGGACGCAGCAGCAGTGGACTTTGTGTTTGTAAAGGGGTTGATTTACTGGAGTGATGTCAGTGAAGAAGCCATTAAGCGAACAGAATTCAATAAATCTGGGAGTGTACAAAATGTGGTCATTTCTGGACTTCTGTCACCCGATGGGCTGGCATGTGACTGGCTGGGAGAAAAATTATACTGGACAGATTCTGAAACAAATCGGATTGAGGTTTCTAATTTAGACGGATCACTGAGAAAAGTTTTGTTTTGGCAAGAATTGGATCAACCCAGAGCAATTGCCTTAGATCCTGGAAGAGGGTAAGTCTTTGTTAAAACAAAGTAGTTACAAATATCGAAGTTTGTACTATTTCTTGTTTGTTGAATGGTTTTAAATAGGTGATGGTACTGTATTTGAAGTTATCCTAAGCCAGTTTGCATTATTTGCTTCGCTTTCTATTAGTGTGATTTGCAAACAATTTGCACTTCTAAAATTGCATTCAATTTTGTTTGTGAACAACTAGACTTTAAAAAAGTACTAGAAATTTCTTTTGGCAGTTGTGCAGAAGATTAACAGAAATGGAGAAGTTCTAATGTAAAACCTAATACAATCTACTGTACTCTAAAGACCATCAGCTGCGTGTGGACAGTCAGACTTGTGCCTCTCTGACATGTCGAGTAATTTTTGGAGCTTTAATAATTATTGATATTCATGCTTTATTGAAACATCCGAAGAAATGAGATAAATCAATATACTGTACTAATAATAATTTGAGATGTGTTCTGGCATTTAACCAGAAAATTTACAGAAAAGTTCCTCTCTCTACCCTCGAGGGAACTTCTCTTTAAAAAATTCTGTGTTTTGGCTTAGCCCATTCTAGAACTGATGTAGTTTTCTCAGCCGTCATTAGAGTCTCTGGATGTGGGTTACAGTAGAACCTTTTATCTCTATTCTTGGGACAAAGTAGTGTTTGCCAAAAATGCAAAATTCAACAGTGTTTTTAGTGATGTTACTTAAACGGTTAGTTTGAGGTTACCCCTTAGGTAGTCACCTGTGATAAGGTGTTTGGCTCTCTCAAAGTGGAAGACTAATACTGTGTGTTAGAAGACTAATGCTTCTGACAATTTTTTCTATCTATAGTAGAGAACATATTTGTACTATCTTTTTTTTTTCCTTGAACAAACAAGAAAATTAATCTATTGTACTGCTATTGCACATATTTTTTTAAGCCAACTTTTTTTTTGGGGAGGGAGAATCGGTGCCTTTTTTGTTTGTTAAGATGAGGGTTGTGTTTCGCTGCATGCTACTTCTTTGCATTCTAGTTTGTTTGGCTCTTTTCCTCCAGAAGAAGAAAAATCTCTGCAAAACATGGCTTCTTTTCTGAACTTCTTAGAAATACTGTATCTTGAATGTTTTCTTCCACAGTTTCAATAGTCCTTTGACAATTTAAAAACAGAAGTTTGGTTTCCCTTACATATATTTCAGGCTTTGGAAATAACAGAAGGATGGATTTATGCTTTTTCTATGTATTTACAACTTGTAAATTGGAACTAATGATAGTGTTAGTTTCATTTTAGTAGATTCTAAAACCATTTAAGAGTGCAAGAAAAGTGTAATGCTCATGCTCCTTCCACCCACCATCCCAAAACTGAGAGAAAAGGGGAGGAAAAACACAGTCAAGGTGGTTTTGATTTGGCTTGTAACCAGAGAGATCAAGATTCTTATTAGTTAGGAATAACACACTGTTGTGAAGCCAGTTGGTCTTTTTTTTTAGAGCAGTATTTGTATTTTCTGAATCTGGACAGTAATATGCTCAGTGATCCATACTAGATGACTGCATACTCTTTCACTCTTTCTAGTACTTTACACTAAGAGGAAAATATAAGAAGAAAAATTAAATAGCTCAAAGGTAAAGCAAGCTTGTAACTTGTTTCATATTGATGATCTGTTAAATCAGTAGGAAACACTTCAATATGCCTAAATCTAAAACAACTCAAAAAAAGCAAAACACCAAACCCCCTTCCCTAACCCAAACAAAACCCCACTAAACAAAACAAAAAACCCCTCCTACAACTGTAATTAAGGGACAAAACATTTTTTTCTGCTGCATTTTTGAAGAGGTCACTTTCTAAGTTGTTATATGAAGAGTATGTTTTAAGAAGGTAATAGAGTAATATAGCCAGCTTCTGTCTTGCCATATTGCAGTTGCAAAAATTGCAGTTCTTGTATGCAATTTTATTACAGAAGACCTTTCAGCTTTTAATAAATCTGGTTATATTTCAGAACCTTTCAGAACCCTTCAATGGAAGAGTGGCATCAGCACAGAGATGTAAATTTAAAAAGATAAAGAAGTAATTTATTTAGATTTTTTTAGCCCTGTAATTGTCTTTTGGTTTCATGATGTTACCTAGCAAATAGCAGTAGGAATAAGTAATAAAAAATTCTAAGAGCAGCTAATAAAATCTGAAACTTGGAAAAGCAAAACCCTTCTCATTTTCCTGCAGTCTAATCCATCTCCTGTTATGCTCAACTGATGTTTATTTTAGATACAGTTTTATAAGATTGTAATTCATGAAAAGAAATGATTTAGCAGCAAAACTTACACAAAGGTCATCTTTATCAACAAGTTCAGTTTGTCATCAAAGTTAAATTGTCAAATGTCTAAAGTAGCATACGTAAGTATTTCATGATCAAGTTGATTTAAGTACCAAACTACTAGTCTCTTCTGTGTTGGGATGTCTATTTATTAAATGTATCTATCTTGCTGAAAACATGAGAATGCCTACTTGGAAGTGAAATGTTAAGAACTGTATAAGCTAGCACAAATATGTAGTCATGAAGAATGCATTTTCCTGGCAGTGTCCCATGTGGTAAAAATGAAATGTTTTACTGTCCTATTTTCATCTAAGAAGGCATTAAAATATGAACTGTCTAGATTCTTCTCCTACATACATTTTGAGGTTTGAGCTTCTCATTGCTCACATTCGTACGCTACAACTTACTTTAATTTTTTCAATTTTAGTTGTCTTGATACTCAATAAAATACTGTGTGTGTACCAGGAAAGAGAAGGGACTTCAGATGAAGATGAAGGGAAGGGAGTGTTTGTTCAGCCTTCTTTTGAAGTGAGCCAGCAGGTTTCAGGGCAGTTTCAGGAAGGTTTCTTGGTCCTAGCCATCCTTTCTGGAACTGTTTTTTCCCAACTGGTGTTAACCATGAGATCCTTCTCAATAAGATCAGCAGCTGGGAATAGCACTGACACTGTAATGTCGACTTTTTGCCAGGAGAAGACCAGGTGTTAGGTCACCAAGTGCAGGAGAGCACTTGAAAGTTGAGCAAGTGGAAAAGAAGTTTTTCTGCTTCAGCAGTCAAGATAGAAAAAACAAAAAGGAAAAAAAAAAGGCATATCCAGATTCTTGACTAAGTACTACTTGAAAATGCAGTATTGTATATTTGTACTGCTGTTTCCTCGTGTTGTTTGGTTGGTTTGTTTGTTTGTTTTAAAAATTGTGCAGCCCTTTTCTCCTCATGGAAAAGACTTTGTTGTCATAGTTACATCAGAATTACCCTTTAGATGACTTGATCAGCTTTCTTCATAAGGAGCATTATCAAAATCAACTGGCCTTTCTCACTTCTAGATGTATTGTTCATTACAAAGGGAATTTTAAGTGCCTCCTAGAAGTGGTAACTAATTACTTGCTTTTCAGGAAATGTTTTAAATCAAGTGACTGTATAGAGTTACCTTAATTGTTAAGATCAATCCAAAACTTTTGGGTTGTAAAGGTTTTCAGTTAATGAATGCAATTAGAGTACAAAGAGCTACAACACTTTTTATGGCAGCTGAAGTTGATTTCTGGATTAAGTACTCTGCATGTTAGGGAAGATCTTCAGGTTTAATGGGTACCCCTCCCCCAACAAACTTATTTTTTTCATGCGAAACCTTTGCAGGGAGCACATACTTTATGGACCTACTTCTTCTGTTCCTTTGGAAGTTGGAAACTTGTGTCTGAGCATGTCAAGCACAAAAGCAACTGTAGTACAGGACTTACATCTGCACGCTGTAACAAAAATTCGTGGGAACTGGTAGTACTTCTGCTGAGTGGTAGATGTTATACAAGAGTATAAGAAAAGGAAAATGGACAGTTCTAATTACAGTTACAGTACTTTTGATTTTGGGGAAAAAAACATTTTGAAACAAAAAAACCAAACAGAATTTCTTTGCAAATTCACTTGTACAGTGAAGGGTTTTTAGTTTGCATGCAAGTTACTATTGTATAAAATGGCACTTTAGATGTAAATTCCCCAAATAATGCAAATAAGGCTTTGCTTCATACATTCTCTTGCTTGATGCCATCTCTCTATTGAGCAGATTGCGTCTGACTGAATATCTTTCTGCTGCTCCTTTGCTGATATTAACATTTCACAGGTGAAAGACTGGTGCACTCAGCTATTTGTTTGCTGCATGGCCTGGCCTGTGTCCTGAGGAATTAATTTCTAGGTTTTATAGGTGATGTGCAGGCAAGTGTTATACTGATACAAAATCTGCAGACTGCTGTGATATTGGCACAGAGACACAGAAGGTGTATTTAATCTTTCTTCACCTAAGGAGGCTCTGTTTATCAGAAGATGTTGGTTGCAAATACATCACTAAATTCTGGTAATAGCTAGGATAGTAAACAAACCACAAGATATTTTTTGGTTACTTAAAGGTAATTAAGCTAACTCAAAAGACTGCAATAGTATTGCATAGGTTGTGCTGTGAAACTGCATCAGGAGTGGCCTACCTTGCCTCTTGGGCTGCATGTAACTCCTGGAAGATTTAAAATGCAGCACTGATGTTGCTAGTAGCTGGATGATCCTAGCAGGAGGACTGTTGTGTGACCTGAATCTCCAGGCACGGGAGACTACAAAGCAGAGAAGGTTGCCTAGGCCAGGATTATACTGCATGATTCAAAACCCAACAGCATGCAAAGCAGTGCTTCATCCTGCAAGAGGCTAGCATGGCACCTGAAATGTCCTTGCCATCTTCTGTCCCAGAACTATTGTAACTCCCTCTGCTTCTGAAGCATAAGGTGTTTGGGATTTGGCTCTTGCTTCTATGAAGATCTTTGTGGCTACTGGGAAATAAGATCAGACACTATTCACTTACTTTAATAGCCTTGAATATTAACTCTAGGGGTTTGTTTGTTTGATTTTCTTTGGAGTTTTTTTTGTTTTGTTTTAATCTCATTGATAGTTAATTTTCAAAGTTTCTGTCACAAAACTTTGCAAAGTTTGAGATTTGTCATGTATGCTTCATATGATGCTGGTTTCCAGTCCAGTGCTAGGATGTTTCAGTGAAATTGTAAAGGTTTCATTTTATTACACAGCTCAAAATGTTGGCTTCTTTCTCATCATGTTTGCTCCTCTTCTGAAGGAGGAGGGGAAGGAAGGTAACCAGAAAACCACATATTTAAAAGACAGTGAGGACTTGGAGAGGTGACCTCTCCTGTAAATCTTGCTGTGCTGGTTTTATATGTTACTGCCACTGTCTGCTTGTCCTCACCCTACTGCAGGAGGTTGCCAGGAACTCAAAGGAACATACTTGCTAGTATATTTTCTTTATTTTGAAGGTGTTTTACCTAGGTTTCCCTTTATAAAAAGCATGGGAGAGATTTGGCTTATTAGAAATCAAACTAGAGTGCACAAAAACGATTTGTGCAGGACAAACATTTTTCTTATAGACTCATACAACAAAGCTGTAGGTGCTTTTAGCTGTAGGCAAGTTTGAAAATAGTCCTTCAACCTCACCTCCTTCATTCAGGTTCTGGGCTAGAAAAAAAGACTGTGGACCGGATCAATTGAGAGCTGAGCTTTCCCTTCTGCCAACTTTCCTGTGAATAAGTTAGTAGCATCTTGAAGCACTGTAGAGTTTGTCAGAACACTAAGTTAATTGGCTTTTTTTCCACTTTGTGTTCAGTTTCAGACTTGTTCCAATGAGACTTGTGAATATGGTATGTGAAATGAGAGATAGTTGACAATTTAACTTTCAAAGGATGATTTGGTCTGTCCCGTAACACATACCTCAGCATTGCAGTATTAGGGTGATGAGGATTAGTAAACTTCATGCAACTTGCTCTAAAATATCAGTGTATACTTCAGATATTTGCATCCAGTCTTTATTTAAACTGAGGTAGTAATTTCTGATCTGCATGAATAAGCTCTGGTGATGAGTCCTTGGGTATGCTTCTGTATCTGCATTTTCAGTCCCTGCAATTATAACTTAGCATCCAAGCCTAGACTATGAGGACCTGTTAAATTTTAAAAAATCATTATTTTAGACTTCTATTAAGCATGAAGTTAATTTAAAAATATTTGTTCACACACTTTTAAAAATTAAAATAATTCTAAGACAACTTTTAATAACTACCAACAGGAACTCACAGGGACCATATTAATTTACAGTGAAAGTTATAATCTGATATGTTGTTCATTCTGTGTTCTTGCTTGAGAATTCCAAAGTAGCACTGATTGTTAAGGAAGCAGAGAGGCTTTAAAGAATGTCTGTGGTTTCTGTGGAAGGGACCAGAGTAAAAAAACCCCTACAAATAATCCTCTTCTTCCCCAAATGTGATTTACATTAACTTGGCAGTGTTCGTCAGGAAATCATTACTTCAGAATCCATGCCAGCTATTAAGTCTTCTAGCAAGGAGCTTGTGATTGCTCACTAAAACCATTGCAGCTAACTAAGCTTAACAATTGCAAGAAATTATTTTTATACTTCATCTTAGGGAAAAGTTTGGTTTGTAAGCTCTTTACTATTTCAAGGCAAGATGTTATAGAGGGAATTGTTTTCCAGAAATTATGATGAGCATTGCACACAATGTGTGTTAAAGCAGATCTGTACTAAAAGACGTTTATTGGCAAAATTAACCTTTAGTGATTACAGCTCGTTGCAGTGTGGTTTAATCTTCCTTTGTACATCCTGCAACTGTCTTCCTTTCTGAATAAGCTTCACTGTCACAAACACACTTTTGCCATCACATGAAATTTTACTCAGGGTTCTTGCTGTGATACATCAGCCAACACACCGACACACTGCACTCCTGACAAAGGCATTTGTAGAAATGTAGACCACGCCTGAGCTGCAGTGGGGGAGAGGAGCTGCAGTGTCCGGCCTTATCAGTGATGACTCTGCTTGTCCAGTGAGTCCTGGAGTGTGCAGATGAAAGGAGGAGCACTAGAACAAGGAATCTTACGTTTCCTTCTTTTAAAATCAGGATAGGGTTCGTTGGTGGTGTACTGGCTGGGTCTTCCATCAGTGTTTTGGGCAGTTACTGAAATGTGTCCATTTTAGAGCGTAAAGTCTGGCCCCTAACTTTAGATCAAAGGTTTGGTCTGTGTTGTAGAAAATGGAGCAGAAAGTTGCCTTTGTTCCTCTGGAGGAAGTTAATCATTGGATTTATATTGTTGACCAAAACAAAAAGATTGATTTATGGCTCATTTCTTGAAGAAAGCTGATAAATTCCCTTGCTAGCATGACTTGAAACAGACTGATAATATTCTTTAGGTAAACTATGGATTAAGTTTGTTTAAAAATGAAAATCACAGCACTCAGCTATATGAAATTTAGGCATGATTAACAAAGAAAAAAGTCTACAGAAGAACCATCTTTATTTGGCTGCATTCCTGGAAAAAAATAAGACTATCCCTGAGGACAGTGAGTGTATATCAGTACTGTCTTCTTTGTAGAATGGTCAGATAAAATGTCACAGGATAATACGTTGTAGAGAGAATGCTGAGCAAACGCAGCTTTTACAGTTCAGCTAGTGAAAAAGGAGGACATACCAGGGACAAACGTTGAGGTGGCCTAATAAAATATCTAAATAAGCCTTTTGAGAACTTGTGCGGTGACCCCAGGACAGGAGAAGATCGTTTCACATTACAGAGTGCCAGGGTTGTCAGTTTAACCTATATCTGAACTAGCACTATTTTACCATTTCAAGGTCTTTGTATATAAGACCTGAAAATAAGCTGAGCAAAGCAAAAGTTAGTGCTTTGGATTTCTGCTTGACACTTGGAGAAAGAAATTACTTAACTCTTTGTTGTATTACTGTAGCCTAAGTTGTGAGTTTCTGCTCAGTTTGTTTCCTTGGTAGGGGATCTTCCCTTCCAGGCTGCTGTTAAAACATCTGGCCCAGTTGTGGGTGTTCTCTAATGAAAGAAAGTAATAGGAAAAACCATAGCCTTGTCAGTGGAAGCACAGTCACTGCAGGTGGGCCAGGGATGCTGTTCCACAGTAATGCTCTGGATTTTAAATTGTGTGCTCTAAATGCATAAGTGTGGGTGAGAATGTATAAGTGATGTGTATTTGTGGTGTCTGTGTCTAGTAGCTTATACTTGAAACAGCCTAATTGTTTTCTACCTTAAAACCTAAAACCCGAACTCACTCCCAAAACACCTCCTTCCCACCCCCCAAAGCCCCACCTCCAAAAGTAAACCAAACACAAACAGCAACCCCCAAATGCCCATAAATATGGAAACCTTTTTTCCTCTCGGACTGATGAGTAGAAATATAAAGAGCAGTAACTCATTTTCTGGACCTTGATGGTTTCGTTAGAATCCTTCTAATAACACTTTCAAAAAAACAAAGTCAGCATTCTGGGCCCCTGTCTTCCACCCTCCTCCCCCACCTCCTTTCTTTCCCCAGAGTTGTTTAACACGTACTTTACATTTTCATTTCTCATGGGAACTGTGTCATTTCTCACTTCTATATCTTAATTCCATGTTTCAGTGTAAAGTATCAGTTGTATTAAGTTTTCTTTGTCATTTCAAGCGAGAAATAGTAAAGATAGCAAATGATGCAACTAAGAGCATTGTCAAGTTGAAGAGCTTTTTTCTAAATAAATCTGTGAGTGTGAAATTTATTTTTCTTATTTAAAGGATAAGTATGATCTCTGCTCTAGCAGATTGTTTAAAAATTCCCTTAAAATTCAAGAAAATTGTCTTGCAAATTAAGCTTGTGTAATTTTTTTGCTATATATTGTAGTGATGCATATAAATATCTTCGATTCTTGAGCAGAAGACTCTTTTAGTAAAACCACATGTTTTGTCATAGAATAAAACTGTGCCTTATATCATGGTTTAACCTCCAGGTTAAACTCTGGCAAACTTACTCCTGAAATAAAAGATGGTGTTTTGATATTTATGTTGTTTTCAGCATATATTTTTCTTGTGTATATTTAAAAAAATGCTTTCTGTGAAAGTATATGTTTAGATCTGGATACAAGCCTGGTTAGTGTGGGTAAAAATTAAGGTGGGAAAAAATTAAGAGGTACACGTGGTTTATAAAGTAGTGGGCTCAGGCAGGTCTTGAACTGTAAGAATGTTGTGGAAGAACACTTTTAAGATGCATAAAGCAAAACCTGCCTATTTCTTATTGTAAGCCCTTGACGTGCGGTGGAGCTTAAGCAGTTGTTAACAGTGCAGAATTGTCTGGTTTTATTGTCCCTGCATATGTTGGTAAACTGGTGCTTCATGTGGTCATGAGATTTCACACAAATGTTCTGTTAACTGTATAAAAGTATAGGTTGTGAGGTAATTTTACTGTGCTTTCCCGATTAAACAATTTGATGTTTTATTGCAATAGGATGACATACTGTTTTAAACAGTAGTAATGTGCTTTTTGTGGCCAGAAGTGATAACTGGAGGTTCTGGCTGAGCTTTTCTGTAGTGTAGAAGTAGTTGCTTGACTGAGGAGAAGAATTGCTGGATGTGGTGTTTAAGCCAGCCCTCATCACTGAGCTGGCAGGCGTAGGATGGCTTGGCCAACTAGTCAATATCATAACCAGAGATTTGTTTTAGTAAAGGTCTGATTGCTGCTCATAACCACTAAAAGCTTTAGCATTAAATAAATTATATAGTCCTAATCAGCATTTTATAACTACAAACCAAATTTGGATTTAAATGATGGATACTAAGAAAACATGAAACTCCAATGTGTTCTTGAGGTTTGACAGAAATTTGTTACTTAAGTAGAGAAGAATTCTCTCCTTGCATAAAAATGTTCTTCTATTTCAAGGCAGAAATGAGAGTTGGAAAACTGAGCTTCTAAACTGAGGAAATGAGACTTGAAAAACTAAGTTCTTATATAAATATATTTGGTTTAGTGTCATTAAAATCTGTGATTTCTCATCAGCTTATGTAACCAGAGCATTTTGCCCCCTGTTTAGGAAGTAGCCAAAGGGCAGTCTTATTGCTAACCATGAAATATAAAAGAGTCTCTTTGCTTTTAGTCCCAGCTTTCTCTGTCTAGGGCAGATTCCCTATAAACCTATATTTCAATGTGGCCCTATTGTTGCAAGTTCTGTCTTCTTTGTACCCCCTTCATATAAAATGGATGCTACCAACTGGTCTTACACAAATAATTAGCTAATGGAAATTAGAAAATGAAAACCAAAGTCAAAATATAGAGGATTTCTGTGCATCAGCTTTTAAATGTCCAGCAGGACATGCCTGAAATAGAGCCAAGAAGTGACTGAGAGAAAACTCAAAAACTACTGAGCCTTTGATAAACTTAATGGTCATCCAGGGACTGTACAGAGACAAGAGTCTTCCCATTTTCTCCAGTGAGAATAGGATTACAGATGCTAAAGGGCCACCTGTGCAGCTCTTTATAATTGGAAATCCTATATTTAAGGAAAGAAAAGACAAAGGGAAAGAAAGTGACCCTAAAAAATTGAACAGGCTTGATGAGAACATTTGTGAAATCAAGTGGAAGGTCATCTATAGTACTTACTTGATACTTAAACCTCAACTGGAGTGCTACCTCTCTAATCTTAAGCTCATGAATGATCTGGCATGATTCTTCTGTTGTTGATTTCCAAGACTGAATTTGTTTGGGGATTGTCATTCCTGAATTCACAATTGCCTGCTCAAGTAAGAAAAATAATTGTTTTGTGCCAGTGAAAGAATCTGCAGAGCCAGTTAGCTATTAACTAAATTTACAAAGTAAATATACTTAAAAAAAAATTGTGCTAATAGAAGAGTGGGTAGTATTCTGAAAATAGTTGTACTCAGTGAAGTTTCTGCATTAAAAAAAGGATAGTTAGAAGCAAATATTTACATTCTAAAGTAGGGGAAGATGAGACTTTTTAAAAAAACATATTTATCAAGATCACTTAATTGTGCCATTCTCTTTTGTTCTCTCCCCTCCATTTGCCCCCACAACGTACACCATCGACTTTTCCAACTTTCAATTTTCGAAGTACGCTTTACCATCTACTTTGGGGAGTAATGTATATAATGTAAGCACTAGGGGTTGTGGCTTTTAAGTTCTTTTCGTTCTGAAGTTCTGTTTTCCGAAGTATCTTTGAGGTGCTTCTTAGGATCTGTCTTGTGAACTGTCTTGTTTTTCAGGCTGGCTTGTTGTAGTATACCATGAAGCTTGGACAGATAAAATCACAGTATTAATAGTTATTTTGCCATAACAGTGTTGAGTGTGCTGCTTAGGCAGAGAACTGTGGTTTTGCACAAAGAGAGTTTGTGGCATTCCAGTGTCCAGACTTAAATGATTGTTTTCTTAGTGCAGGACCTAGATACTATATAAAACTTCTTTTCAGGAACTGCCGAATATTAACTTCAAGGTTTTCCCCTGGAGATGGTAAAGGATACGAATCAGCTTAATCTATGTATTTTTTCTGTTAAATAAAGACCAAACTAACATTTAAAACAGTGCAAGTAATGGCTGTTCTCCCCATGTAAGTATGCGCCAAATTTGGTTAATGAAAAAGAGTTTAGCTGAGAATTTGAAAAATGCCCAAGCTAGATAGTGAGAACAAGTATCTGGTTATTTTTATGCTTGATACTTCTTTTAATTCGTTTTAGGGAAATAATGGCTACCTTCTTCTTTTGCACACGTATCTTCCTGGCAAATATATTATTCTCACGAACCATGCAACTTGCCATTTTTGTGATTTTTCTGTTGCATCCAAATAAATTTCCTTTGGTGTGAGCATGGTCAAGAAGTTCGCATGAATGTAAGATACAACTTGTCAAACATATGTTGAGTGAATGCTTGACTAATGTTTTTATGAGGAAAAGTTCTGGGTCCTTTTTTTAGAAACAATAAGAAAAATCTGTGGTGGTAATTAGCCTTTTTATGTCTGACTTTGAAGACATTACATGACTTGTTTCTTCATTTCAGCCTGTCCCTCTGGAATTACGAAGTAGCTGGCATTTATTTTCTCAATACCGTTGAGAAATGTGTACTAATCTTCACAGGGATGGTTAGGTGTTTCCTTTGTGTCACTAACTGTGAAGTTTTCAGTCTTTAAAAAAAAAAAAATTAGTGCTCCAAAATCATAAAATGCTATGAACGATTGATATATACAGAGAGTCAACAAAAAAGTTGTAGGCAAGCTATGTACATAACAAACCTTTTGACCTTAAATAGTTCTGTTTCACCTAGAATTACCCTGTTTTGCATAACCAAAGACAACACTGTTTTAAGGTAGTGGTGTTTCTGTGCCTGACAAGAAATCATGTAAGTTAATAAAGTGGTAATTTATGGCCTAGTGCAGTCTCCACCTAGACATTTGCAGGCTGAGTTATGCAACTCGTATGCCTTGTAACGTACTTAATTTGCTTACAACACCTTATTCAGTGTTTCAGCAATAGGAACTGTTGACAGGAATGGCCATGCCCAGTTTTATTTCAAAACCTAAGTGTCTTATTTATCCAAGACTTTTTTTTTTCATGGATAGATTTGTTATTACCCTCTTTAGGATTTGAGGTACTTTCAGTTGTTTTCAGCTGGTGATTTTGGAGACAGTAGTGGCCATGGGCAGCATTCTGGTTTGGGGCATAATGTTGTCCCTTCCGCAAGGGTAACTGCAGTTTAGTAGTGGAAGAGTTCTATGGGTTTGTTCAGAATTCAGTTTTACTTTAGTCTGGGTCTCTTTTTCACAGATTTGACTGAATTTAAGGTTTTCTCTATCACTGTGTTAACTGTTGAAGTGGGAAGGTATGAAAGTGGAGTGGGAAGATAGTAGGTTTTCACTTAAATAAAAACAACCAGTAGTGAAGACAATGTGACTTGGTAGTGTTTTTCACAAATACACATGAACACCAAGCTCTGTTTTTTCTCCTTTCTACCACTTCTTTGCAACCAAAATGTTCCTCTTATCAGAAGTAGAGTTGGTTTCACGTACCATAAAAGGAAGCAAATTTTTTTTTGACCACTTTTTAAGAGTTCTGCTCTTTCAGCCTTTAATCTGCATTGTAGTGTTTTGTCTGTGTCACTCTTGACATGTTTCAGAGTGCATTGAATTAATTTGTATAGAGAAGCAGTTCTTCTATTTATCTCTTCAGAAGCATGCGAATGGGCAAAATGTATCAGCAGAAGTTCATCTGTGGGATCATTCAGCTTACTTTTGTTCCTGACAGAAGGAAAGCACCATTTGATTAAACTGGCATTTTAATGGTAACACTGTGTATTCAGTAATAAAATTGTCTTCCCCAATCTGTGACAATTTTCAATGTGACTTTGAATGGGGTAAATGTACTGTATTGGGAGTGCTGCTCATAAAGACTTAGGCTTTTTTTTTTTTTTTATGTGTAGCTTCTTTTTGCATAGAAACACCTAAGTATAATACTGGGTGATTTGTGGAATGATTGTGTGAATAATGTGTGCACCAACACATGGAAATGGTGGCTGCTAGGCTGGAACCGAAGTCCACTTGGAGGCATCTGTTGTCATGTGCCCTTGGTTCGTAAGTTGGTGGGCAGTGGTTGTACCTGCACCCATGGTACAGAACTGCTTGACTGACTTTCTCGCTGTTTGGGACTGACTGAACAGCTTCACTGGTGAGATGACCCAGTCTGGTCTGTGTAGGCTATAGGGAGCCTGTGCAAAATGATAATGTCCACAGGCTTAGTTTGAAGCTAGGGCAGTTTGAAGGTAGCGACTTCAAGAAATGAAACTTGTTTCCCCTTTTGTCTTGGTCATTTGTGTTCTGATTCTTGGATGTGGCAAAAACTATTGCAGCCAAATGTTTTGGTCTTGTCACCTCATAGTACTAAGAAAACTTCCCAGGCACTGGGGACAGAGTCCTCCGAGGGTAAGTGGCAGCAGCGATGGGTCTCATGGGGTCTGTGGTGGAATGGCAGAGCTGCAAATTATATATATGTCTGGGTTGTATTACATACCTGTGGATGTTTTCTGAACTAGACCATAGCAAGAGTGGTGAGCACCACTCTGCAGATATTTACTCTGTAGAAGACTGTTGGTGCTGTAGAAAAATGGTTGTTGTGTGGTCTTGCTTGTAAGGGAAATATTTACCCTCTGTCTTTGGATTTATAGATGATAGCTTAAAAATCAGAACACTACATAAAACCTTAAATAGGCAATCACTTCGGGGAATGTTTAATTGATGGTTTGTTGTCTATAAGGGCATGAGCTGAGAGTTTTTGGTCTAGTAAAAGTTTGAATGTAACTTGGGGAATGAAGTCAGGAAACCTAGCAACTGAATATTTTAGTTGAGAGTGACGTGCTATTTAAATTGAAATGCTGTCAAATCACTTGCGTAGATAGATAGTCTCTCAAAGGGAAGACTTCTGTGCATAATTCTGGGTATAATAAATGCTCAAGTCCTGATTAGGCCATGATAAAAAGTAGCAAGCCTCCAGACAACATGGTCGTTCTTAAAATGTCAACAGCTGTTTTACACAAGTCAGTGTGTAGAAAATAATAACTGTATGGTTGTGTTGCACCATCCAAGCTTCAGAACTTAATTCTTTATATAAGGAATGTTTAGATACAGATTTAGTTGAAGACTTTATGCCATGAAATGACAATAGCTGCAAGCATGTAACTTTACAAAAGCATCATATATTTAGTGGTGTAATATGTCTAAAAGTTTTGGTAGCATTGCAGTCTGCCTTATCACTGTATTTGAGTGGAATGAGTGATTAGTGTATCACTGAGCATGATGCCAATTTGTGCCCCAAAGAAGGCGCGGAGGAACTGCTCAGAGACAGAATTTTCAGTCTATAAGCAGGAGGTATTTATTTACGGCCGGAGAGCGGCCGGGGAGCAGCCAGATCGCCCTGGACAGCCTGCTCCACTCGAGAAACTTACAATTGAGCTTTTTATACACTTTTTGCCAAGCAATTACATCACATATTATGAATATTCATTATCTTGCAACATCTAGTTTTAATATTCATAACAGGAGGAGTCAAGGCGGAGCTTGAGGTGTGGTCTCTAATTTGGGGAGAACTTCGGTGGTAGTTCCTGTCTTTCTTCATCATGAACTCAGTGTCCTTTCATCATCATCTTCATAAACTTTTGAACCTTCCCTAATTTGGGTAGTTTCCTTATGCATTTGGCAGGGATTTTCAGTATCTGGCAAGAGTACCTGATTTCTTGGCTTGTCCCTTTCCTTATCTCCCTTTGTTTTTCCTCCATATGTCCTTTTGTGTGTGCTAGCATTTTTAGTTCTTTCTGTTCATGCTTATGTTCTCTTATGTCAGTGTCCTGTATTCTACTGAATTTATTGCCTCCGCTATTTCTTAATACTAAGTTCTCTATGCCTTTGTGTTTAACTCTCTCTAATCCTTACATTGCTCTACTAAATTCGCTTTCCAGGTTTTACCTGGCTTCAAGCAAATACACTGCTTACTGCAACATTTTCCATGGAAGGATATCTGAAGATTTTGTTTCTGATTCTTCTTTGTGTGCTATATTGTGTGTTTGTTTTTACGAGAAATTTTGAACAAATCACTATTCCTTCCTTAACTTTCTTTTTCAAGACATTTGATGATATTTAGCTGGTTTGTGAGCACAGCACAGTTCTCCGTGTTTCCTTTTCCCTCCTCCTGTTCCTGCAGATGCCTGCTGGAAGAGGGACTGAGATTCTCTCTGCCTGAATGGCACAGAGTTGGGCCAATGCTATGCCAGCCTTTTGTGATTGTTTTAAAACAAATGAAGCAGCAGTTGTGCTGTTACAGATTCGTTCTAACAGCACTGCTTGTCAAACAGTTTAGATGAATTAGAAGGGGAAAAACAAAAATGTGTTTCAAAACCTAGAATAAGTATAAACACTTTTGGGAGCACTTTGGAGGATTCTGAGACAGACTCTAGGAGTGTTTGTGATAAAAGCACTCTTTTGCCATTGCTGCATTCTCAAATGCAAAAACCATGTTGCTCATGTGCCACTGAAATGTCTATAAAGAACAGAGATGCTGACCTGACTTCTTAATTTGAGGAGATAAATTATATAAACTGCATTAAATGGTGAAGTAAGAGCTAACGCTTTCATTAGAGGATTTTCAGTTATTTGAAGTTGGTGTGGAATTCTATTACAGTTTATTTTTGTAGAAGTGGTGATTCATCAAAATTGACGTTTTTGTGGAAACATTTGTTTTGACAGCTTTCTGTTAGGCTGTCATCCTGGGTCACATGGTTGGAGCCTTGAACTTCCTTCTCTTTTGCAGTCATTCCACAGTAGCTGCCTGTATGTGGGTAAAATGGTTGAGGGTTTTCAGCTGTGTTAGTTTGTGATCTCACTGTTCTTAGATCTTTCAGTTTTAAATGTGATTGTCACATGCTGTTCTACTTCAGTTATAATTTGTAAACTTTGGGTTTGTTTCATTGCTTACAACAAGGCTTAGATGAGACTAAAACACTTAGTGCTAAAAAAAAGTACTGCCCTTTCCACATCCCCAGTTCTCATTCCTTTGTCAGCTCTTCCTCATTTTGGCACTGTGGTTTATACTACACTGCGTATTGCCTAGATGGAAAGTACAATTAATGCTTGTCAGGGTCACCAGAATTTTAGTACCTGTCTTGCAGACCCTAGAAGGCAAGAGGGTGCTAGAAGTATAGGTTTGTTTTGTTTTTTTCAGGAGACAAACAGAGCAGCTGAAGAGAGATGGAGCCTCTTCCCCTTGTCAGAAGTTTTAGCTTCCTGTGTGGTTGACCTGTATACCTTAGTTGTAGATTCTGGTTGACATATAGGAATGCTGATTATCCATCAACTGTTTTCAGAGGCAATCTTTTGTTTAATAGTTGCTAAGCTGTTATATCAGGTTTCCAGCTTTTGCTCACCGGTGCTTTTTTTTGAAGGTTACTACAAACTTTAAGACACTTTTCAAGTCCTATTTAAAGGTCTGATTTTCATGATGACTTATCAAAGTCCATGCTATGAAATGCAGACAGAAGCATTTTTCTTTATTACTTGTCATTAAATTGCGGCAGCAGCCTTCCAATTCATCCTGTGATCTGTTCATCTTTTTCTCTCAATGCTGAGCAGTTTACTTTGTGAAAGTTGTATTGTATTTAAATATATAAGCAGATGCAAAAGAGGAAATATACACAGTTGCGTAACAGACCCTTGTTATCATTTGGTAGATATTCTTACTCCATCACCTTCTAGCACAGGATGCATTCTTGCTTCTACAGGTGGGATTGGAAGAACAGAAAAGAAGCAGCATCATTGTACTGCCAAAATAAATAGCTCATGGGCCTCATCTACCACTCCAGTCTTGTCAAGATAGCTCTTATCAAAGTGTTTGAGCTGCTTAATGGTGTGGGAATTGGATTTTGGGGTGGTGGTGTAATTAGTGACAGGTTGTGCTGCAAACTAATACCTGTTTTCTTTGGTAATTTTGTGTTAAATATGCACAGCTCAAAACCAGTCCAGGCATACATTAGCGCTTCCGTTGGAGGACTGAACCAAATGAGCAGTAAGCCCTTCCCATCAGTGGTCCTGTAAGAGCTAATGTTTCTCTATACAAGAAGTTTTGTTAAGAGCTCTGCTGGCTGTCTAGCTTCCCACATATTTCGTGCATGGATGGTTGGTGTCTCTTGCTACCTTTGCCGATGGGATTAAAAACCAAAACTTGTTAGTAGTGTTAGTTGGTGATGGATGGCAATTTTCACTCCTGACCTTGAGTCATGTGTAAGAGTGCAATGGAAAGGGTTGCCGCACAGCATCGCTGTACTCTTAATTAGCTCCTCTGAGGTTACAGATTTATGCATCTGAGGTTTGTGTAGCTGACGAAAGTGATGTTCACAGCTCTTTACGTGGAGCATATGACATTGGGTTATGTTGGGCTAGCATTGAGCACACATATGTGAAAAAAATGATGGATCTAGGAGCTGCTAATAGCCTAAAAATAGGGAAAACCACCATTAGTAGCTAATATGTGATGCATGTGTGAATACTATAGGTATTTGAGGCCTAAGTCATAAAATAAGCCCCAATTTGATCTTTGTAATTTGTTACTCCGTTTCAGTCAAGCTAGACCCCAACTTCATCTCTCAATGACCTCCCAATCCAGTGGCATCGTGCAAGTTTGTAACACGGCATCCCCATGGGACAGACCTGCTCCAAATGCTGTAGGGAGTGGACATGCTTCATTCAGTGCCATTATTGTCATTAAACTTCAAGGAATCGAGCTATGATGTAGAAGACCAAGCTTTCTTTATTCCAGTGTTCACAGTGAAAGTTGCATCACTATGGGTCTTTGTTTTCAAAGGTTTTGCCCATTATTCAACTTTAGATGCCAGTTCATTTCAGGGGATGCGTAACAGAAAAAGCAACATATAGATCCCTGGTACTATGTTTTTTGCCACAGTCTGTGTGTGAACTTATTTAAATTAAATGACCTAAGAAAGTTTACTTGTTCTTTGTTTTGAAAGAAACCCTTTGAAAGAAAGTCTTTTTTTGAAAGAAAGTCTCTGCTTTGACAGAAGCTTCATATCTCTCCTACCTACAGGGGAGGAGATGATGTCCCTGCTTAAATTCAGAAGTTGGTGACTTTACTTAGTCCCAGATATAACTGCCTCATTGCCATCAGTTTGGATTTGTGACTCTTTGCCTCTGAAAAGGCAAAACCCCCACATAACCTCTCTTGTTAGGATTTAAGTGAAAACTCAGTTCTTGACAAACTGAACCAACCTTATTTCTTTTGCCGTTATCTTGGATCCCAAGAAAGAAAGGATTTGTGCCTTTCTGTTTGAAAGTTAGCCAGAAAACAGTCTCTGAGAGGAGATATTCCTTTGCCATACTTAGGCAACCAACTGCCTGAGTTGAGCTAGCCACCTCAATTCCCATTTACAGTCATTGGAGAAGGATAGCTTTCTTCTTTGTCTGAGTTGGAGCAGTACTGTAACCTCTGCAAAAAGCTACGTTTCTGCCTTTTGTTTGAGAAGCCTAGTTGATGGGCTCACCCTTTGGAATTGAGTTTTAGAATTGGACCTTGTGATTAATGCCACTTTGTTTCAGTGCCAAACTTGCTGAGCACAATTGCTTCTACAGACTGTAAAAAGGAAGGAGGAGAAAAATGTACGTTCTTGTTTTGAAAAACTACTATAGTTTAATGATCGAGTTAAAAAACTAAAATGCCCCTAAAATAAAACAAACCCCCTAAATGTGAGGCTGTTGGACAATTTCTTAATGTAGTGTAAAAGGCAGAGCAAAAGGGTTATCTTGCTCTCCTATTCCTATTCAAGAAACTAAGTTTTGGAGACAAAGAGGAAGAACCAGAGATGTGTGTGCAGCCACAAGGCTTCAATCTCACTGTGATATGGAGATGTGGGGATAGCTCGCATGACTGGAATGTTGTCATTAAGGGGTACACACTGTTTAGGAGAGACAGACCAGGAAGGTACGGTGGTGGAGTTATCATCTGTGAGGCAGCACTTGGAATGTACTGAGCTCTGTCTTGGTGAGGATGATGAGCAAGTTGAGAGCTTCTGGGTCAGGATAAAAGGGCAGACAAGTAAGGGTGGCAATGTTATGGTTGTGTGCTACAGGCTTCCTGATCAAGAGGAGGAATTGGCTGAGGCCTTCTATTGGCAGCTTGAAGCAGTCTCAAAGTCACAGGCCCTGGTTCTTGTGGGGGTCTTTAACTACCCTGACATCTGCTGGAGAAGCTACACAGCAAAGCACAATCCATTAGGCTCCTGGAAAGCATTGATGATAACTTCCTGTCACAGGTAGTAGAGGATCCCACGAGGAATAGTGTGCTGCTTCACCTCATACTAACCAATAGAGAAGGCCTTATTGATGTGAAGTCTGGGGACAGCCTTGGCTGTAGTGACCATGAGATTGTAGAATTCAGTGTTGAATGAAGAGGTAGCAGGACAGCAAACAAGACTGTTACCATGGATTTCAGGTGAGCTAACGTAAGCTTCTTTAGGGATATTCTTGGAAGAATCCCATGGAAGCAGGCCCTGCAGGGAAAAGGGGTCCATGAGAGTTGGTCAGTGTTCAAGGCTCACTTCCTCAAGAACGATGCATCCCAGAAAGAAATCAGGTCAAGGGCACAAGAAACCTCTCTTGATGAACAAAGAACTCCTGTCATTGCTCAGGTATAAGCAAAAAGCTCATAGGAGATGGAAGCAGGGTCAGGCCACTTAAAATGAATATAAAGGGGTGGTCAAGACAAGTAGAAATGAGACTGGAAAGGCCAAGACCCATCTAAAATTAAATCTGGCCAAGGATGTCAAGGAACATAAAGGCTTTAACGTAGAGTACTTTTCAAATAGATAAATTACAAAAGGAAAACAAAGGATAATACAGGCCTGTTAGTAAATGGAGGGGAGACTGTGGTAACAGAGGATGTAGAGAAGGCAATGTTATTGCATGCCTTCTTTACACCAGTCTTCACCGTTAAGACCAGCCCTTGGGGATTCCTGTGTCAGAGTAAATCAATGTCAGGAGGAAGACCTTCCCTTGGTCAAGAAGGATTGGATCAGAGAATATCTAAACAAACGTGACATCTACAGGTCCATGGTCCCTGACAGGGACCTCATTCTGTAGCCCATCTCTACCCACATGAAGGGCAAGAAGGTGATAAGGAGTAGTCAGCATGGGTTCACAAGGTAAGTCGTGTTTGACCAACCTGGTTGCCTTCTACAATGAAACAACCACCTGGATGGATGAAGGGAGAACTGAATATTTTCTACCCTAACTTCAGCAAGGTTTTCAACACTGGCTCTCGTGATATCCTCATAGGCAAACTCAAAAAGTGTGGGTTGGATGAGTGGACAATGGGATGGATTGAGAACTGGCTGAGTGGCAGATCCCAGAGGGTCATGATCAATGGTACAGAGTCTAGTTGGAGGCCTGTCACTAGTGGTGTCCCTCAGGGGTTTATACTGGGCCCAGTGTTGTTTAACTTGTTCATCAGTGACTTGGATGAAGGGGCAGGTGCCTCCTCAGCAAGCTCACTGAGTACACAAAACCAGGAAGAGTGACTGAAACCCCAGAGCTCTGCGTGGCCATTCAGAGGGACCTCGACAGGTTGGAGAGATGGACAGAGAGGAGCTGTTTGAAGTCCAACAAAAGGCAAATGTGGGTGTCCTGCACCTGGGGAGGAATAACCCCAGGCACCAGCACAGGCTGGGGGTGACCTGCTGGAAAGCAGTGCTGCAGAGAATGACCTGGGGGTCCTGTGGACAGCAGGCTGTCCATGAGCCAGCAGTGTGCCCTGGGGGCCACGAAAGCCAACAGAATCCTGGGTTACATTAGAAAGCACATTTCCAGCAGGTCGATGGAGGTGATCCTACCCCTCTACTCAGCCCTAGTAAGGCACATCTGGAGTGCCGTGTCCAGTCCCAGGCTCCTCGGGACAAGAGAGACATGGAGCGACTGGAGTGGGTCCAGTGGAGGGCAACAAGGGATGACTACTGGACTGGAGCATCTCTCTTACAAGGAAAGGCTGAGGGAGCTGGGGCTGTTCAGCCTCAAGAAGAGACACTGAGAGGGGACCTCATCCATGTGTGTCAGTGTCTGCAGGGAGGGGGCAGAGGGTGGACCATGCTCTGCTTGGTGGGGGCCCAAAATAGGACAAGAGACAGTGGGCAGAAACTGATGCCCAGGAAGTTCCACCTGAAGATGAGGAAGAACCTCTTTACTGTGCAGTGACCACACACTGGAACAGATTGCCCAGAGAGGGTGTGGAGTCTCCCTCACTGGAGATATTCCAGACCTGTCTGGATGCAATGCTTTGCCAGTGCTCTGGGATGACCTTGCTTGAGCAGGGAGGTTGGATCAGGTGACCCAGTGTGGTCCCTTCCAACCTATCTGATTCTGTGATTACGACACTGGAGGCTCCCTAGTGGACGTAAACATTGGTTCAGTAAAACAAGACTGACTTGCATATATTTTAGACTTTTGTGGTCATTAAAGCACAGTTCCTGATAAAATTGTGATGATGAAAAGATTCTTTGTATTTCACCTCCTTTAAAATGTTTTATCTGTGAAGCAAATTGAAGCCATATACTTTTTTTTTTTTCCCCTTCCTATTCCCCCTTTTTAATAGGAATGTTCATGGTTGTTAAAGCATTCATTTCCAAAGCAAATTCAGACAATCATCTGTTAGATGTTGCAGCCCAGTGTAGAGGAGCACTGAAGGGTTCTGAATAGAGAAGATTTTTGTACTGCAAATCTTAAGGCAATAATAAAGTCATCAGTATGTACAACCCTGTAATTTTATGTATTACTCGGAACTTCAGCTTCTTACTTGCCCTGAGTACAGAGCATGGTATTGGATACTATCCTAGAAAATGGCTTGTTTACAGAATGAATTCTTGCTGCACTGAAAATGCCCTTTCTCAAGTAGTTATGTCAGCTCTTTCAGTTGATCCTGAAGACGTGGGACAGTTAGACTTGAGGTGGAAAAAATATCTCAATACTCCCACCCCCTTTCTTCAAATTTCTGAGTTGTGACTTAGGGATTGGCATTGTTCCTGATGTGGGAAAGGAGTTGATTGGAAGAAGCTTTCAGGTGCTAGGACTAGTCCTACTGCCATCAATAAGTCCATTTTCTTTCCCCATGCTGTGAAAAAGCTGCAGTGCCTATTTTCTTGGATTTTAATTAGTAAAGTTAAGATAAATATGCATTTGTTTCCGTTATCAAGTAACAGAGTATATCCTTCTGGTCTGGCTTATTCCTTTTATGCAATTGTCCTGGTTCTATCAAGCTGTTAGTGGCAGGTGTTAAGGAAACTTCCCTGTCTAATCATCCAGGAGCTATTCTAGTGGTCACTCTTGCACCACTTGAGTTGGGACCAAAGCTCCTTTGCAGTTACACACCCCACACTCCCAGTCAGACCAGTTTGCTTCTAACTAGCTCAATCCCAGGTTTCCCATAGCAGAATCTAAAACATTTCAAGCATTAGAATAATTTAATCTTGGTGCAATAAGTAATAAAACACTTGGAGCTGGGTGCCTCCAAGGAGGGATCCTGAACAAAGGAAACGGTGGGCCTTTATACCTGTGCAGTCTAAACATAGGAAAGTCGGGGGGGCTCCTGCTGTGTCTCTGAGTCTCTGGTCCCCTGGCTGGGCCACAGGTCCCCGGTCCCTTTGTTGTGCAAAGAGTCAGAAGTTCACAGCTTCTTGTCTGTCTCTGGCTTAGACTCCTCCAGAGCTCAAACTGCTGCTTGCACTGCAGCTGCACCCCAAGCTACCTGCACTGGATGGATTCCTCTACAGCAGTGCCATTGAATCACAGTCTTCCCTGCTCTCTCTGTGCCCTCTGCCTCCTCACTGTTACTTGTGTGCAAAACCAACCTATTCTGGTAGCTCACAGTGCAGTCCACCAAAAAAAAGAGGAGCAAGGTTATGAAGAGTTAAGACTCCCTCGAATAAATTCACTGTCTATTTTTCTTTCACACTTGGGGGAAAATCACTCTATTTTAATCACTTCATTTAGGTTTTTTCCAAACGTATTTTTGTCCTCAGTGGTAATCCCAAGCTGTGGGGTTTTGTTGCTTTGGGTTTGTTTTTTTTGACCTTCGGTGAGTTACAGAACTAGAGATCCATTTTATTACAATTCAGTTCAGAGAAGAGTAGTTAAAGAGTAATTCTCAATAAAGCAGATTAAAGCCTTTGGTAAAATTGGATAACAACCATGAAGACATTACTGTTCATGACTTATAACAAAAGAAAGTATCTGAAGCAGACCACGGAATGGGCAGACTAAAGGGGACTTGATATAAAGGGAATAAATTAAATGTAGAGTAAAAGACAATTTTTTTGGAAGTGTACGCAGGCAGTTTTCAGAAATTGTTGCATTTGAGATTTGAGTTCATCCCTGGTGCACATAAACTCATGAGGAAAAAAATATCCATATATATGCACATATAATATGGAGTTTTACTTTTCTTATGTTTTGCTGCAAGTGCTGGCTGGTGCAAAACTTTGAGGGGTTGGGTTGTATGAGCATGTTACTGCATTTCTGTGAAAAATGCAAGCTTAAAGGAAAACCCAGAACACAGATGAATTAATTGTACTTTGAATCAAAACAAATTGTATACATCAAAACCTGTACATTATACATAGCTTGGACACAAGGCTCAAGCTTTCTGCAGTCATGCTCAGTGCTGCCACTATTAATGAAGCTGTCTTTTGGCCCCAGTCTTTTTCACCCTTAAGATTGTAATTGTGGCTCTTAGAGTTTTGGAGTAGATGTGCTTTGTCCTCTTCAATAAATACTAATGCTGTCCTGCTTCCAGGTTTATTAGAGTGACTCATGGTTGCTTGGTGGACTTGGATTGATGGCAAATAGATGCAGTGTTCAGTCAACTTGAGTAACAACTGAATCTGTAGGTAGTAGTGGAGAGGAACAGTGTTACACCAAGTGCTAGAACACCTGCTTTTGGATGTAACAGGGAGTGGGAAAGCAATAATTATTGAAGTGTGGTTTGAGGGACAAGAAATTTGACAGACAGTTTGTATCCTTTCAGTCATCCCACTCAAGCAATTCCTGTAGTGGAAAAAGGGCTGAGACCCACCGTTGTATGTCAGTGGTCAGAAAGGAGTGGTGTCACAGCTGACACCGATACCTCTCGTGTTGCATTCCCATCCCTGGAAATTAATAGTTGTACTTTGAAGAATAGCTGATCTTGCCTAGCATAAAGATTACCAGTCAGAATGTGATGCAAGTTTACATATTGGTAAACTATTAAAAATGCAATTTTGTTTGAATTTAATTACTAATCATTAAGTTGGTGTTTTGCTTAGCTGTAGCTTGCTGTTGAAGTGCAGTTGTGCAGGGGTGTTGTATCAAGATATTTTTAACTTGTGGAGTTTACTACCAAATCTGTAGATTTCTGCTTGTTGCTCCTGACTTCTTTCATAAATTGTTTAGGTAATTTTGGCAAGATTAAAGTGTTATTCTGCACTATATCCTTAAGATTCAGCCTCATCTGTATCTGGACCCCAGGCTGGTAGTGCTTCTTCATCATTTTGGTCTTGGTTCTTACACAAGATTGTCAGCAGCACCAGCTTTTCCTAGAATTATAGAATATCCCCAAGTTGGATGGACTTACTAGGAGCATCATGCTTGCTTTAGAGGTATTAACATATAATTTATACATAGGTAGTGTTTTGTTTAATGTGCCAGCTTGTTTTGCAAGTTAAATGCAAAGAAAATTACATTGTTTTGTTAAAGTAGTTTTTCTGTAAAACCATTCAAATTATTTCTTCTGCAGGAAAAGCTTTGAACTAGACAGATTTTTTTGTGTTTGCTTGGTTTCTCCCTGCTTAATACCTTTAATGTTTCATTCTTCTGAATTGTGCCACGTAACGTGGGGTTTGGCTGTTTTTTGTTGAATCAGAGGTGAACCCTAAGTGAAATGTTTGATTTTGAAAACAAGATAACTGAATTGACCTAGATGGGCTTCTTCGGTATCAGCACGTTTTTTCCTCCCGTTGTCTCGTCATTAACACATCTTTTTCACTCTTTGGAGGGTCTCTGAATGGAATAAGAACATGTGGGTCCTACTTGCACTGCCTTGATCCCCTTGGATTGGTGAGTGTAAGAAGATCCTCCCTTCGATGCTTCACAAAACCTGGGCCGGATGATGTCTTCTGGACTGAGGGATACCAGTCTTTTCTGTCTGGGCAGGCAACAGCTGGCTTAAGATGCTTGGAGGTTCTGTGTGTGTGAGATATAAGGGAAGAAAAAAACAGGTATTCTTCAGAGAGCACCCAAAGTATGTTTATTACACTATTAGGTGTAAGGAGAGGAGCTGTTGGGCCCTTCTGTATCACTGACTTGGTTCTCCACCTCCTGCACTGATGCAGGAGAGAGGTGGAAAAGTGGCAGCCTTGAGGTGTAGGGCCTCTGGCAAAAGCAACTGCAAACAGATGGATCAGTTTTATAGGCAAAGTATTTACTGGGCAGGAAAGAAACGTTATTTAAATAGGCAAAATATTGCTGAAATCTTATTTTCTGTTTCTGTCAACATCAAAGTTGCACACTAAGAAAACTAGGTTTTTTGCTGACTTTGAAAATCTCTGATTTTAAATAAGATGTGCAATTTCTAGAGGCTGCTTAGGTATGCAATAGTTCCCTACGTTGTTGTTAAATAAAAGTAGATTTCCCTTTCCCAAAATGTTTCAGTATATCATTGTTTCCTTTCTGTAGTACACATTCTCCACTCGCCCTCCCAAGCAGCGGCTGAGTTTCAAAAGGTGGCATTTTATCTAGTTAAATTGTACAAAATGTGATTTTTTTCTTTTCCTCCAGATGCTGTAAGGAAAACAAGGAAAACCACTTCTTGTTTGTAAACAACCTGTATTTTGTAAAAACTCTTAAATGGCATTTAGTCTAATTATTTTAAATTCTGTGAGCTGATGGCAACTGATCAGCACGTTTTTTCTGCTTAGCCATTCAGGCTTGAGATGAAAGCTTTAAACTTGAGTGAGTTTTATACTTGAGTGATTGGGAGCATACTTGAGGTTTCTACCTGTAGTGCAATATTTGGTGGGCATTTTTTTTGTACCTTGCTAGAAAACATCTTGTGAGTGAGGTCTGTGCTTGGGCGAGGATTTGGATTTTTTTCACTCTTTTGATGTGTCTCTGTGCTGGAAGTGATTTGTATGCAGTGTATATGGTTAATGGTGGCTCTTAGTAGAAGAGCAGGTGAATGACCTGCAAAAGAAGCTTGTAGGAAGAAATGCTAATGACTTGGGTTTAATGCTGTTTTAATTGATTTTTTAACTTCAGAATTCCAGATGCAAAAATACTAGAAATGTAGTTGCTGTAGAATACATAGCCACTTGTTCCATAAAAATTGAATCCGAGTATTTAATATTCAGCTGAAAAGTAAAAGCAGTCTTACTTCCTTTACAGCAAAATCTAACCCAGAAAAAGCTCGAGCGAAGTCTCAGACATCTCAGTTATTTGGCAGTAATGTTTTCAGTATAAAAATGAAGGGGTGTTTGTTTCATCTGAGGATGAAGCCTTTGGCCAGTATTCATACTACATTTAGTGGGCCTTTCTAACTGCTCTGTGAAAACATTCTTTCTTCTCAATAAAAGCCAAGTCTACCTAGATTTATATTTCCAGAATTAGGTCTCTAACCAAATCTCCGGTGTGATGTAACCTGTCTTGTTGTGCATTAATTATACTGTGTCCCTTTATTTCTACTCTTTTTATTCTCTATAGAGAAATCTCTCCTTCTTCCCTGCCCCTCCCCCCTCTTTTTTTTTTGTTTGTTTTGTAGTGAACATCATGTAGCTTTCGGGTTAAAAATAAGGCCTTATTTTCTGTAATTTTGTAATGTGAAAAGACTAATTGGTGTGCGCTGCTTTCTTACAGGAGAATAAGTGATTTAGTGAGTCTAGTGGATGATCAAAATATAAAAGAAAAAAACCCAGCCAAGGCAAATGAAACTTTCAGGAAAGCTGAAATGAATTAATTGCTTGCCTGCATGTTCCTTACTGAGGGTGTCAGGTTGGTTTCTGTATCAATAAACTGATAAACAAACATTGCTTTCTCCCACTTGTCAGTTGAGTCTTTTATCATCCCTGGCAAATCAATTATGGAGACTGGAGTTACACAAGGTTACTGCTTTGCTAGCAGTGATAACATATTGAGTTCTCTGTGTTGCAGGTCACTGTGTTAAAGGTGCTGGATGGACTCCTACCTAGTCTTGATGCTCTGAGCATAATGGTTTGGGCTGTGAAGTTGAATAGCTGAGATGCACCTGTGGAGTTCTGCTAGTCCTCCATCCCTCCCCGAGATGCAAGGGATGAGGATGGGGGGTCAAGGGAGGGAGTTAAAGGGGTCAGTTTGGTCCATGGGTGCTTGCTTGTCAAGCATTTTCAGCACATCTGACTTATTCTGTGCTAGATACACTGATGCTTTTGAGAAGAGTGAAATAAAAAAGGCTTGGTTTTCAATGTAAGAAATCTTGGTTGTTTTGGTCCGGTGTATATAGCAATATTTAAGATAGGTGGTTCACAGCCAGCTGTGCTTAGCTGAAATGAAAAACTATAGCTTTATTGGGAATTTGTGGGCTTCAAAACCCAAAATCAGTGGAAAAGGTAAAAGATTCCATGTGTTAGGATGTTAAGAGTAGCTACTTAATTCACACCCATTCCTCACATAGCTGCTCTTAGTATGTTCAAGAGTGGTGGAGAAAACTGCATAAGTTAATTTGCACAGAAAATGGTGTTAAGTGCATTGAATGTTAACATAAGAAATTATTGTAAACAGCTCAGAAAATAACATTCAACTAATGTCCACGCTTATTTACAGAGACAAGCTACTGTAAAAGAGCAGAGCTCTCAGCTAGCTAAGAACATCTTTTCTCTCATGTTTATCTTGATTGTATCCCCAAAGAATATTTCTTCCTCTCTTTTATGAAGAATTACTTCCATATTTAATTTGCTATGTACATTTTTTACTTCTCTTGGAGGACTGAAAATACTTTTGACTTTTGCAATCAGTTGAGAAACTTCATACTAAAACCTTCCTGTGCTACTTTTAGTCTCCTTATTTAAGATCCATTTTCTGTGTCATTCAATACTGCTTTGTGCTTCTGGATTGCAGTTTTTATCCCTCTGTGAACTTTCCTCAAAAAGTCTTAGTTCAGAATACCTGAAGGGTCACATGATTCAAATGTCTTTTTGTAAACTCCCAAAGAGTCGTGAGCATTTCTTCTCAAGTCAAGAGCTATTTTTGATAGGCAGAGGTGTGGTTATTGTGTGTAATTTTCCTGAACTACTCTGATGCCTATCATTTAACTGTGTATTTTTTGGTTAGATGAGTACCAGTCCTGTTAGTGCTAGAGCTGGAGCAGGCTGTGTTTCAGGAGGACCACTGCAGAGCTGATCAGCTCCGCAGGGGTCACTGCACTTCTAAAATCTTTGCAGGCTCTGTTTGTGTCCCTGAAGAGCTCAGAGGTTTTTAGGGGCTGAAACGAGCCTAGTTGCAAAGTTGGGGCATTCAGTGCGAAGAACCTCAACAAATAATTAGCTGTCCCAATTAAGCAGCTGCTCTTCCCACTGAATAAAGTTCAGGAAGGTAAACGTTTGCCTACCCTGTACAGTGGTGCAATTAACTGCCTTAAAATCGGGTTAGTGTTGTGTGGGGTGTCTCTGTTCAATGAGTGAACCAGTTGTATGCATCTCAGTGGGGGCTGGTGTTGCAGTGACACTCCCTTCAGGCACCTAGTTCCATGCAGAACAGTAGGGCTGAAAGGGTCTGCAGCAGCGTTGGGGAGCAGTGCATATCAGAAAGTTGCAAAGCTGATGGGTGCTGGCGATAAATTTATCTCCTGTGCAGAAATCACTGCTAAATTATAGCATTTAATCTTGGCATTTGTATTCTACAGGCTTTTTTCTGTGGATGTGGATATTGTGCCATCAGCGTGCCTTTGTGGAAAAGAACAGCTTTTTGGAAAAGAAGCTCTGTTATTTATTATATTTGTTGATCATGCAGAATGGAACCATAAAATGCTGTTTCATCCTGTTTATTTGTTTGTTTGTGCATTTGTTTTGCTGTGGCAAAACCTTCTATCTGAACCAGATCAAAACTGTGAAGTTACAACTGTACAGTGCAAGTGATTTCTGATACCTTTTTAGGGGAAGTTTTATTGCCTGGATTCACCTTACGCACTGAGATGCAAAAATGAAAAAATGCTAGATTTAAAGATGCATAGAAACAAGTTGATAGGAAAAAACCATCAAAACTCTTTCTCTATTTGTTCATAATTTTTAGTGATGGTATAATCTTTTAAGATAAACCAACATCCTGCGCCACAGTCAAACAAAGTACCAACTAATTTTAATTTTTTTTTAACTTCAGTCTAAGAACCTTCTCTTCTATAAGTGTACATCAAATTCTTGATGTGCCTTAATTCCTTGGAGGGGGGCATGACTCTCTAAAAATTACGAGCAGAGATAAATAGAAATACACTTTGTTGTTGTTTTTCTTTGAGATTTTTATGAGGGCTCGCAACCATTTCCAGAGTCTGCTGGTAAAAATCTGACCTCTGGTGGTATTTCTTGTTAGGCTGAAGAGAGATTTGCCTCTATAAGGGTTGCTTTGTTACTAAATTAAAGGCCTTCCTGCTAAGTCTGGTGCTACTGTTAGATGTGAAAGTGTACATGCTGCAGTCGTTTACAGCACAGCATGTCTGTGCATTGCCCTCTGGATCTTTACAGACTTGGGATTGCACAGCACGGAGCCCAGTTCAGTGCCTGTGCCACTGTACAGTGAACCTGCTCCATAGATGCAGGGTTTTCCCTCAAAGTTAAAAGGGTGGTATAGATTCTAATTTTAAATGTTATTTTTCTCCTCTTCTGCACTAGAATTAAAATCTTGGTTTCTGGATTTAAATTGTGTAGCGAGGTATAACTAGATGAGAAGAGAGACAAATGGAACAGCTGTCTTCTACTGGTATCTCAATGTCATAATTTAGCACAAGGCATTATTTTTCTCTTAATATATTCTCTTAATATTTTGCTCTATCCTGTGGGCTTTGATGGTGGCTTTTTTTTTTAATTGAAATAACTGTTTGAAAAGGATGGGGAGAAGAGAGAATGACCCTTACCTTGTATGTATGGCTGTCATCATCAGCTGGAGTATGGCTGCCTCAAAACATTTTTAATGGAGACATTAAAACCCCTAGGCTTTCAAACAAGGTGGAGGAAAACAAACCCAAACTGTTGATGAAACTGTGCAAAGGTCACCAGAGCTGATTGGAAATGTTACTGAATCTTTAAGCCACTTCTGTGTGTATATGTGCTTCTCTGACAAATGAAATTGGGTTGGTTTTGTTAAGTTTGGGAAGCCTCTTCTTTGTTACCAAACTACCCTTACCTGTTTTTCCTTGAGTAATTGCAGCATGCATTAGAGGTGAGAGTGAGACGGGGAAGAAGATGAGGCTGTGCAGCAATTAATGAGCTGATTCAGTCTGAAAAAATTGGTCTAGCAGGGTGGTCAGAGCCTTGGAACCTATTAACCTTGATTTCGAAGTCTAGGACTTGACAGCTAGGGCCGAGAAGGGCTGTCTTAAGTTAAAAGTAAATCTCTCTTTTTCTCTCTTCTTTCTCACATACTCACTGGTGAAATATTGCCTGACTTTTTTTAACGTTTCTTTTTTCAAGTATGCAGCTTTCTTATTCCATAGCTTGACCAGGTGGCTTGCTACTGTGCTACCTTATCTGGAAATTATTTGGGTTTTGTCCTTCTTCCTGATGAAAAAACAGTTTATCTGAGGCACTTGTTTCTGTCCAGAGAAATCTCACATGTTCTTTTCAGATATTTTTGCACTGTGTTTAAGATAAGCATATTGCTCAATGAAGAATGATTCACTTGGGATCGAATAAGACAATATTTGTGTTAATCAGCTGCATTTCTGTTTGCAGATATTGCTGCACACTAAAACAAACATGCTGTAGACACGAATTAAGGGGGGAGATAATGACATGGAATTTCTTGACTCTTAAAAGTAAATAAAAAAAAGAATAAATATTTGTCAAGAATAACTTCATATGCAAATGTTTCTTAAATATGTTGCACGTTCGTTTTTGTTTCGAGACTGAGTGGACAGGCCTCTTCAGGTGTGGGCACCATATAGTGATGTGTTGTGGTTGTGTGATGATCTGAGTTAGTCTTTCCTAATCTGGATTGTTTTGCCTGAGCCAGGTTAGGAAGCACAGATACAAAGAGGTATACAGGTATGTTGGCAGATGTTATGAGGTGATGAGAGCAATTTAGGACAGTAGTCTGTTCCAACTGCAGCAACAAAAGTACCATGGACACACTTGGTCTGATCTGTTTATAATTTGTGTAACTTCTGTTTAGTTATGCATTCAGTTAACAACCCACAAAAGTATATCCATTTTCTACCACCTGCAGAAAAGGGACAAATATTCCTACCTGCTGTTAATCTCCAGCTATAATAAAGTGGTTTCCCTTCTTTCACCTCAGCCTTAGATGCAATTGGGTAGCTTCCCTCTCCCCACTACTTGTTAAATAATGTTTAAACGTTGGTATATGTTACGTTTTACAACTTGCTTGTCCAGTCTTAAAAAGATTTTACAGAGTGTTTTGCCCAGTTACTGAGTGCAAGCTGTGTTTCTAAACATGTTGACTTAGCTGCCTCTCTCAGAATTTCTGTGGGAAAAAAAGGACATGAATTCATCTACCATTAAATCCACTTAACTGCATCACACGCAATTATGTCTGCTGTAAGTCCTCACACCTTCTTTTCCTGTTCCCCCGCCAGAACTCTGATCCATATTAAAGAAGCTGTTGTACTTTTATGATAATCTGTAATATCTATCTTTGCTGTTTAGCGTTGAATTCTGAGATGGTTGTCAAGATCTGTTTGATATCTCCCAACTTTCTCACTTCACCCAAGGAAAGAAAGAAACATACGGAAGTATAACCTGACATAGTACTGTGCATTTGTCTTAAGTTGTTTTTCTTTAACTTCTTGTAAAGTAGCTTTCTTGTGTTTCACAGGATACATGTACTTTACACAGTAGAAGAGAGTTCTACAGGCATTGTCTCTGCAGAATAGAGTGTGTTTTTGTCTCTACTGAAAGTTGTTGTCAGCATTCCAGTTGTAGATTTATACATAATTGCTTTCTTTTTTTTTTTTGTCTTTCTTATTTTCAAATAATTATAGGTTTATGTATTGGACAGACTGGGGAGAAGTGCCAAAGATAGAACGTGCTGGGATGGATGGTTCAAGCCGCTCCATTATAGTTAACACAGACATATATTGGCCAAATGGACTGACGTTGGATTATGAGGAACAGAAACTTTATTGGGCAGATGCTAAACTGAATTTCATCCACAAATCAAATCTGGATGGCAGTCATAGGTAAGAAGTTTTTGTTTTACATATGTAATGTGGTACTTTTCTTAAAAAATGTTGCTTAAGTGATATCATATGCTGCGTTGCAATGAATTGTAGTGTTAGCACTCACAAAATTTTAAGCAAACTAGTGCTTCCAGAAACTTTTATCCTTCCCTATCCTGTGCCTTCCAGCACTGTGAAGTGGAATGTGTGTTCCTCTTCAGGGTATCCTGTAACTCTTCTGAAGACATTTCTTAGAACCAGTTCCATAAAAAAAATCCTAGAATACTGTTCTTAGTTGTATAAGACAATATAGCAAAATTGTCCCTTTTCAGTAGGTCTTCTGTACAGTGTTGCTGTGGCATTCAGAAATGCAGAAAATAATCTGAATAAATAGATTGTCATATACTAGTATTTCAGTTTCATTAATCCTAGGGGCTGGGAAATTAGTGGAAAACAGTCCTTACAAGAGAACTATGTTAAAATTACTGATTTTCTCTAACGGTTTCATAGTGACAATGTAATTCTTTTTGATCCAGTCATGGCTATGTCTTAATTAAGGACATAACTGTTACTTTGTATGTATACATTTATCCCTAATTTGGATGATGACCTTCTTCTTTAGATGAGAGAGCTTTGACAAGTACTGTTTGCAGTCACAAATGAATCACAGTTAGCTTGTGCCTGAGGTATCATATAGAGAGATGATGTTTTGGAGGTTGTTCTTTGCAATTTTTTTTGATGCTTCAGCTAGATTATCTGGGCACAAAATATCCTTTCTTATACTCTTTGTTCTGGCCTCTTAGGGGCTTGTCCCATGTTTCACCACAAATACCAATTTGACATAAAGAAATCAATTATATTGATAAGATAGTTGTTTTGTGTGGACTGGTGAGTAGGAACATAGGCAGCATGCCTGAAACATGTCCTCTGTCTTCCTGTGGTATTTGTTTTGAACTCCACAATATCATTTTAACACTGGTTTGAAAGGTTATATCACTTTCTTCCTAAATTCTGCCTTTTAAGAGATCAAAAGTTCATGCAGTATTTTTGTAATGGTGTTTGTTCATAGAAAGTAACAGGAGTTGGATGCAGTTTTAAATTTGTGTCTTTAGGTATAAATATTGTAACTAACTTTGTTAATTCATAACATGGAGGTATAGATATCTATTTTGAAGGAGCCCCTCATTTGGTGTTTGCTTCACAAGAAAGAAAACTTAATACCAAGGCAGAGAGAAATATTTCATAGTGACACTTTCTTTAAAAAAAGATGACCGTCACATAAGTTTTCAAGTAATGGAGACAAAATGATAAAAATTGTCATATACAGTAGAAACTCGAGTATTTTTTATTTATTTTTTAAAATTTTTTAATTATTTTTTAATTTTATCTAGTGTCTCCAGTCTTCCTTGCTCCAGAGCTACTTCAGTGCTTCCTGCTGGCACTTCTACATTTTCAATCTTCTTTTGCTAGTGATTTATTTGCAGTTTTTCTTTTACTGTTGATCTGTTTCACAGTGGTGTCAATATATTGGATTTGGTATTCTATTTTTATTTTAATGGTGTTTATTCCCTAGTCTGCCATTGATTAACCTGAGGGATGAGGCTGTGAAGGTGCTGGTCTTTTGTTGTGCAAGGGGCTGACCAACCTTGTCTGTCTGCAGAGAGATGTGTCAAACAGATGTCTCATGACACAGAATTGAAATCACCTGGGTCCCAGTATTTACCTCATTCCAGAGTAAATTCTCTGGAATTAGTTAAACTTGTATTAAAAACCCGTATAGACAAGTAATTTGGATTTTTAGATCTACTAATCTTTCTTATGTAACCATAAAAAGCAAAGCAGTCTAATGCAGTCTAATGCTTTAAGTTGTTGGTTTTATTTTTTTAAATTGATACAGTTCAGTATCAGAAGTATTTTGTGGCAGTATGCTGATACATTACCATTTGAGGGGGAAAAAGAGAAGTCATCTCTACAAAGGAAAGCACACATGATTTCCCTTAAGTACTGGAAGCACAGACTTATTCTAACAGCACCTGTTTTTCCCTAGGCATGTGAGAAAATTCTGAGAAAGTCAACATCTGTATCCAGGCATTTTTGTTTCATTTTTTATTCTTTGCAATTATATTATCAGGAGGGGAAAAAAGGAAAGAACTGCAGAAGTTAAGGTGTACTACAGTGGGGTTTTATGGTGGGTTTTTTTCCGCTGTGACCTCTTAGCCTCTGCCTGTCTTGAGAAAAAAAGATCTTTGGGGCTATCTAAAGTGATTCTTTTTTTGTTAGATACTGTCTTTCAAAATTCAGCTTTCTCAAATGATATTTTACAGCTGTAATTCTGTATTTTGTGTCTTACTGATTTTCTAATACTGAAAAAGAAAAGACAGTTTCTAATTCTGCAGACAAAACAAAATCCTTTTAGATCTTCCTTTAAAGTGGAAAAAAATCATCCCAGCAAACTACCCCAAACCTACAAATCCTTCAGTCTTTTCTCCTAGTCATCTCCAACCTCCTGATAAAAACCCCCCAACCAACAAAACCCCCACCACTACCACCAAAAAAAAACCTCAACAATGAACCCCCCCTCCCCAAAATGTGCCCAAACCCCCCAAAACAAAACCAAAAAGCAACCAGATTTTTCTGTGAGGCAGCTTGACAGTATTCCTTATTGCAGCTGTTGTCTTGTGTCTTCACAGCTATCCATTTGTTAAGGAAAACTTACAAAAAGTAAAAAAAAAAATCTTTTTTGTGACAGCGTTGCATGACAGGAGGTGGGAAAGAGTCTGTAGCAGATGAATGATTGTAAAAGCTTCGTATAAAGTGGGATGGCATGAGTTTTAATTGCTTTGGGAGAAGTGAGGAATACTTAGCAGAAACTAACATCTTTATATCAAAAAAGAATTTCAAACAGTTCAAAGAAAACATATTGTGGTTTGGAAGGTGAAAGAGAATATGGTATAAACAGGAAAAGATTTTAATTAGTATAACTGACAGTATTAAAGTAATAAAAGTTCAGACCTCAGAGATCTAAAATTTGGATGGAGTTCTTCTCTTGATTTATTTCTAAATCTGTAAGAAATGCTAAACTTTTTTATCTTTTTATTTCTATAGTCTGAATATAATATCTGTACACTTGACACTACAGAAGAATTAAAACTTTTAAGATTTATATCTCAGAGAAGATATGAAGATATGAATCATAGAATATCCTGAGTTGGAAGGGACCCACAAGAATCATTGAGTCCAACTCCTGGCTCTACACAGGACAGCCCAGAGAATCGCAACATGTGTCTGAGAGTATTGTCCAAATACTTCTTGAACTCTGTCGGCCTTGGTGCTGTGAACACTTCCCTGGGGAGCCTGTTCCAGTGCCCAACCACCCTGTGGGTGAAAAGCATCTTCCTAATATCCAGCCTAAGCCTCCCATGATGCAGCTTCAGCCTTTCCCTTGGGTCCTGTCACTGGTCACCAGAGAGCAGAGATCAGTGCCTGCCCTTGCACTGCCCCTCCCGAGGAAGCTGTAGAGAGCTGTGAGGTCTCCTCTCCAGGCTGAGCAGACCAAGTGCCCTCAGCTGCTCCTCTTACAGCTTCCCCTCTAGGCCGTTCTCCATCTTTGCAGCCCTCCTCTGGGTGCTCTTCAATGGCTTCATGTCTTTTTTATATTTTGGTGCCCAAAACTGCCCTGAGGACTTGAGGTGAGGCCACGCCAACGCAGAGTAGAGCGGGAAAATCCCCTCCCTTGAGCAGCCAGAGATGCCATGCCTGATGTCCCCCAGGGCATGGTCTGGCCCTCCTGGCTGCCAGGGCACTGTTGACTCATCCTCCACTTGTGTTGACCAGGCCCGTAGGTCCTTTCTGGGGTGCTGTTCTCCAGTGTCTCGTCCCCCAGTCTGTCTGTCCATCCAGGGTTGCCCTGTCCCAGGTGCAGAATCGAGCACTTGCCTTTGTTAAAATTCCCATGGCCTGTGATTGCCCATCTCTCTAATTTGTCATGGTCTCTCTTCAGGGTCTTCCGTGCCTTCCAGGGAGTCAACAGCTCCTGCCAATTTAGTATAATCTGCAAACTTAGTTAATATCCCTTCCAGTCCTGCATCCAAGTTGTTTTTGAAGATGTTTAAGAGAACTGGGCGGAGGATGGAGCCATGTGGAACCCCACTAGAGACTGGTGCCAGCCTGATGTCCCCCCATTCCCTATAACCCCTTGTGCCCAACCCCTGAGCCAGTTGCTCACCCATCTCACAAGGAACATGAATGCTTTCCTTGTTGCTTGCAGGAGTCTGGATAGTGGAAGAGTACAGTAGGCAGGTGGGAGGAACATGCAGAGAGAGAAATAAAGTAAGCCTTGATTATTGGATTTTTTGGGGTTTTTTTGTCACCTCTTTGGATAGGATCTAGATAAGCTCCCTTTGGAATCACAATGAGCCATCAGAACTAGTAAGCAGCATGACAGTGCTGGCAGTAGTACTCAGTTAAATGTCATGAGAAAATATCTCCAGCAAATTTTACAGGGATGATGTATCATTCATTACCTGCTAGTCCTGGGATTAACTAGTCCTTGCTGCTCCATTGATGGGCTCAGAATAAAGAGGAAGAGCACAGAAATTTATAACTAATGCCCTTGGTTTGCCAACGAGAGAAAGAAATGAACAGTTTTTCATGTCAGAATGCAATAATTAAAAAATAAAATTGATGCATAGAAGAGACGGTTTTGTTTTTTGCAACTCTTGCCCTGCTCTTATCAGTTGCTTTTTGTGGGAGTAATTAAACAAAACTGAATTGCAGACAGCTCTCCTTGTGAGTAGAGTACCCAGGATAGGTTTGCCTGCTAAGGCAGTTCTTGAATTAATTTCCCCTTTCTTTACCCTGCAGCAGCAGTTCTAATGAATGAGTTAACACATTACTGGCTGAAGGGAAATGCACTTACAAGGTCCCCCAGGAAGTGTTTGTGCTAATGAATGGGTTTTGAGACCACTGTAAGAAAACATACTTTTAGCAACTGTCAGAAAGCTGGGAAGCTCCTGCAAGGAGGTGAATGTCTTAAGTTTGCGCTTGAGCATTGATTTTTCTAGTTTCTGTTTTCAAGCATCAGCTCATATCTGTCTGCCAGATGATTAGTTGCAGATTTGTTGAAGCACTAAAAATAGTCACTGCATTTAAAAGAGATTTTTTCAATATTTGCTTCTAATATGTAAAATACATTACATTATGTACAAGGTGTAAAAGACTGTGTTCTGTTTATATCCTTTTGTATATTTCTTGGAGATAAAACTGCTTAACACCTTCAAGCACTGAAGAGGAGCCAGTCAGTGGTGAGAAGCCTGTTTCAATTTCTCACCAACACATTAGAGGCCAGTGCAGAAGCCAAGCAATGCCCTAATTAAAACTGCTAAAGAATCCTACATAAACAGAATTAATAAGATTATATTTGGACACAGAGCTAGGATGAATTTTCTGGTTCTTCCCCAAGGTGCTTCTGAAATAAAATGCTGTAAAAGTGGAGCTTCAAAACATCTGTAGTTGACTGCGTGTGATACATACACACTGTGTATATAGCTAGAGTCACTAGGTCATAGGCACATTTCTAGAATTTAAAAATACATGTGTATCAATGGAGCAGCTCTTCAATACTTTTTCTAAGACCTGAGATGGCAAATGCAAAATTAGTGCAGGAACACAACCCTGCTGAAAGCAAAGGAAAGAGCAGCTTCAGTTAGGAAGCACGTAGACCACTCTCTAGTTAGTGGATCTACTGGTGTACTTTCTCCTCAAGTCTCTCATCTCCTCCCCTCGTGCCAGGGGCCTTTCACCCATAATGCTGTTTGCCTGAGAAATGACCTGCAGAATGACTTCATTTCTCAATCATAGTTTGATTTCTGATTGACTTTTTTCAGACTTTCATTGCAGGTGGGATTTGAAATGTCATTGCTAGACCTGTTATTTGTTACATATACTTTCTGGAAACACGTGGCAATCATGGCTTAAAGAAGTGGCAAAAGACAAAACTCTTTGGTCTTAAAAGAGAGCATTATATCCCCCAAGTCATGTTTCCCTCTTACTTTCTTAGGTAATTAGAAGCAGGCTTGTCTTCTGATAGGAAGCATTTGAACAAGCATTCATGGTAAAAATCCAGCTTAGTTTTTTGAGTTTGTTTTGCAAATGTTTTTGTTAAGTTGGCAGAAGAAATCTTGTGAGCTTCTGAGGGAACCAGAGCTCCCTGCCCTCCCTGTGGCATCCTCCTGGTGTTGTCTCAGTCTTTCATCCTTCTTCATGTGATGGTATGTGGGATTCATGCTGTGAGTGCTTCGGCCACTTGCTAATATTTCCAGCTGTCACAAGTCGAAGATGTGTAATTCTTGCAATTTTGTAAATGCTCAAGGCATTAAGCAATCTGTAGATGGAGAGAAAGATTTTGTTTAAAATATTATAATTTGTTTTGTGCAAGCCTGTTATATGATTTCTTTAACATGCTGAGCACTAAAAGCAGATAGGGGTTTTTTTCATCTTTCTGATAGCCTAGGAGATGGTAATAGGTATGGGATCCCCCACAGTGACACTGGAGAGATGAAGTGAGACAGAAATGTGAAAATTCTTGCACCCTGCCTTGGAGACTGAACACAGGCAGCCTCTGGGGTCACCTAAAAGGAGTTTTGCTACTGTGAACCGGTAATGTTAATGGTTTAGACATACAGACCAGAACATCTAAAGTACCCCAGGTTTTCTGTGGGTGTTCTGATCAGTTCTTGGAGAACTGTAATGCAGCCAGAACAGAAGGGATTTGGTAATGGAAAATATTTGCTTGTTGCTGTCGTATCACTTGTTCCAATCAAGCCTGGGCTGATAATGTAGTTGCCACTGAAGTGCTGTCAGGTCCCATCAGTCCAATTACACCTGCAGCACTTTACCTGATACCCCGATCAGTGGCTTTGTAAGTGAGGCCAGAAATGTGGAGACTTGTCTGCTCCCCAACCCTGAGCTTGGGAAACACCCGGTACGTGGGAAGCACCTGCACCTACCAACTCTGTGCAAAAGTTGAGTACTAAAGGGGATGTTCTGGCCCCCTTCATCCACCTGGGTGTATTTAATAAATAATTGGTCAAGGCAGAAGTCAAGACCCCTCTTCTCGCTCACTGAAACCAGAGCTCTGCAGTTCCAAGAGTAGGTCGTGCTGAAGCATAACTGCCTCACAGCAGCCATCAGAAGGTCTTTTCTTGCTCTCTGTCTTCTTCCTTTTCCTGTTTTCTAATTGCTGGGCTCTCCAGTCCTTTCCTCTTACTCCTCATTAGGCTTAGAGTATAATTGAGCACACCTCAAGCCACTGCTTCTGTGCTTACGTTCATCATATGGCTGCTGTTCAGCAAGGCTGCAAGTGTGGCCTTTGGAGGATGTTCGAAGGGGGAAAAAAGCCCTGCTGGCTTTACTGATGGAAAGTGAGCTAGCACCTTGTAGTGGCTTGCTGGAAACAAAGAATACAGAGTACATATTACTGGTAATACTCATCTTAGTGAGATGCAAGAAATATACACTGTTGTGTTTGGGCCCAAAGCCATAATCGTGTGTTGCAACCTTGTATCTACTGAGACAAATATACAAGTTGAAGAGTAATTGCTTCAAGGCCGTAACTGAAGGTACAGTCGAATGAAGGGCTCCTGAGTCTGAGACTCCGAAAAAGGACTGGTTTAAATAAGGGTCACAGTTTACCTGATGCATTGTCATATGAATAGATGGTTGTCTGAAAGTTAGGTATGTCAAACAGTGGCTATTGTACTTAAAGATTTATTTCCACTAGCAGTAGTGGGTACTAATCACATGTAAAATTCTTCTGTTGTTGGTTTTTTTGATTTTGAGTTTGTTTGGGTTTTTTTTAAGGTAAGATAGAATGCTTTATCCAAATGTGGCTTCTCTTGTGCATGGGAATGCTGTCTTTGGTGTAGCTTTGGTTATAGTGAGAGCTTTGGACTTTTGTTTCTTTTTTTTCTTATGAAAAATGTCATAAATTTGTCATAAAGACTTACTCTCCAAGCCTGGTCTAAACTAAAATTATTCAGATCTGAAGACATTTAGTGTTTGAGGGTGGGGTTCATAAAATTTTTTACGGAATTAGAATTATAAAGATACTTGGTGTGGTACAGGAGTGTGTTGTGTTATTCTGACTTCACTGTTTCACTGGTAGGTTTCAGCTGTAAATTATATTATAATAGTCTTTTGTATGATGCTTAGTTGGTGCATTTAATTAGGAGCAAATATATACCTGACTCCAGACAGAGATAAGAAGTAAAAGATAATATGTCCTACTTTTGAATGCAAAATACCACGAACTAGAAAATTTTGTTTGGTGTAGAATTGGAACACTAGAGTGACAAGTAAGGGAATGTATATCTTTTTCTCCTAAGCAGAGGGAAAAAACCCCAAAACTGTAAAGATAATGCATCTTTTTCCAGAAGTGAAACAGCAGTAATGACTGTAGTCTCTGTACTCAGAGTCATCGGCAGAAGACACCTTCAGGTTTCTTGCTTTAATATACTCTTCTGTTATATTTTAGCAGAAAATATTTGGAAAATAAAAGTGGTTTTGTCACTAACCGCTTCAGTTAGACTTATTTGCAAAAGTGATGTCTGTGGTGTTGGAGGTGTTTTCTCAGTAAATATATAGATAATTACTCTCCTCCCTGCAAGAAGAAAATCAGGAGGCTGGTGTTCATAGTAGGAGTAGCAGGGCTGTGTGTCAATCCCTTATGCTTTCAGTCTGGAAAATGGATGGCGATCCCTGCTGTTCATCAGGAGCTTGTGTATATGGGAATACATGTCTGCTCATGCAGTTAAGAAGAAAGGAGATGGGAAGAAGTGCTTGTGTGGCCCTGCTTTGAGCAGGGTGTTGGTCCTCTCCATACAAAGTTTTTCTGTGATTCTGAATAAAGTAACCATAAGAATTGAGCTACTTAATTCCAGTTCTGAGGAACTTGGGTACAGATAATTAGATTCTACATCACAAGAGCTTGGAAAAACTGTCTTCAGTAATGTTAGTTCTGCATTTTTGTGCTTGCTAATGAGCATGTGTTTGTATATATACATAAAATATATGGGTATACTCTTTAATTTTGTTTATGGACCTGGAGAGAGGCAGTGACCCAGTTTGCTCAGAATTGATACCACTACCATGGCAGAAGATCACTTGAACTCTTTAATGGCAGTGCTTATAATAAAAACAATAGTTTAATAATTATCATAATAATGAATCATGAAAATCATGAAAAGTAACTTTAAGTTACTTTATAGTGAAACTATTTTCCATTAGAGTATTTTTCTAATGGTTTGAAAGAGTGAAACTGGAAGAGATGGATGGACAACTCATTGACCAGTTCGTCTCAGTTTGAAATCTGCCAAGGCTGAAATTGGTGGACATCGTATATCAGCAGGGAGCCATCAGACTTGCATAAAATCAGCTGGCATTCTCCCCAGTTCACCTGGTGGCATAGAGCCCTAAAAGTATTGAGTGTTCAGGGGGTAAGAAGTAGCCACAGACCTAAATAAGGATTTCAGTTGGCATCTCTTGGGCATCTCAGCACCAGTAGGCAGCCCAAAAATAATACTCCTGTATTGCTCCTTCATATGATTCCCCAAAATGGGGGCGGTATATTTTTTTCCCATAAATAAATAGAAGGTTCTGATCAACAGTACTTACACTGTAAAACTTCTTTTCACAAAAGCTCTGTTGAAGCAAAACTGTAGCATGAATTGTGTTTGAGCGTTCATTTTCTTCCCTGTACTCTGTCAGGCAAGCAGTGGTTAAAGGCTCCCTTCCACATCCTTTTGCTTTGACGCTGTTTGGGGACATGTTGTACTGGACTGACTGGAACACACATTCGATCTTGGCCTGCAGCAAGTACTCCGGGGAGGACCTGCGTGAAATACATTCCAACATCTTCTCTCCCATGGATATCCATGCTTTCAGCCAAAAGAGGCAGCCAAATGGTAAGCTGTCTTGCTTTCTTTCTTTTTTTAACTGCAAGTTGGAACTGATTGGCAAAAATTAGTCTTTCTGTATGGTGGTGGGTGACTTCACCAACATCATGATACAATTTTTCCAATGCGGAGATTGGGAAAGACCCCAAAGAGAAACCAGATATTCTCTACATTGTTTTTTGGGTGTTTTTAAGTGCACGGAAAAAACCCCATCTCTTACTTTTTTTCTGCCTGACACATTTATCCTGTTGTCATGTTCCTTTTTGTTTTCTGTACCATAACTTCAGGCAACATGGTATTTCTATTTTTTTGAAGTAATAGTTCCTGAGTGGAAAGTAGTGTTAATTTGGCAGATGATGTTAAGCAGGACTAGCTCTGTGTAATAACCAGTGTCTTAACCATTGTGTTAATTTACTGTGTTTGCGTTTTGTTTTTATGTATACAACCTATATTCAGCACCAGTATGCTGAATAGTTTGTAAAAATGAGACGAGCGGAGCTGAAACAAGGTTCTTGTTTAGAGCTAAGTGCTACTTTACCAAGAAAGGAAACATTCAACATCTGTGCATTTTGGTACCATAAATACCCCACTACTCAACACTTGGAAGTAGTTTTTCCTTGTTCTGTGTTTATCATTTCCTCCTTTAATCTGTGTTGCTGCCACCGATTCTACCACTCAAATGCCAAATGCCATGTGTGTCTTAACACATGAGATGAGGTCATTCGTTATCAGAAGCATTAATCTGTGTGATTTATGTTTAACAGCTACAAACCCATGTGGAATTAATAATGGTGGCTGCTCCCACTTGTGTTTGATGTCTCCTACCAAGCCCTCTTATCAGTGTGCATGTCCCACTGGTGTGAAACTTCTCGAAAATGGAAAGACCTGCAAAGATGGTAGGCTTTGTTTTTAAAAAATTCTTTAGATTAAGCACAAAGTAGCTTTTGGAGGGAAAGGGATTCTTTCCAGCTTCACGATATAATGCACGTTAGGGGTGGCAAGTTAGGCTTTTGCAGTACAGATAAAAGCCCTCTACATTTAAAGAAAGAAAGATACTCATGGCTGAAGGGCAGGTTACCACCAGTTACAAAATATAAGGTGCAGTTCTCTCTCTGTACTAACTCCTTGCAAGTTTTTGGGGGGCTCTGTTGTTCCTTTTTCTTAGAGAGAAAGATACGTACCTCTTCTGTTGCCTCTAAAATGTCTCTGACGTTATTGATCATGAATTAGTATTTGGCTAATAGGGTTGCACAACAAACCCTTTTTAAATGTTTTTTATAAAATCTGATATCTATGTATTATACACACATACACCTGGAATCTCTTTTCAATTCGTATACATAAAGTTAGACACCTACATTTGTAGAGAAGAAGTGAAAGTAATGCCATGTTTTTAGGGGTGTTGAAAGTGTTTCAACCTTAAAACTCAAGATCTGATCAAGATTTACAGCTGCAAGCACTCATCCAAAACTGCTTTTAGTGTCTCATTGTGAACTACTGTATGTGACTTCAAATTGTTACATTTTTTAAGTATAGGTCTTGTGATGTTGTGCTTTGATTGCTGTAGTACATTAACAATCAAAATTAACACTGGGAGATAATTAAGTAGCTCATAATTAACCATCTTTTATGCAGATCCCCTCTCTGTGACAAAGGTAAATGGAGAAAGAAATGATGCAGCAGAACTTAGTGTAAATAGCCTAAATTAAAGGTATACAGAAATAATTTTTTTGTTGCAGTTTTATATTTTAAAAATTCTTGTAGGTTTGTCAGCTACTGTTCAGTGTTTTCTTTAATTTCATGCTATTTCATGCTCTCTGCTGATTATTTTTGAATGTCTGTGTGAACCTTGTTAAAATAAATTGCTACTTTTGTGTGAAAAACAGCTCCCAGTTTAGCCTGGCAGGATTATTTGTAAGAATTTACCAATACACAAGCAAAATGTTTTCTTCCATTTCTATTGGTATAAGGAACAAGCTTTAATAATACTGCTCCGGGTTGGTCATAAGTAGTCATAATTTGACATGGATCCATGTGCTTTTTTGAAAATACTTGATATGCACAGATAAACTCCTTTGTGGCAGCTGATAACAACAAAACAGTTGTTACTTAATACAGACATGTTTGCAAAAGCAGAGCTGCACAGAAAGTCCATCTGGGGGATGGGGAGCGGTGAAGGCTCCCCAGGGCGGTGGTCAGAGTCCCCAAGGCTGCAAGAGCTCAAGGAATGTTTGGACAATGCTCTCAGGCACATGGTGTGTTTCTTGGGGTGTCCTGTGCAGGGCCAGGAGTTGGATTTGATGATCCTGAGGGGTCCCTTCCAACTCAGGATGTTCTATGATTCTACGAAAGTTTGGTCACTTGCCAAGCGTAACTAGAACAGAAAAGTAACAGAGGCTGAAGGACTAAGGACAAAAGTTGGAACAAGACTGGAGAGATGAAGAGAAAGTAATTCCTTCCCTTTGACTGTGCTGGTAGGAAAAGGGATGGGGACTTTAGACAAGAGAGGCTGTATCTTTTTTGCTCCCCATGTGCTGTGTTCCAAGGAACAGGTCATTGTATCGCAGAAGTGCCTGTTTCGCTGCTCAAGTTCTGCCCTATGTCCTCATGGAGTAACTTGCTAGACAGGTTAACTAGCCTGTGCTAAGAGCTGAATGGCACTTTTGTAGTGTATCAAAGTAAATTACCAAAGATAAGTAGAGGAATGGTATTAAAAACCCCCTCAAAACCTTATTAAAAGGACTTCAACTTCTCATGCAGAGATATTCAGAAGCATCAATTCAATTTTTGGGGCATTTCTTGTGTCTCAGAATTTATAACTGTTGCTGAGAACTGAACATTTTTACCTTGGGTAGTTTTAGTATGTAGTTATTATGCTGAAATGCTGAAACACTGAGTGCTTAAATCTCTGTTTGCAATTAGGACATGTACATGACTGAGGGGGAAGGAGGGACTGGTGACTTGTAAGTGAAGAAAGGTAAAAAATGATGCTGAGTTTTTGTCTTCTAGCAGTAGATGAAAATCAAACTGGTTCCTAAACTGAGTTGTTTCATGATGAAATGAGCCCTTTTGAGGAGAGAACTTAATTTATGCTGCGTTGTTGAGAGTACTGGCCTGGACTGGAAAGATTCTGATGAGTGAATTTTGAGTGTGTGTTTGTGGTGTTTGCAGTGCTTTGGCATTGACAGATGATCCTGACAGCCAAAGGTGAGGCTGGCTGACCTCCCTGAGCAGTTTCCATGACAACCTAGCGCTTTTGAATAATCTTGGTTTATAGGAAATCTTTTCCTCCCTTGCCTTTCTCACAGTGTTAGTTTCTCTGGGTTTTGTAGGGTTTTTTTATATTGCACCTTAGAGAAGTTTTACTATTTCTTACAAGATCTTTGAATACAATAACACGTACAAACACACACACACACACACTGACGCCCCAATTTTGAAACAATTTTCCATAGTGTTTCAGGAAAGGATGATAGCTTAGAATAAAATTATCTATTTTTGTAATAAATCATAATAAAATCAAAACAGTTAAGTGACTGAGATGTGGGCTTGTAGCATGGTTTTAGATCCCCCATTGCCAAGGTGAAAGTTTATAAATCCCTGTACCTCAAAGAAAAATGAGGCAGAGTAAGTTTTTTCATGTCCAGATATTCCTGGATCAATAATGTCCGAAGCAAAGAGTCCTTTCTGAGCACCCAGGCACTTCTGCCAGGGAGTTTTTACCTCCTCTTGTCATATTCTTGGTAATCTATTGTCCTTCTGCACAACATACTGGGATTTCTCTTTTTCAGTATTATGTGCACTGCTGTTCTGAGTTTGGCAGTGCTACATGTAAATGGTCTTTTGATAGTTGTAAAATAAACCTAAATTTTCTTACAAAAATTAGTTTGTCATTGGAGTTACATTCTTATTTGTGCTTAAAGATCTCTCCGTCCATGTGCTCCGCTTCTGTCTTTACCTCTAAGGAATTTACCTGTGTCTTGAATTTGCTACTGCCAATACAAATACGTGGTTTGTACTGAAAAAACCGGTGATGACTTCAGCTGAGCAAGAAGGTGTGAGTTTCCTCATGAAGAAAAAGCACTGCTTCAGACTTAGCTTTCAACCTTGCTTTGGCCATTCTGTTTTCTTCCAGGAAAAAAGGTCTTTATTTTGACAAAGGATGCTCATATCCTATTTTGCTTGTAGCCCTGGAGGCAATAACCAGAATTTTGCACTTCATTTTGCAGTTTAGGGTTGCCCAATGGGTAATTTGCTTTGTCCGGAATAGCCAGAATCCTGATTCAACTGCACAGATGAAGACGTGAATTTCGCACCCTCATTCTTTCATTTCTTTTGAAGGAAAGAAAAAATGGGATTAGTTTCAGATGCATGTTCTTTTGCCTTTGTAGTTCTGTGGCTGAGCTTGTCTAGATGAAAAAAAGCTGTTTGTATTGTTGTATCAGGTACTCTTTCACAGTAGTGACTTTACAACTGGGGAAAGACGTTTGGGAATTAAATGTTTTGGTCCAAATGTAAAGTAATTCTGTTTGGAATGTATAAATAATCTTGATTTCTCAGATACAGAGAATGCATTATACATGTCTTGTGTCTAGCACTCCTTATGTTTGAATTCCTGAGCATGTGTCTGTGTAGCTCAGCAACCTCAGCAACCACTGATGTTTTAAAGTTCAGTAACTTACAAATGACTGAGGTCTGTATATCATTAAGGAAAAGTAATTAATTGTAAAAGATTAGAAGGGCGTTGGACTTGAAACTATGCCATTGCATGTATCTGCATGCTTCCCCTTTTCTCCCCCTTCCCTTGACTTCAGCTAGCACATAGATTTAAATTATTTAGAATTTTAATAGTGAATTTTTGAGGAAAGTATTAGTTCCAAGACTAATGTAATGTACCATCTGTGAGCTTGTAATCCCAGCTTTCAAAGTGCTTAGTAAAAGTAGGCTAAAGCTCTCAAAACTAAGGGTCTGGAGTATTTAGACAAGTAAGTGACTTGATTTTCAAAAAATTGCTAACTATCTTGCATATCCTGTGATTTTAGGCACTGCTAAAAAGATCTTGAGCTTAGTCCCCGATTTGAACAGTTTGGGAATTTGTGGGGTTGTAAATTGTGTGGGAAATCCACACAGAGGGACCTGACTTTAGATATAGGACAGCCTTATTTTTCTTGCTTACTCTGCCTGCAGGTGTGTGCATGCGAACTTTGGGCACTGTAGTTTTAAGGCTGTGAGCACAGACCTTGGCATACCTGGTGGTCTGTGCCTTTAAACCCAACACTGTATTCGAGACGCCCTTGTGTCTGCAGGCCTGCTTGTTTTGGATGCAGTAGAGATTGCCAGTAGTTAAGAGAGAAGAGGGCAGCATGGGCATTGAACTCTGCTCCAAGTCTCCTGTGTGTTTGTCTCAGTCACTTCATCCTTCTATGTTCGGTTTGAGGTGTTCTGAGGGAAAACTGCCTCATGTCTGCATATGTGTGCTGAGGTCAGAGTTCTGGTTGCAGCCTCCATGCACCTTTTGACTTGCACCAGTTAAGGTTTGAGGTGTTTTATATGTTTGTGGTTCACTCCAGTTCTTCTAATAAGTGCTGGTAAATTGGAAAAAAAAAAAAAAGATGCTGGCATGCAACCTGTGTTGGTTTTTTCTGCCCTTTTATTCTTTTTATGAAATATGATTCTCTCCTCCCCATCGTGGTCGTCGTTAGAGGCTTGATTTTTCTTAGAGAGGCAAGAGTCAAGAAATCTGGAGATCGTGCTGTCATCTTAGCTTTTCCTTCATAACTGGTCTTTGGGATATAAGTGAACGAAATTGATTGATTTTGTTACGTCCTGGCAACCTTGAGTACCTTCACCAGTGTTCTCACTAAATGGTGGGTGATCAGTGCCTAGCCAGGTAAATTTGGCACAGCTGGTGTTTGCCACAATTTTGAGACCACCTGTTTTGTTGGGTGTTTGTCCTTGACTGCTATCAAGGTGATATTTGGATCAGTCCATATATAGGCCCAGGTCTTGCATTTGTTATTTTTGCTGTTGTCAGGACAAGCCTCAAGATATACAGAATGATCTTTTCCTCAGCCTGCCTTGAGGTGAGATGCTTCTCTGCTGCTAGGTTTCTTTCCTCCGAACAGAATGACTGTTGATCTAACAAAGCAGCTGAGCTGTTCATTTGCAAATGGTTGGGTAATAGCTCTAAAGTAAGCTTTATAAACTTTTTGTTGCTTGATTGGAGGGGTGAAGGGTGGTGTTTGATCGAGGGATTGGAATGCTAGCCAAGCCCCCAGATAAAGACCATGAAATTCTTAGCTTGGGGTTCCAGAGTGCAACATGGGTTAGCTGAAAGCCAGTCATTTCCCAGTGCTGAATTTAAGCTTAAACACAGTGGGTTATTTGACTTAAACAACAGTTGCAGCCTGAAAGCAGGATGCTGAAGCTGTTGAAATGGGTTGTCTTTGAGAAGAATGGGAAGGTCAATTGGTCAATTTTAAGGGTGAGTTTCAGAAAGGGAATGGTTATACTCAGCTGAGTCTTTTGGGAGGCCTGGCATTGGTTCTTTAAAATGATTGTCAACTTCAGCTAGAGCACATAAATTTTTTTTAAATTATGCCTTACATTTTTTCTGTGTATGGTAGACAATGTATGACTTTTTAACTGTTTCAAACTCTGAGGTTAGTGCATTTGCTCAACCTTAGTTTTACTTGATAATGCAAAAAAGTTGTTATTGTTTGGGGTTTTTACTATGATTGTCGTTGTTTTGTTTAAAATGTAACTTGGATAAATGACTATGAGGTTGGTAAGAAAAAGTACTAGGGGTTTGTTAGGGTTATTTATGTACTAATACTTTATATGACCATAATGAATCTGTATGCTCGAATCTTGATGCTGAATTGTTTGTTATACTCTAGTAGCAAAAAATACAGATGTACATATAGAGACTACTGTGTCAAAATTAGTTGCTTCTGTAATTATAAAAAAACCTGTTTTCCAGTTTCTATGTCACATGCTTTACAGTATTTTGGAGGATACATAGAAATGTAATTACAGGTTCCCCCTTCCTGATAAATTAATGAATAAGAGTTATTCACTAGAAGAACAATTGAGTAGTATGTACATATATTTCTGAACAAAGGAGTTTTAGAACAGAAGATCCTAAAGCTGATCTTAATCCATGCTGGACTACTAATCAGAAACACTTATAATGATATTTTGAACTTCAGTTGTTGAAAGGTGCTGTTTCTTGCAGCACTGTGAAAGTGTCTTAGATGTTTTTAACACAATAAACTTGCTGTAAATGAAGCAATGGCTGCTTTGGCATCTCTCCAAAGCTTGGCATGCAGTGAGGTTTCAACTAGCACCAACATCAATTACTGTCTTTTTAAAAAATAAATTTGGCATCAGACACCAAAATTCTTTTTTCATTACCAACCTACTTACTTTGGTTATTACTCTTTCAGTCTTCTAGGCCATATTTATACCTCTTTTAAGATCAAGATCGAGACATGGACAGAATGTGGCTTGGTGATTGCTCATTTTCACTACAAGTTCACGCATTTATTTTCCTAAACCTTTACCTCCCTACATCCCCCCCATCAGTCCCTGCCAAACCCTTTCCTCTCTTTAAGGAGAGCCATTGCACCACACTTTCCCTGCAATTATGCCTGCATTTTTCACCCTAGCTCAGGCTTCCCTGGGGCCTGATCTGCTCTTATCTCCTTAAGACTCCAAACTGATAAGCCTGTTTTAATTGGAATGGGGTGTGGTGGTTGTTTATCCTTCATTACATTGAAATCTAGTGGCAGAATAGAAAATAAAAGTTAATTAGATTAGACAGTGTCATTGAGTACCATTAAACATTCTGTGTTGCCTATGTGAAAACATTTTCTGCAGTGCAAGCTGATCTTAGTTATTTATTTATTCTGACTTTTGACTCAAAAGCCAGCTCAAAATTGCTTTATAAGACACTGTTATTTATCTTAATGTCTTCAATAAGCTTGTTCTCAACAAATGTGGAAGAAGTTGATAGCCCACCTGCTCTGTATAGTCATTGGACAGTTGTCTGTTCCCAAATCTGATTGCTCTAATAAGAGTTTCTCAAAAGGGATTTACTTGCAGTGTTCTGTGTTACGTTTTTTCCACTTCTAAGGCATTGTTGAAACATGCAGTTTGTTTGTCAAGATTGTCCCTTAACCAACAACAGCAAACAGTAAGTAAATTATTTGTATAATTGATTTTTCATTTAGGAGGTTGCAGGCTATCTGTTGATTTGCATAAAACAGCAGCATCGTCACTGCATATCTATTTCAGTATCTTTGGAGAGAACGATGTGGATAGCAAACATGTTCAACATGATAAATTCTGGACAAGGAAATGACCACTGAATTTTCTCTATTAACATGCCTGACTTGTTCTGCAGAAGAATAACCTCACATTTGAAGCCTTTGAGTGGAGTTCTCTGCTGGTGCCCAGCAGTTTGTTTAGGTCCTGTGAAATCAAGGTAGCCAGTCTAGCTTGTTCCAAGTGGCACAGAATCAGGTTTGCTATTTACAGGAGTACTGCATAGCGTTTGTGAGATGGTTGTGTTTGTCTTGTTCACGCAGGTGCCACTGCACTGCTGCTTTTAGCCCGCCGGACAGATCTGAGGCGAATTTCCTTAGACACTCCAGATTTTACAGACATCGTTTTGCCGCTGGAGGACATCCGTCATGCCATTGCCATTGACTTTGATCCTCTGGAAGGATACGTCTATTGGACAGATGATGAAGTCAGGGCCATCCGTCGCTCATTTATTGATGGGTCGGGCAGTCAGTTTGTTGTTACAGCACAGATTGCACATCCCGATGGCATCGCTGTGGACTGGGTTGCCCGAAATCTGTATTGGACGGACACCGGCACAGATCGTATTGAAGTTACACGACTCAATGGGACCATGAGAAAAATCTTGATATCAGAAGACCTGGAAGAACCCAGAGCTATTGTGCTGGATCCCATGGCTGGGTGAGGAGCTGTTTGTGAGCATTTTTCAAAATATTAGTCATGCGAAGAAGATACTCTGTCTACTTGTATGTAGATAATGGGATGCAGTGATAAACTTCTGAGCCTTCAAAATGAAAATACTGGTATTCTTTGAAAGTTAAAAAGGTCTGAGGTACAAGGACTGCTGCTCTATTTTGACCACCTGGGTAGTCATCTTATGTGTCTTTATGTACTATTCTTTTTAAAAATATTTTTGGGGACTGTGTGGGTCTGCTTGTTTGTTGTAGATAATAGCACTGATTATGTTGTCTTGCTGAGCAGACTGATATAGGAGTTTTGCTTAAAGGGACAGTGTGTGTACATGCCAGTTCTTTCTGAATGGTTTAGGCATGCTTACCTAGGTAAAGAAATATATTTATTTTAGAAATGTAATTTTCTGCATGGTGTGTGGTTTGGGGAAGAGTAGTCCAGAAGAAGCTATGTGAATATTGAAAGTTTGGATTAATAAGAGTTCTTAAGATTTTGTTTCCTTTGCAGGTACATGTACTGGACTGACTGGGGAGAAATCCCAAAGATCGAAAGGTCAGCATTAGATGGCTCAGACAGAATTGTGCTGGTGAATACCTCGCTTGGCTGGCCAAATGGACTGGCACTGGATTATGCAGAAAGCAAAATATACTGGGGAGATGCCAAAACAGACAAAATAGAGGTTTGTAATTGTATTTGCGTTTCTGATTCCATGAAGTTACAGAATGTAGTTACTCTACTCTTCTAGGTGTTCATATTCTGATATAACCTGAATGGGCAGTGGGATAGTGGTTGAGTTTTAAGAAACACCTCCCTTTCTTCTCTGTCTTTGGGCAAGTTACTCACTATTTTTTCCTCATTTTAATGTGTGTAAAATGGAAATTACATCCATGTAGTAGAGCTCTCTTTGTAAGCATGTGTGAGAAGGATTTGTTAAATAAGTCAATTCTTAGGTCATCAGGGGAAAAAGCTTTTTAATGGGATTAATGTTTTTACGTTAAAAAAAATCATCTTTCATTCTTTGTGCTGCTCAGCTTAGATGCTACTAAAACATATTTTAAAGAAATAAATCTCATTTCACATATAGTTACTTGTACTCACTGAAATCCTCTATACTTGGCTTCTCACTTGGTTTATTAGAGTTTCAGCAAGGGGATAGATTTCCCTTTCTTTCTGACATGTCCTGTTGAAACTCGCAATTAAAAAAAAAGGCACTTTTTCTTCTCTCCCACATTGAAAATCTTGCATTTATTTTGTTGTGTAACATTATTGGAACAAATCTGACATTTATTATCTGTCAGTCTTTGAGAAAATAGTGTTGTTTAGTATTGCATCAGTTTACTGTCAAAAGCTTCCAAGAGAAGCAGAAAACTTGACTACTGCCTAGCGCATAGTAACACCAGCTACCTTTGCTAAGTCCTGGTATATTTGTCTTTCTTTTGATGAATTATAGCTTTCCTTATTGATTCTTTACTATTGCAAATAATTTTTAGCACTTATATTAGGCACAATTTCTTTTCTGGCCTTATAAAATTGCTTTTACTTATTTATAACTGCAAATCAGTCAAGGTGAAGTCGTAGTAATGTGCTGAAAGGTCACATAATTGTTTGTTCTTCTTCAGAGCCATAGTAACTCCAGTCCTGCAAGGTGAGTTGCTTTGAAAAAGTCCTCAGGGAGCAGAGTTTTCTTTGTCCTGAAAGCAAGATTTATTGTCTGTAATTCACCTAATATTACAGCAGCTCTGCGAAAAGAGGGGAAAAATAGTCTTAGCTATGCTTAGAGATTTATTTATAACAGATTGAGCACTTCAGCCCTTATACTTTCTTGGACTTGAATGTATTTTGCAAAAGGAAAGTTAGGCATTCTTTGTTGTCATGCTTGCCAAGACACTGAGATTCCTTATTCATTAATAATCGTTCTATTTAATGCTGGATCAGTTTGTGTAGAAATTTTCATCTAGATCAGGCATGAGCTCACTGCTGCATTTCTGCCGAAGTGGCTAGAACACATCATAGAATGTTTATGCCAACATTACCATGTCTGTGGCAGGACAGAAGATATTTGATTTGGCACAAAGTCTTTTGGGACAATTTCCATTTCATTGTTCTTCAATCAGTGTAAGCCAGCAGAATGAGTCTGTTCCAGGTTGTCATGTGACATCTATGCAGAGCATCAGAGAAGATTTATCATCCTAAGGTTTCAGAATTACTTATATATTTTTTTTTCCCTAAGGGTCTCCAAGTGTTAGAGTTATGATATTACTTCTGCTGCTTTTTATAAAATGCTAACATTTGTTAACTCTTATCAACGTACGGTCAATCTTCAAACAGTCTGGCTGAAACCTTTAAAGCAACAGAGAAGACATTCTCCCACAGTTTTTCTTTGGTATTTTGGATTTTAGTTTTGTTTGAGGATGTAGGTATGTTTTTTTTTTAATTGCAGAAGGTGTTCATTTAGATATATGTGACAGAGATCTATAAAATTATGTATAAGGCGACCAACATTTCCACACACACACCTTTTTTGACAGAAGAAATTGGCTCTTGTAACTAATGTGAGGTGATGGGTGCAGAACAAACAAAAGCAGATGGTTCTTCAAACATATGGTAAGTTGTGGAAATGGTTATAGGTGTTAAAAGCTTACATGTGTTACTGGGAAGACTGGGTAAGTCTGTGAAAGGGAATTCCACTGCAGTTTACTGGCAAATAGAATTGCTACTGCTTAGTTTGTTCAAGAGCCTATTGTTGTTCAGGACCCGACTTAAAATCAGTCTTCTTCTGGATCATATAATAGAGTTTACAGTCTGACTGTACTCTGGAATATGCATCCTCCAAAAAACTAGAGTGCCTGGGAAAGCCTGTGCTTCCTTCTTCCTGGTTGGAGGGGATATAGCTGCTATTTTGTTGACCACATCCATTGGAATCCGATTATGTTCATCTTTCCATTTTACTCCTCAAAACTGAGTTTCCTGGGCAGGTCCCTTGACCTTACTTTCCTTAATGGCAAAACCAGCCTTCAGGAGGACTTGGATTACCTTCTCCCCCTTTTCAAAAACTCCCTCTGCTATGTTGTCACACACAGTGATGTCATCAATGTATTGCAAGTCTTCTGGAGCCTCACCCTTTTCCAGTGCAGTCTGGATCAATCCGTGGCAAATAATGGGGCTGTGTTTCCACCCGTGGGCAATTGGTTCCAGGTGTACTGGACACCCCTCCAGCTGAAAGCAAACTGTGGTTTGCACTCTGCTGCTAAAGGAGTGGAGAAAAACACATGAGCAATGTCCATGGTGGCACCACTTTGCTGCCTTGGACTCCAGTTCATCCTGTGTTCCAGCGGCACTCAGTGGTAGTGTGACTTTGTTCAGGCCATGGACAGACTACTGTCAGTCTCCATTCTCCATTGGACTTAGGCATTGGCCACGTAGGACTGTTAAAGTGTGAGTGAGTCTTGCTGACCTCTCCCTGGCCGTCCAGGTCACGAATCATCTCATGGATGGGGGTCACAGAGTCCCGGTTGGTGCAGGATTGCTGACGATGCTCTGCTGTGGTAGCGATCCGTACCTGTTGCTCAACGACTCTCAGCAGTCCCACAGCAAAAGGGTCCTCTGAGAGACCAGGCAAGGTATCCAGCTGTCCAATTTCCTATCTCCAAGCAGATATCCCAACAGCCCAACAATGCCCTTTTGGGTCCTTGAAATACCCTCTCCTTGGGTAATCTGTGCCAAGGATGCTTGGGGCCTCTGGGCCACTCACAATGGGATGTCTTTGCCATTTGTTCCTGGTCAGGCTCACTTCAACTTCCAGTAGAATCAGCTGTTGGGATCCCCATTATCCCAGAAAAAGAGGTGGGTTCTGCCCCCGCATATCTCAATGGCATAAGGGTACATTGTGCTCTGGGGTCAACTAAAGCCTTATACTTTTGTGGGTCTGATGTGCCATGGGATCCACACAGTCCAATAGATCCAGTTGTCCCTTTACCTGGCTGGAGACAGGGCCCCTTTAGTCCTGGTCATAGTACTTGTTGCTCACTTCTTGTAAATATGACCTGGAGGTCCCTTCAAGGGGATCTGAAGTAACATGAGCTCTCCTATTCTCTCTGAGGACTTGCCCACTGGAAAACGGAGCAGCATTTATCCTTGAAGAATTTCCTGCAGTGATTGTTCTTCCTCTCAACTGCTGGGGCAGAGGTGGGTTTCCCATCTCACTTCCTCTTGTTCTCTCTCTGTGTCATGCAGGCAAAGCCACAGGTTATCTTGTGGTGTGTACCCTCTCTCTCGAGCAGGCTTGTTCCCAAGCCTGTGGTAGCAGAGGCTGTGGTCCATCCTGACAGGGCGTGGGACATTTCCCCCTGAAGCACTGCTTGTTCTCCTTCTTTCGTTGACATCAGTGCCAATGAGTTGGCATACAATGATGGTGTGCTCCATACAAACTTCCACCACGTGGATTGTGTACACATCTGGATCTACAGGGTTGGTTATTTGAATCCCTCTAGATTACTCCAGCACAGCTAATTCTCTCAGGAACAATATCTTTCTCCATGGCATTCCACCTACTTGGGCACACTACTAGGTCATCCTTGAGAGAATACCTTTACCTTGCGCTTGACAGGAGTTGCCTCCAGAGGCTGAGAGTTTCTGTCCTCTTCCCAATGCCCACATCCCAGGACAGGGATTCCAGTCGCTTGGCTTCACTACCATCTAGTTCCATATTGTGGGCCATGATACCCAAGCACTGGAGCAGCCAGGTCACCAGGGGCTCACCTGAGTGGCAGCTGAAATCCTTTCGCGTATCCCGCAGCTCCCCCAGGGACAGGGATTGGGTGATTATCTCTGGCCCTGCCTGTTCCTCCTGTTCTGATGGCCCTACTTCTTCTTCATCCCTCACTAAGCAAACTGATTTTGTCTTGGATTTCTTCTTCTATACAGGGGCAACTGCTACTGGCACAGTTTTTCAGCTGCAGTTGGAGTGGTCGTGGAGCCTGTGGCAGACACAGGTCTGCTTTTCTCCTCCTTCTGAGGGTGTGTTTAGTATCAAGCAGTGTCTGATAAGTAGTAGCCAGGACTCAGCACAATGCATAACTTTGTGCCTCTCGTTGTAGCTGCCTGCCACGGCATTTTTCTTTCACATATCACTTGAACAGGGTAGTTGTTCAGGGATGAACTTAAAACCATTGGAGGAAAGAAGTCCTCCAAATACTGACCCGTGTCCTGCCACATTCCATACCATGCAAGGCTATCTACCCTTGGGGCAGGTCTCTGAAAGACCCTCCTAAAAATCTCTTTTGTAACTCTAAACATGGTGTGGACTGCACTGAGGAGACCTGGTACACCTAGTACCAAAAACATGCTTTCCTTAACATCCAAGGGAAATTCAAAATCCTCAAAAGCTGTTGTAACAGGCCTGAGGGAGAAAGAGAGGGGGAAAGTCATCCTCCCCGTTCCCTTCACAGGCTGGGGACAATTATTAATGGACACACCAGGGTAGTGTCAGAGGTAAGGGGAGGAGAGCAACATGTCCCAATTGACCCTCATTGCCCTTGGTGTTAATAATGTCATAAACTAATATCCCCCAGTACAGCAACAAAGGAATCCTGATCCCTCTCCCTGCTCTGGAAAAGAGCACTGGGACAGGCACATATGAGAATATATGCAGGATTAGGTACCACATCCACGTGAACAGACCAAGCAACACCGTGACCAGTGGTTCTGTACTTAATACAACAAATGCTTAGATAAATGTTTCCAACCTGCTCCGGGCAGATCTGTTGTTATCTCAACCTTTGGAGCCTCAAGTGGGGTGCCAAATAAGGCTGCTGTTGTTGTTTAGGAATGGTGCTCTCCAATTTAGTGCTCCCACTGAGACTTTCCAAACAATGCTTGCTTGCTTGCTCCCCTCCTTCCCCTCCCCTCTCCTGCCCTTCCTGCCCTGTGGTAGGATGGAGAAGAGAATTGGAGGCACAAAAGGTAAAGATCGTGGGTTGAGATAAGATCAATTACTTGGAAACAGCATTAAGAAAACCATCAGTAACAGCAACAATAGTAATGACAGAGGGTACAAGAAAAGAAATTATTCACTCGAACTTCGTTGTCTCCTCCTCCCCCGACAATATTGAGGGCTCCTTCCACCACATTTACTCCACCAGAAGGAACCCCTTCTCCTGGCATGAGACTCCCTTCCCCTGGCAATGACATGAGGGGGTACAGAATAACCTCCAAGTCCTGGCCATGACCCCTTCTGGCTACTGCAGAAATGAACCCTCTCCTGTTCAGAACTGAGACACTGCCCCATATGCTCAGTAATGCAGACGTAGTGGTTAGCTTCTTTACTGATGAATACCAGTGAATTTCCTCCTGGATCTTATGTAGCTTCTTTTATAGTCTTTTATGAGAGATTAACTTTGTTGTGACAGGCTGCAGAAATATATCTCAGGCTGCAATGACACTATCAACATCTATGATTGCTAAAACATTACTAAGATTTCAAGTCTTTCTGTTTGCTCACACTGCCTTCTCTCCTATGGCAGCCATGAATCCTGAGGAGAGTTATTGCACTTTCCATATCCTTGCCATCCATTTTTTATATCAGTGTAATAGAAGATGCTTTGGCCTTCCCTAAATGTTTTAAACTTACATTTGGAGAAAGGACGCTGGCATAGGTGCAAGAAAGAAAGATACTTGTGACATGGTCCCTGCTTTGCTTTAGGTATTTGTGTATATTTGGCAAGGGGGGTAAAAGCAGGAGGACCACATTTGTACTTGCCTCTCCTGCCCTTAAGTAGTTTTTCATACATGATTTTACGTACTTCATGCTTTTTTCTTTTTTTTTTCCCTTGCCTGTGGAATTCATCGCAGTGCTACCAAACTGCATGTTTCTTACAAGCTGTGTTTCTGGTTCATTACTGCTACATAATGAGCATTTATTATTTATATATTATTTATGCTATGCTGTTCTGGAGCCCCCAGATGATAATAAAGCATCAGCAGGGGTTAATGGAGACTGGCAGGGGGTACAGCAGGGAGCTTTTGTTCCCGTTTTATCTGGCAGCCTGCAGCAGGCAGAAGCAGGCTGTGGCTCAACAGCTTCCTCATTTATCTTGGTCAGGTTTCACTGCTGATAAACTTCTATTGAAATGGATGGCTGCTATTGTGCTTACCAGTAGGGAAGATTTCTTATTGACTTGCTACAGGTTTAAAGCTTTTTCCTGCCATGCTGGGAGGTTAAAAATGTATGATGTACTCTGTTGAGGTCTTACGTTTTCCTGCTCAAGTGAATATTTGTTGTCTTTGCACATACGCTACCTGTTTTAAGGCATATGTTGGATTTTAAATGGTAAGCAAAGCTCATATTAATAAAGCAATTAAATGGCTGCAAGCATGTGTTGCTGTGTGCATTAAGAGTAAATCATGATGATATGGCTGATCTCTCAGTTTTTCAGTCTTTGCTTCGTTTTTCTTTATTCATCCTCTTTTCTATTCTTCATTTTTAAAGCCAGAAATGACACTCGCTAACACCTACTAGTGGCTAGTGTAAAGAAAGGCCTCCTACGGGTATCCAACCATTATCTAGAGATTTTTGAGTGCAGCTCTAACTTGAAGTATTTATGCATTCCCAAATCTAGTAACTGTGCCTGGAATCACTGTCTCTAATCCTCATGATTAATATGGAAAGTATTACATCCTGCTGTTTTTCAGCTTAAGTACACAAAAGTCTTCAGAACCCAGCCTTGCTGAACAACAGAAAGCAGATGCTGCTAAGACTTTTTAGAGCACAAAAATCTTGAACAGAGAGGACCTTTTTGCCTTTGAACTAGGAGCTAATAGTTTGGCATCTAGAAAACATTCTCATTCATATTTCAGTCCTGAAGTTGCAGGGCTGCATTTTCCTCCATTGACAACTCCCTCAATTTTACTGCTACCCTAATAAGGAGATTTTGCTTTTTAAGTATTCACCATTTATTTTATGACTGAGAAATTTTGTCTCATAGCACTAGTGTTTGTACTGTGAAATGCTGATGACTTGTAAGCCTGGTTACTCATCTTAGCCCAACCACCCTACCTGAAGCAGAGGTTTGAAAACTGAGAAGCAGAAACCATTGAATTCCTAGCTCTTGATCATCATCATCATCATGGCTAGGCTTCGCGAATGAAGTTTTGGGAAAGGCTCTATCCACATTTGTTACAAGCACGCTAGTGGCTAATAAGGCCAATATGAGATAGACACGATTGCAAAAGACATAGCAGAAGGACTCCTTAGGTGTTAAATTCTGCAAGAGACAGTTCTTTCTGCGCTGTCTTTTCTCCTTGAGAGTGATCCTGTGTGCTTTCTCAAAGGAAGCAGCAGCATTATAGATGGTGTGTCTCCAGGCTTCCCGATTGGAGGCCAGAGTAGACCAGTTATGGTGATCAATATGGCCAAGGCTGAGATGTTGTTTCAGGGAGTCCTTGTATCTTTTTTTTGGGGCTCCTCTCTTGCGGCAGCCGGTGGCAAGTTCACCATAGAGCAAGATCTTAGAGAGGCGGTGATCTTTCATCCTGGAGACGTGCCCTGCCCAGCACAGCTGTGTTCTCAGTAACATGACCTCAATACTTGTGACAGCTGCTTGCTCTAGTACAGATGTATTGGTCACATAATCTGACCAGTGGATGTTAAGGATTGTACGGAGACAACGTTGATGGAAGTGTTCTAAGAAACGCAGGTGGTAGCAGTAGATGACCCATGATTCGGAACCATATAAAAGAGTGGACAGCACAATGGCTCTGTAAACACTGATCTTGGTACTTTTCTTCAAGTGTTTATTACGCCATACTCTTACGGAGTTTCCTGAAAGCACTATATGCCTTTGTTAACCTGTTGTCTATCTCTCCGTCGATCTTACTGTCCGAGGAGATGAGGCTACCTAGGTAATTAAACTGCTGGACTCATTTGAGCTCTGATTGGCCAATGGTGATATGGGGATGATGGAAGGCTTTCTGAGGTGCAGGTTGATAGAGAACTTCTGTTTTCTTCAACCTGACTTCCAGCCCAAAGAGCTCAGCAGCATCTGCAAAGCAGGATGTTAAACGCTGCAGAGCTGCTTCTGTGTGGGTCACAAGGGTGGCATCATCAGCATAGAGCAGCTCCTGGACAAGATGATTTAAGGTCTTGATGTGGGCCTTCAATCGCCTTAGGTTGAATAGGCTTCCATCAGTATGATATCGAATGTAGAGACTGTCCTGATCATCGAGGTCTGCTGTGGCCCTTTGGAGCATCATGCTGAAAAAGATTGTGAATAGAGTTGGTGCAAGAACACAGCCTTGTTTTACACCACTGGTTATTAGAAAGGGCTCAGAAAGTGTGTTGCCATATCTGACTTGGCCGCGCTGACCTTCATGAAGTGAGATGATCATTTTAAGGAACTTGGGGGGACAACCTAAACGTTCCAAAATCTGCCACAGACCTTTTCTGCTCACAGTATGGAAAGCCTTGGTGAGGTCGACAAAGGTTACATAGAGACCTTTGTTCTGTTCCCTACACTTCTCTTGCAGTTGTCTGAGAACAAATACCATGTCTGTGGTACTCCTGTTGGCTCTGAAACCACATTGGCTTTCAGGTAGAATTCTTTCTGCTATAGTGGGTATTAGTCTGTTCCAAAGTATTGCCAGGATTTTGCCAGCAATGGAGAGCAGAGTAATAACACGGTAATTTGAACAGTCTGATTTAACTCCTTTCTTCTTATACAAAGTGATGATGACTGCATCATGAAGGTCTGATGGTAGTTTGCCTAGTTCCCAACAGCGCACCACAAACTCGTGAAATTTAGCATGGAGAGCAAGGCCCCCGTGTTTCCAGATTTCAGGTGGAATTCCATCAGCCCCAACTGCCTTGCCAATTTTCACCTGCTGTATGGCCTTAAGGGTTTCTCCCAAAGTGGGGGCAATATCCAATTCATTCTTCACTGTTTGTTGTGGGATGGATTAAATTGTTGAGTCTTGAACTACATGGCTAGTACTGAAGAGAGTCTGAAAGTGTTCAGACCAACGATTCAGAATGGAGGTTTTATCTGTCAGAAGCGTTTGACCATCAGCGCTGAGTAGGGGGCTTTGGACCTGGTATGCTATTTTCAAGGCTTCATAGATTTTGTGGTCTTAACCTGGATATCTTTTCTGGTACTATACATCATCTTGTAACGTGGCAAAGGGTCTGTGAAAAGAGGTGGAAAACCAAGCTCTTGGACATGCAGAGACTGTCAGCATTGAAGGGATTTAGTGAATGGGAGCAGTTGAATTAACTTAAACGCTTACTGCCACCAAAGCTGAAAAGCATTTCATAACATTTTTGCCGCTTTGCGCCGGCTGAGTCTCTCATTGGACTGTTCCCTGAACCACTTGGGCTTGCTAAAATGCCAGAAAACTTTGCACATTTTTTCCTTCTACAAAAAAATCATTTATGATTGCTTACGAAGGAGTCTGGAAAACAACTTAAAAATAAGTTTCTGGGGCAAGGTCCTGAAAAAAAGTACCTTGGGAAAGAAGAAGAGAACAGAGGCTTTCACCCATGTGCAAGAGTATTAGGAGTTGTTTTAGCAAACTCAATCTTGTAAAACTATCCCCCAAACCCGCTGTGAGGATTCAGATTGGTCTTGGCTAGCTCATAGGTCTTAGTTTGCTAAATAATAAGTTGCAAAATGCAGTTACTAGTTTCCTTTGTTACCCCTACATAGCAAAGCATTTTTATTCACTTGTTTTACCACTGAATCTTCTCAGAGTAGCTTCTTTTTCCCCTCTGAGAATCTCTCTTCTTATCTTGTTCATTCATTTGGCTCATTTTTTTTCTTAGCCTGTTCTTTACAAATGCAAGGGTTTTTTTGTAAAGCATGAGATTGCCTAGGAGACGTCATATGTGATTGTCACAATGGTTCTAAAATCCTTTTCCTGCCTACTTGTCCCCTTACCTGACTTAAGTAATTTCATTAAAAACTGAACCAATTGTCTCTAAAATTAAATTCCATCGCTGAGAAAACATTTCTGTTGACATTGATTGATCAGTGAGCTAGGAAAGTGGTCCTGCTGTTACAGAAATGAGCGTTTAACAGTGTCTGTAGCATGATAGGGTATTTATGAAGTTAATCTCTATTCTGTTCTTACATATTTATCTTCACTGCAGTCCTATTAGGAATATTATCCATGCTCAGAAAAAATATATTTTGAATTCTTTGGAAAAATTGTTAGAGCTCAAAAGGAAATTGAGGGTGCTGGGGAACTGTTAAATTAGAAATTGTTAATGGCTGTTATAAAACAATTAACAGTAGGAAATTGTAGAGTTGGCTGGAGGCATTTGGTTTTTGAAGCAAATAGAAAGGGTTCCAGGGGTTTCCTTCTGCTGATTACTCAGGATTTCACTGCAATGAAGAGATGACTTCCTATTTAATATCTAAAACATTTCATAACATTTTAGAATTGTGGGAAAATGCTGTTAACAGTAAGTTAATGACAGTGACAGAATAATTTCCTCAAACTGAGTTGGAAGTTTCAATTGCTCACTTAAAGAGAGTATAGTTGATCAAGACTCTTTTTAAAGAGTGGAAGACTAATAAAACTGGAAATTTAGACGTGTTAATCATATGATATTGCTGCATTCATAGCAGTAAAAGCATTCCATTCTGTTTTGTTTATATTGCTTAAAGAAGCAAGTTGAAAATTTATTATTCTCAAACCCAGTTTGAAAAAATGCTAATATAATGATTAGAAGGCATTCTGGCTGTCTTTTAGAGTTATTTTTGAGATACTGCCCCAGTTTTCTTTTTTTTCCTTAACCAAATAAATTTAATGAGTGTAGTGTTGGTTTTCACTTTTTTGGTAAAGTAAGATTTGTGTATATTTAGATAGACAATGAACAGTCATATCCCTGATTAGCAGTGCCATGAACTGAGTCATTATTTGTTGCATCAAATAGCATGTGTAAGTATTTACCATTGGATAATCAGGGCTGAAGGAACTAAGCCTAAACTGTGAGTATTCCTAAATTATTTCAGGTATAATGCAAGCCTTGCTCAGTATCTCTTCCCATTATATATTGGAATATCAGGCTATTTGTGTTGAATTCAGTATTTCACAGCTGTTCTGCAGTGATGCTTCTCTGCAATCATCTTAAGCAGAGCAGTGTTTAATGATCAAGCTTGTGAGAAATTCACCTTTTTACCTCTGTTTTTATTTGTATCTATTCCTATGGTGCGTTAGCATGACCCATGTAAAAATTGTGAAGGTGATAATTATGATTTTTTGCTGTTCTTAAATTATGGGAAGAAACCCAACTTGTCATTAGAATGACTTAAGAATTTAAGGTCTGCTCAGGAAGAATTTACCTTTTTTTCTGTGACGTTTCCTTCACAGAAGTCTGTGCCAAACGTCTGGAGTTTTGTGCATGCTGTAAAGTAAATTGTAATTTAAGGCTATATTTAAGGCTATATCTAAGGCTATATTTCAACGTATACCAAGGACACAACAAGCTAGTGTGCACTTGTGGAACACATGACTTGCAAAGCATTGCCACAGGGTCAGAAGGCTAATTCCTTATCCTTTCAGAAGAAACATAAATGCTACAATTGCATCATTCCTGTGAGTCAGCGTGAGGAGATGATTGCTAACTCTAAAGGCTGATAGAAATTTCGTAGGGCTGGCGCACTGATGGCAGCAGTATTTGAGTAGGGCAGTTGAGGTCCTGTATATTAAGTGAGGTCTTCTGACCTCTCTGAGGATCACTAAGCTGGTGCTAGTAAAGATGCTGAAGTTCAGGAACCAATAGCAGCTAAGATATCTGTTATTTGTCCAAAAATTGGCTGTTGATTTTAAAAATCAGGGCTGAGGTTCAAGTTACTATTAATTTATTGTAAGATGTTTGTATCTGAAATTAGATGAGTTTGTGGATTTTACTGGAAGAAGTTGTTTGTTTTGGATTTTTGGGGGTTTTTTTGCTGATGTGTGTGTCTGTGAAATAAATGAAGTTCTGGCAACATCTTGTAGTGTTAGCTGGGGACTTCCAGTAATCTTTCATTTTTTGAAGATAGTGTTACCAGGTGGTATTTATAAATTTTCATTCCTTTGCTCCCATTATTCTGAGAAAGAACTTGATACTTAACCTGCTCCCTTATTATTTATAACTGCATCCAAAAGAGGACCCAGGAAACTACAGGCCCATTAGCCTTACTCCAGTCCCTGGAAAGAGTTCTCCTAGAGACTTGCAAGCCAAATGAAACAGGTAGCCAACACAGATTTCCCAAGGGCAAAAAAAAGACAGGTGCAAGGTCCTGCATGTGGTATGACATAAACTAAGAGCCCAAAACAGGCTAGGAACTGTGTGGCTGGGAAGGAACCTTGCTGAAAGGGACCTGCAGGTCCTGGTGGAGTGAACATAAATCCAGCATGCTGCTGCAGCAATGAAGGCAAATCAGATCCTGAGCTGTGTCCACAGGGATTGCTAGCAGAGATGAGGACATGATCATCCCACTTTACTCAATGTTTGTCAGGCCATACCTAGAGACCTGTATCCAGCTCTGGTCCCTACAGCTCAAAAAAGATGCAGAGAGACTGGAGAGGGCCTAAAGGAAGGCCACAATGATGATCATAGGAGATCATGTCCCGTGAGTAAAGACAGAAGGGGTTTGGCCTTTTTTCCCCGGAGAAGAGAAGGCTCTGGACATTTTTCTAGTACTCAAGGAGGATGGAGGCTCTCTCAACACATAGAGCCACATGGAGAGGACAGGGGCAACTTGTACAAGTTGCACTGAGGGAGATTTCGTCTTAATGTAAGACAGAAATATTTTACTGAAGGATGTGATTGAGTCCTGATCACTGGAAGTTGTCAAGTTGTGACTGGACAGGATAATCTCATCTAGGCTCCTTTCCCACAAAAAAATTGGAGCACATGATCTTTTGAGGTACCTTCCAACCTGGGCTGGTCTATGATTCTGTGGCTCTATATTGAAAATGAAACTCTGCTTATGAGTTCATTTGAAAAGTTTATATGAAAGGTTAATGTGAATGGTTTGCACTGTGTCACCTTGACCTGAGTCATCCATACTGAAGGCTGTCTGACACCTTGTAGGACGGGGCTCTTATGTTTGATCTAAGTAGCCCAGTAGGGACAGACACTTTATATGATTAGCATCTCCTCAGTGGTGGGCACATAAACTAGTGTACATTTGCTTAGTCTCTGCTGCCATTGGCCTTGGTCCACTGGACCTGAGTAGACTGCTTGTCTGCACAGTTTTGCCAGGGTTCTAGCACAAGCTCTAACCAGAGCTGAACATGATTTTAATGAATGAGATAGATTAGTGGTGAAACTCTAGACTTAAAACAGTCAAATGACAAGTTTAAACTACCATTTTGATAATCCCAGATTATCAGAAAGGTGAATTTACTACATTAGTTTATTTATCACAGTGATTGCTGGTATTCAGGAGTGAATTGAATGCAGGGTATCTGATAGCAAGAAAGACCCTTAGGATATGTCCCTGTGCATGCCAGTCTGTAACTTTAAATTAGAAGTACTGCTTCAAAGTTGTTATTTTGTTGTTCCTGCTGATCATTAAGTACAACATCTTAAAAATGTGACTACATTGTCAGCAGTAATTAATTTACTTTGAATAAGCTGTATTTTCTTGAGGCCATAGGTTTGCATTCATTATTATTCTAGCATAAACAAAGCCCTTATTCTACAAGCAGGATATCTGGTATTTTTTTCTGAGGCCATTTAATTTTTGGGCTTTGTTTTATCTTTTCTTTCGTGGAACTATTTGCTCTTTCAGTAAAGGTGGTGTTTATAGTTGCACCACATCTGTTTCCTCTAGTAGCCTACATTCTCAGTGTGGTTTGTAGTATAATGGCCTCAGAATGTGAAACTCACACCACGTTGTGGTTAAAAGCAGCATAAACTTCTGGAGTCACTGCCTCATAGCAGCTGAAGATAGATTTCTTGTATTTGGGATTCTGGATAGGTTTCACTGTGATGAGCTGATCCATGTGGAACTGGAGATGGGGGAAGGAATGCATAAAGGAATATTGGCTGGGACTTGATTATTGTCTGAATTTCAGTATGCGAAAAAAAGATGCTGGAATTCTTTGAAATTGGTTAATTAGTGATTGTTTCTTTTTTCTTTGTTCTTGTTATATGTATCATCCCTACATCCCTTGCCACTTTCCTTCTGCCTTACACCAGACTGCTTGATTCTGTAGCCTATGGCTGAAATTCTATTCAAATCACCTAAAATGCAGCCAAAGTGCGTGCAGACAATATGGTGCCATGCAAAAAAAGTTAAAAATATGTATAAGTATGAGCGTATTTATATATATATATATATATGGTGGTACCTGGCTGCTAATGGGCAGATGTTTATATTAAGTAAGATTTCACAGATGTGCTCAGGTAAAATTGCAGTGAGAGCAGGGTGGCAGGTATGTGTAGGTACTTTCAGATAGGTGCATGTTTTGTGTAGGTGACATAAAAGTGTCTTTCAAAATAGCCTGTATGAGTCAGCCCAAAAATTAATTAAAAGCAGATACTTAATCCTTAAGTCCTCCATTCTCTTTTCCTGACTTTCTTCAGTATAGGGGGAAACTTACTTAAACAGCTCTTGTTTTAATGTTTGCCAGAGTTCATCTCACACCCCATACCTTCTCTTTACCAGTAGTTAAGCCCTCCCTTAATTAGAGGATTTTCTTTCTTTTTTAAGTACAAGGCAAAAAATGTAATTTCTAAAGATACTGCTTTGTGATGGTGATGTTTTATTGCTTATTACTATGTGGTTTTAGTTGATTCACTTTACAACATCCTTCCATTCTGTGTATCTTTTTAGTCTGCTTAGCAAGCACTAATTGCCATGTATTAATTAGTTGCAAACAAATGGCTTATCTCTGTAGTCTAAAGGGGAGGGGGAAACAAGTTATCACAGATGAGTCGTCTGTTTTTGAGATACATGTTCAATCGTAGAAGCATACACTGCTAGACTGAAGATTTTTGGTAAACCAATGCCATAAAGTAATTATGAGCTTTTCTTAAGTAGATATGGAGCTTATTCCTACAAACCAGCAAGTATACAGAGCCCCTTTGATTCTTCTGTGGGAAATGTGTACATAAAAATTCAATTCCCATTCAAATATACTGAGAGTAAGTGCTGTAATGTCAGGAAGTTTGACAAGGAATAGTTCTAAGGAGAAATTAAATTATTGTGAAGATTATAACATTTCTTCCACTTTTTTAGAGAATTTATAAATATTTTATTAACGTGTACGTTATACTGTATACTGGGAAAGGTGTGTTTCAGTTCTGCTTCTCTATTCATCTCTTCTCATATGTGCTTGGGTAGGCAAAAGGTACAAGTTGCTCAAAACTGGCCTTTAGACTTCTTGTGAGCTAGGAAATTATTCTGGATGAAAACTATCATCCATCTAGTCTGACTTTCTAAATCAATTGATCCTGAAGGTTGTCATTACACAAGTCTTTGAGTTTAAGCCCTGGGAAGAAAGGGAAGTCATACACACTTGTTTGTGGCTGTCTCAATTCCACAAGGCAAGTGAGAGAGATTTGAAAACAGTGATTTAGTAAATCGTTCTTTTTCTAGTCCTTTACTTAGAACATCCTTGGGCAGTGGGAAGGATGTTTAAATGTTTCAGGGATTAGTACGCTATCTTGAATTTTGTGAATCATATTGTTTTGGGAAGTTTTTATATTAAGGTTGGTTGGGGTTTTTTTTCTGGTTTTGGAAGGGTGGTATACATGCTGTAAGCTCAAGCTATAAATTTGAAACAAGCAGGAATATTTCAGAAGATTTTTTCTGAAAAATTGCCATGCTGAATAATCTTTAAGCTTTTCTTAAAACACAGGACTCTTCATTCATGTCAGTATGGTACTTTTTGTAATAATATTTGGCATTCATAAGGTACTTGAACACTTGAAGATGCATACATATGTTTAATTAATCCTTTCAGTGCCTCTTTGAGGAAGTTAGGTATTACTCCTTTTTAGCAGTAGAGAAAAATGACACAGTAAATTCAAGTGTCTTGATCAAAGGCATGCAATTATTTACAGACTATTACTGTTCCTGGTAGTAAAAAATTAATGTTCTTAATTTTGAAGAATGTAAAACTGGTTTCTTATTCAGACTTGGGAATATAAATATGCTCTGTAGATTGTCTTGACTGTTTGACTCCCAGTATTTATGTGGGGCTTCCTCTTATTGCTCTCTATAACCTGGGCAAAGCTCACTTGGGAGGGACTGTGGAATACAAGAAACTGACCCAGAATTCCTTAACCCTTGTAGGTTTATCTTCATTCCTGTAAAACACGGTGTCTCCCATTTAAAACTAAACTAAAACTCATGTCAGAAATAAAAAAGAGGCGTAACAAGTGTAAATACTACTACATAATAATAGTTCCTAAAGCAAATGTAAGGAGTGTTGTGTCATAATTTCATATTATGATCTGCTTATGAGACTAGCCTTATAAATAAGGGATCCTCTGTGGCTTTTAGAGTAAGTGCCCCTTAATATAGTCTCTTTTTTTTATTAGGATGCTGTATAACATTGATAGCATTATAATGGGTAGGAAATTATTTCTTCATTTGAAATCTAAGTGTGGAGCAGCTAGTTTATTAATCTGACAAATAGCGGCAGATTTATTCTATTTACCTAATAAATTTGTGTTTATATATGTGCATAGGTAATGAATACTGATGGAACTGGTAGAAGAGTTCTAGTGGAGGACAAACTGCCTCATATATTTGGATTCACGTTGTTGGGAGACTACATTTATTGGACAGACTGGCAAAGACGCAGCATCGAACGCGTGCATAAGCGCACAGCAGAGAGAGAGATCATCATAGATCAACTGCCTGATCTAATGGGCCTAAAAGCTACAAATGTTCGCCAGATAATTGGTGAGTAAAAATTCTAATGAGGCAAGTGAAAATGAAATAGAAAATTTCTGCAGATTTTTAGAAATGGACAGAACGCAGTTCTATTGCATGATAACTGCCGGCAGCAGTTTGATGGGATGGGTTAGGTCTTGCGTGAGGTGCTTCAGTTCTCTAACTTGGAAGAATATTGAGCTGGAAAACAATCAGGCACACCCCAAACCAGGTAATTTTCTGCTTCTTAGGGAATCGGAACAGCTTGTAAGTCTGAACAGCCCTGGATCCAGAAGAAGAAAAGAAGGATCATGGAAAATGAATCTTCTTTTTGTAACAGCTAGCTATTTATGAAGCTGCAGCTGTAGCAGCATGTACTCCCAGTGTGCAAAAGCTAAGGCTGAGCCGGTTTGAGTCTGTTAAGTACTTTTCACATTAATACTAGAAAATCATTTTTAAAAATAATTAGAAGTACTTCCTGTCCTGTAGTGTGTGTGGTGTAAAAAAAAGGAGGATCTATCTTTAAACTGGCTGTCATAGGCTATCCAAACACTGGTAGCAGTGTAACTGTAGCATCACAGAACTCATCACCTTACCTGAATATTCTGCTGTGTGGGTAAGGCTTGCAGCTTCCTGCTGCCATGTGTGGATTGTACTGCAGGAAAGTAGTCAAATGTAGTTGAGCTATATCTTTACGTGGCTGCTGCCACATTATCAAGGTGCCCCAAGGCATATGTGCTTTAATTGCAGCCCTCTTTCCAACTGTTTGGCTAATGGAACTCGTGAGTGCCAAGCATCTCTTAGTAGGTGAATTTGCAGCACGTGCAGGTACACAAGTGAGTATTGCAAAGAGCTGCTTCATTTGCATCCTAGAGAGAAGAGACCATTGAATGGATGTGAAAATAGATTTGCAAATTTTTCACCTCTAGGAATGCACCTGGGTTGTAGGAATGTAACTGGACCAGTGTACTGTAAAAAGCAGCAGAACATACATTTGCTTACTTACTTACCATGCTTCAGTGCTTGTGCTGTGAACTGGAATTCTCGGTAGCTGTAGAAATCCAGATCCTTTTCCATAATGCTGGGTTTATTTCATGGGGTAAGGAAAACAAGCCCTGGCTTTCTAGCCAAGTAGAGTAACGTCTGTCTGAAGGACTGCAGGAAATGAGCAAAAATTAATTTATTCAGAGAATATAAGGAGAAAAACTATATGTTTACTTAAAGACTCATAGTGTTGTTGATGCACGTGAGGACTAGCTTCACCTTTCACCTGAAGTCAGTTTGCAATGGTTGCTTTTGCTTTTACTGCATGCTTAGGTACAAACCCATGTGCGGAAGATAACGGCGGCTGCAGCCACCTGTGTCTGTACAGACCACAAGGCCTTCGCTGCGCCTGCCCCATCGGCTTGGAGCTCATCAATGACATGAGGACCTGCATCGTCCCAGAAGCTTTCCTGCTGTTTTCTCGGAGAGCAGATATCAGACGAATCTCTCTAGAAACCAACAACAACAACGTTGCTATCCCGCTCACTGGAGTCAAGGAAGCTTCTGCTCTGGATTTTGATGTGACAGACAATCGCATTTACTGGACTGACATTTCACTGAAGGTAGAGATTTATTCCATATTGGCTATTCAGCTATTACAAACTTCTTGAGATACTTTAGAATGGATTGATAAATGCAGTTCACAAAATTCAAGGGGTATGAGCATTTTCTAACTAACAATGGCGTACATTTTTGTTACACTACATTCTCTCCTAGAATTTGTTTGTATTGGGTTTGCATGGTAAGGTTTTGGTAGTGAGGGGGCTACAGGGTTGGCTTCTGTGAAAAGCTGCTTGAAGTTTCCCAATGTCCAACAGTGCCAATGCCAGCCAGCTCCAGGACACACCTGCCCCTAGCCAAGGCTGAACCCTTTCAGCAATGGTGGCAGAGCTTCTGGGGTAAAGTATTTAAGGGAAAAAAGTTGCTACACAACCACAACTGCAGCTGGAAAGAGCAGTGAGAATATGAAAGAGAAACAGCTGTGCAGACACCAAGGTAAGTGAGGAAAGAGAGTGAGGAGGTGCTTCAGGCACCAGAGCAGAGATTCCCCCTGCAGCCCATGATGCAGCCTGCAGTGAGGCAGCTGTGTCCCTGCAGCCCATGGAGGTCCATGAGGATGCAGAGATCCACCTGCAGCACGTGGAGGACCCAATGCCAGAGCAGATGGATGCCTGAAGGAGGCTGTGACCCCGTGGGAAACCCATGCTGGAGCAGACTCCTGGCAGGGACCTGCAGACCTTTGAGAGAGGAGTCCAAACTGGAGCAGTTTTGCTGGCAGGACTTGTGAACCTGGGCTGGGGGACCCAGGTTGGAGTAGCCTGTTCTAGAAAGACCTTTGGAAGGGACCCATGCTGGAGCAGTTTGTGAAGAACTGCCATCTGAGGGAAGGACTCATACTGGGAGGGTCCCCCACACCAGAGCAGGGGGAGTCCTCCCCATGATGAGGAAGGAGCAGCAGAGGCAACGTGTGACGAACTGACCACAACCCTGTGAGACACTGGATTATTGTATTAATTACTGCATTGGACCAACTCAAGGAGGGAAAGGGGGGGGGCAAGGCAATTTCACGGAGGTGAGGTAATGCCCGTTTCCCAGTCTCTCTAAGTCTCACCAGGCAACCCCAGAATAGCTGTCAGTCAAAGGCAGCCCAGGAGCACAGCCTGTACCACACCCTGGAACCCCTAACCCTGCCTTAGATTGGCTGGCACGGTGAGAGCACCACCCCTCACCCCTCCCCAGAGTGGCCAATGGGCCAGAAGTCCTGCCTGGGAGGCCACAGAAGGCCAGAGCAAATAAAGACAACAGCATGTGGTCTCCATCTTTGCTCAAGCCCTACCACCTGGCCACGTGAAAGCTGGAGTCTGAGAGGACTCTGGTGGTAGCTATATAATTTTCTCTTTTTCTCTCTCTTTCTTTAATCTTTCTTCTAATCTCCTTTCTTACTGTTTTGGATAGCTGGATACTGAATGGGTTGGGTTTTGCTAAGTTGTATGTGTTAGCATGTGCTAACTCAGTGCTTTGTTGAATGCTTTATTTTGGGTGTATGCCACCCTTTAAACTTTTGCCAAGATCTCTTATTTCTCCTAAAGTTTACCAGTAAAAGTACCCCTTCAGAAAATGTGTGAAGCTTTTTCTCTTTTGTGCTCTCTCTTAATGTGTTAAAAGAACTGAAGGCTCTTGTAATAATCCAGAGAGCACATATTGATGGAGCCTTGTATATTTTTAAACTAAAACTCGCTTGCTGAGCTCGTAGCTCAAAACTTGGGGTCTTACAAACGCCCATTCCCCATCCTCCCATGCCACTGTGGGCAAGGAGGTAGAGAAATTGGGAGTGCGATAGAGCCTGGGAAGAAGGGAGGGGTGAGGGAAGGTGTTTTAAGATTTGGTTTTATTTCTCATTATTCGACTCTGATCTGATTGGTAATAAATTTATTTTTTCTAAGTTGAGTCTGTTTTTCCCATGACAGTAACTAGTGAGCGATCTCTCCCTGTCCTTATCTTAACCCCCAAGCCTTTCATTATATTTTCTCTTGGGTACTTGACATCCAGTCAGGATCAACACACAATGTCATTTAAATCTACTATATACATTTTCACATAAAGAATAAGTTTGCAAACATTTATTTTTTGTAGAAAGCTGAGAAGAATGCCATATGGCAGGAGGCTTCAGCGGTCAGAGTTGTTTTACTGAATACACCTAACACGGGGAGAAGCCTTGTCTTGGCTCAGGAAGTGAAAATGGGTCTTGCCTATTTATTAACTTTCAGATACTGCACACAGGTCATATTATGAGTCACAGATTTTATAAAACAGGTCTAGACTGACAAATCAGAAAAGGTGGAGGGTAGGTGTTTAAATGTTGAGTGATGAAATCTGTGTATCATCTGTTTTCTCTGGTACCAGTGAGGCTAGTGATTCCTTTTTGTTTTTCAGGGGTTGTAGAAGCAGTCAGAATTGTGAGCACTAAAATTTAGTTTTTAATGACTTTTTCTGCAATTGAGTTGAGCCCTGTGCCAAGAATAAGTTATGGACTTCTGCAAGTAAAGAATCGTCAAAAGTTAAAAACACAGAGTTTAAGTGACTTTGCAGGAGGTGACTTGGCTGAACTCTTAGGCACTGGTACTCATTTGAGCTGTGTAAGCGATACAGATGAAGACTGAGATATAAACTTCCCTATTGTGTAATGTCACAAACTGGCATAATTATCAGGTAGTGTTCAAACTGGGAAGTAAACAAAAAAAAATCAGTGGTTTTTTTAACTTCTGGTGAGTAGTGAGTGAGGAGTGTATGCAGATAGGAATATTAAGGACATAGAAAGGTGGCCCATGTTTGCCAAAAGAATTTTATACCTTCCTAACATTAGTCCTTTACTTCCAGACTTACCAGGAACTGCCTAGACTCTAATATAGTATTAAAATATAATTTTGGCTGTATCTGCTATCACAGACTGATCCTGATGGCAAAGAGTTAAAAAAAAATCTTTGGAATAAAAATCCAAGAAGCAATTCTGCTTAGTGAAATTAAATTTAGCCATCAGTACTGAAGCACTTACTCTACTGTGCTCATTGGGAGTTTGGTTGTTTTCTTGTGTTTGCTGTTCTGTCCTAAACTTTTTCATTAGGCTGCTTTAAATAGTGTTCCATGCTATAACATTGATGTTTTTCTATAGTCCTGGAAGAGCCAAAATATTTCCCCCTCAAGGTTGGCACTGTGTTATTAAGATCACTTTGGCATGTAGACTGCTTAATTCAACCAGACTAGTTATCCCATTTATTTCCCCTGTGAAATGCCATTCTAATTGACACAGAATACATTCGTAGAGCACAGTAAATCATTACTTCTGAATAGCAGCATTGTTTGCTTTGCAAATAAGGAGCGTGTTGGAAGATCCTCTTTCCTATGAGATGTCTAAAATCCGAAAGTGTTTAAAATGCAACAAAGAAAACAGCCAGCCCAATGACAGACTGGTAAAATCTCTAATTTGCCTGTGTATCTTTGTATCCCTGCAGACCATCAGCAGAGCGTTTATGAATGGCAGTGCACTGGAACACGTTGTGGAGTTTGGCTTGGATTACCCTGAAGGCATGGCTGTGGACTGGCTGGGGAAGAACCTGTACTGGGCTGATACTGGAACAAATCGTATAGAAGTGTCAAAGCTGGATGGGCAGCATCGCCAGGTGCTGGTGTGGAAAGATCTAGACAGTCCCCGGGCATTGGCATTGGACCCTGCTGAGGGGTAACTTGCTGATTTAATTTTATGTTTATGAACAGTGAAAAACAGCGTTGTAATGCTTACTCTAGGGCATATTAGTTAGGCACTGTGTGTAAACCCTGAGAGAACTGAGCTGGGGAATACAACCTGGTAATTTAGAGGAATGTGCTCCTTATGTCCTGAATAATCAATAAGAATATTAAAAAAACCCAAACAAACAAAAAAATCAGAGCAGCTCATTAAAAAGGGATTTATATTTAGGTTTACATTAACCACAGAATCAGAGTAGTTTTAGGTTTATGGAATTCATTAATTCAAATACAATACTATAGTATTGAAATGAATATATTTATCATTTTAAAAATTAGGATTTTTTGAATCACAAGTTAGAGTCCATAAAGGTATTAAATGATTTAATTTGAGAGTAGGGAAGGGCAGGTTATACTCTGAGAATAAGGAAGGTGTTTGTTTCTTCAGATAAGGGAACCTTTTTAGTTGGTATGGACAAGGGAAGCAGTGATAGAGGAGGAGAGGAAACAATTATATCCACCTATCCCCAAAATTAAAGACTTCCTGAGAAGAAACTTCTTAGTTGGATTCAAGTGTATTACAAAAAAACAAAAGTAGGGCAATAAGCAGAGAGAGGGAGGAAGGAGTGGGGCAAGGCGAGGTAAACTATTCAGCTTCTAAAATAGCTCCTCTACCATGAAATGCTCATTTGACATTAAATAATTACTGCAAAAGCTTTTTGAGGTTATACCAATATTGTATTACTCTTTATTTTGCAAAAGAAGGAACTTCCTTTACAAAGGTTATGAAATTATCACAGTTTCCAGCGACAATGCAAGAGCTGCAGCAATGCAGAGAACTCGGAACACATTCCTCCTGCTTTATTTCAGCAGGGTGATGGCAATGGTCACAGTGCTTCCCTGACAGAGTTCTGCTCTTCTGCCACTGGGACTGAAAGATTGGATTCAGCCCTGACTTGCCAGGGGTTGCCTGGACTAGTACATCAAAGGGAATTTAAGACCAGATTGTTAGATACAGTTACTCATTTGTAACAAAAGGTTGCTATGGATGATTCTAGTTGTACACTGGAAATAGGTTTTTCCCAAGGATTATTATGATTCAATGCTTTGTCTCTTTACCACAGATCAGAAAAAAATTACTTGAGTAGGAAAGCCCGTTTTCTCTTTTTCCTTATAGCAATCGTATAGTTGTATACTTATATATATATGTACTTATATAAGTACTTATAGTGTAGTTGTACTTTATATAGAAGTTTTCATGGCATTGCTACTATGGGGGCAATTTTAACACTTAGCTCCATGCTATGTACAACTTGCAAAATTTATACACAAAATACTTGCAAAAGTTTTAAGAAAAAATTTCCAAGTGTTCCTGGTGTCTAAAGAATAGCTCCCCCTTGATCATCAGTTTTTGAAGCAACTTTTCTCATTGTGCAGTTGGTTGGAATTGAAAGACTTCACAGGTGTTTGTTACTAGAGATATTAAAGCAGAAAGGTGTAAACATTGCATGTGAGCTGCATTCCACTTTTGGAAGAAGTGACTAGTCATCAAATATACAGCTTACTCTACTGTACAGTGTCTAAAGTAAATGTAAATATGTACAAGTCTATCCTTCTACCAAATGAGGCATAAACTGTCATGTGAGTATGTAATAGTCTGTACTTTTGCTCTGGTAGAAATGCCATACAATTTTGTGTTATTCTGCTCTTGGCTGATGTGTAAACACACTTGTTACATGGCTGATTGATTTAGTTGTGTGGAGATGAGCAGTGGCATCTATTAACAAAAGTACCCTGGATACCTACCTTTTTGCATTCCTTTGATAGACAACTGACTAGAAACAGAAGATAAGTGCCATGGAAAAATATCCTGCTAAATAACTGGGTATAAATGAAGGTGCTGAACTGCCACCTTTTTGCCTCCTAAATGGCGTACATGGATTAGTTACTATTGAAGTACTGTCATACAGTCCAGCTCCAAGCAGAAAAAATACTATTAGAAGCATTTTGAGGAAACTTGACTCACTTCCTTGCTTGTATTTTGAAAAAAAAAACCCATTTCGCATAATGGAGCTTAAGAAGTGCTCAAATTTACAGCTGTTGTTTTTCTCTTGCTCTTTCTGAGGGTTTTTTGTTTTGTTTTTCCTCTCGAATTCTCTCGGATTGGATGTGATTACTTTCTTCCTTTTGTTCTTTTAATCAGGTTTATGTACTGGACCGAATGGGGTGGTAAGCCAAAGATTGACAGAGCTGCTATGGACGGCAGCGAGCGGACTACCCTGGTACCGAATGTGGGACGTGCCAACGGCCTGACTATTGATTATGCCAAAAGGCGCCTGTACTGGACCGACCTCGATACCAACCTGATAGAATCCTCCAACATGCTGGGTGAGCCTCAGAGCCTCGCGCAGCACCACAAGGATGCAGCTGCTTTTTCCGTGTTCCTTGTGGCAAATTGTTGCTTAAATAATGCAAAGATACACATCGCGAGGCAAAAATAAAATTTTCCAAACTCACGAGGCGTTAACGTTTGCTTCTATAATCCATGTTCATGTAACACAAGATCTAGCAATTTTCTTGTAGATGATAGATTTTCTCAGAACGTTAAAATTATACAAGGCGTGCATATTTCCAGTTATATGTAGGACAAAGCTGTCAGCTTTCAGTGTTTTGGAAGGTCTTGTTTTGCTACTCTGAAGAGCACTGACAAATACATAACAAAGGCAGAGAGAAAGCCAAGATAACAACAGCTTATTCAGTATTTTTCACAATGTAATTTAATACAGTTTGTTTTTAAATCTTTGTTAGTATCCCCAGGCATTTTTCCCACCATTATTCTTCATGCTAAGGGCCTTTTCCTGGCTAGTACTTGTCAGCAGGGGAGTTCTCTTGTACTGGGGTGTTTTGTGATGATTTTTGTAAACTGGTCATTGCAGCTAAATGGAGGTGGAATATTTTATTCTTTCACCGTCTCAGGGTACTGTATTGAGGACCCAAGTCCTCTCAGATTTCCACAATTTTTTAATTTCTTGGCACTCATAGGAGTGGACTGCCTTGCTGTGTGCCAAACTATTCAGACTAGCATTAACACTAGCCAATATTTAAGGCTAAAGGAGTTAGTCTGCTTTAAACAGTATGCTTGCAATAGTGGAACAGAGGTAGAAAAAAATCAAAACAGGAAAATACAATATGGGAATTATATGTAATATGAAAGCTTTTCTTCAGCTTCTTCCTTATTTTGGTGTGCTGTGGAGGCTGGCTCTGTGTTCCCTTGTGTAACGTGGAACGGGACATGGTGTTTGAATTCCTTTTCTCTTGTGCCTGTGGCTAGTGATGACAGAGTGTGGGGCCATGCATCCTTGACTTCTCTGTGCAAAGAGGGAATGACTTCTTGCTTCATAATCTCCCTTTCATTTTGTGTGACTAGACAGCAGGAGGTGCTGTGGCAATGAAGCGATTGATATAACATGGTAGAAATAATTTCCCCCCCCATGTCCTGCACCTTAAGGTCTCTTAACATTTCTACAGTGTACACAATTAACTGTTTTCTGTCCTGGCTTTCTGATTGCTCATTCCTGTTGTGACATTGCAGAGACAGGTTAATTTAACCTTATGCATTTAATTTTTTTCATAATGCAATGTAGAATTTCATTAAGCTCATAACAGTTTTAATTTTGTAAGCAGTGGGCAGAGACCCAAATGTGGTGCAAGAGATGCTGAACTGAGAATACAGTGTCAGGTTCCTGCATCAAATTGAGAAGGACCCTGTCTGTTTTGGGGAGGAGGGAAAGGACAGAATCTTTCTAAGAACCCTGATAATTTTCAAAATTGAGACTTTGTTCTTCAACAAAATACATTCTTTTCTGTAAATGGCAAGCAGCATTTCTGTGATAGGCTCTGAGATTTCGTTTGAATATTGTGCATTACTTTATAATTTACTCTTTTAATGATGAAATAGTAACTTTATAGTAATCACATGTTGACCTTTCTGTACAGGGGACATGTTCAACAGCATATTGTTTGTCTGCATATAATTCTACTTTTTGTCTCTGTTCCTTTTTGGAAACAGGCCTTGACCGTGAGATTATAGCTGATGACTTGCCTCACCCATTCGGCTTGACTCAGTATCAGGATTACATTTACTGGACAGACTGGAGCCGGCGCAGCATTGAACGAGCCAACAAGACCAGTGGCCAGAACCGAACGATCATCCAGGGGCATTTGGATTACGTTATGGACATCTTGGTCTTCCATTCATCCAGGCAGGCAGGCTGGAATGAGTGTGCCTCAAGCAACGGTCACTGCTCTCACCTGTGCTTAGCAGTGCCCGTTGGTGGGTTTGTCTGTGGCTGCCCAGCTCACTATTCCTTGAACTCTGACAACAGGACCTGTAGTGGTAAGCCATAATGAATGAAAATGAAAATGCAGAAGCACATGTGTTTAGTAACAGATTGCATTACACCTGGCGGAAAGAGTAGTTTTACAATTTTATAATACTAAAATCCTACTGACTTTTAAGAGAACAGAGAATATTGAAAGAAATAAAAAAATAGTCTTGCAACATACCAGTATCACAAATAAGAGGAATGGCTGTTAGTGAACCTTTTCAATGGCTCAGCTACATCTATTTAAACAGGAAGGCTAAAAATGCTTTTGGCTTTGTATGTCTGTCATACCCTCCTCGAGTGCTTACTTGCTTGTTTATTTATCTGCTTATTTATTTCAAGTCTTGCCTGACATAAAGGATATGTGATAGTTTGGTCTGGATTATGGGGTTTAGGTGGTCAGGATTTAATTCTGGCTGATGAGATGCTGAGGTGGGCCACTGTCATACCTTGAAAAGTGTTTCTTCCTCAGTGAAGATGGGTTCAGCTCCACGGCCTCCCCAGCAGTCTGATTTCTGATCTCGGTGCAGCCAAGCCCCATTTTTCTTTATTGTTGTGCAGAATACAAACCACGAGGCCCCTCAGGCTGTGTGTAATTAGTTTCTAACCAAATAATTTATCCATCACTCAATAGCTGGCTGCCAGTGAAGCTGTCATAATTTTGGCAACCACACTGGATGGCTGATTTCCACTGGTGTCATTCAGATTAGTCAGTGGGTGAAGAGATTCATGGTACAGAGAGACAGATTGTATCTTGTCCACATTATGCATGAGTAGCGAAATCCAACTGTTGTTTTAAAGCCAAAAGCAGGACAGATTGTTCTATGAATGCCACCTCATGGCATTTTTTGAAAACTATGCTTTTCAAAGAACTCTGCTTTTCTACCTCCTGTGTGTCTTGTACTTCTCCTTTCCGTTTTTATTACAGTGGTAATGACAATGGCATGACAACTAAATTCTTGCACTCTTGACAGTGTCACACGTTCATGAGAGTTAAAGGCATGGCTGGCACCTCTCTGGTGATGACTGTGATTTTGTAAGTGGAGGAATTTGACTTGCAGTGGAGAATAAGGAGCAAAATGATCAAAGGTCATGTTTGCTTGTGAAAATGCTCTTGGAAACAAAGGAAGGAGTAAAATATAGGAAGTACGTTGTGAGCAAATAGAACTGTTTCCCTACAGTACGGTTCTAGGCTCTTCATGTGGTGTTAGGAATTTTCCTCTGTCATATTCAAACCTGGGAACTTTCCGGCTTCTCATTTGTAGGTAGCTGGAGATTTAGGCTTCTCTGCATTTTATTTTTTGGTTTTGTATCCTTTAATCGCAGAATGAATCATTTTAACTTTTTCTGCCTGTTTAACTCGGCTTACGTACTCCTGAACATTATTAGCCTAGAGGCCCTCCCTTTTGGATTACCCTGCTCATGTGTGCATAGGTTCTTTTAATTATGGAAAGAACATACTGCTCTGGTGAGATCTGGTCTCTCATGAGACCTACCATGTGTCATGAAGTTTGAAGGCAGGGTTACATAGGAGACATGCTCATTCCACTCCATTTGCCTGTCAAAAATACAGTTAAAATATGTGACTATTGGGAGGGAAAATGATGAAAACTAAGAAGGCATTTCTGAAACTGGTTCTGTTTCAGAGATGCAGAGTCTCAAGGGGAGAAATACTGCTGTTGCTTTTTATAATGAGCCATCGGTTCAAAGTTGTAAGCCAGGCAATCTTGGAAAGTGGGTGTCTTTGAGGAAAAGTAGAAATAATTTTAGGTGCTTATCATGATATGTTTACCTGCACTGTTTTGTCTTAATCTTTTTTGCCTTTTCATTTCTTGGTAAGAATTCTCATGTGTTCTGAATCTATTATTTTGCTGTACACATTCATATAAACTTGTTGGGGGTTTGTTTGTTGTTTGTTTGTTTTGTACTTTCTTCTACAGTTTAGAGCTAAATAGAAAGCAGTTTAAATTATTGGAGAAACACTTGGAGGGAAAATACAGGTTTTCCAGAAAGCAAAAGTACCTTGCAATTAGGCCTGATTGTTATAGGATGTTTAGGATGTTAGGTCTGTGTGTTAGTTACCAAGGAAACTCCTCTCTGCCTTTTTTTTCAGAGCAGTCAGAATAGATGTTCAAAGGGTATTCTAAAATAACAAAGCAAGGTGATGATGTTCTCTAGGAGACGTTTGCTTCCTCCCGTTTTCCAGGTGCTGCCTTACCTGTTTTACAGGCTTGTAAATAAGTGCAAAACTGTTAAACTCTGAACTTCTACTGCTAAACTCTCTCCAGACTTGTGCTGTAAGAGAATTGATTGTACAAATTTCAGGGAGGCTTCAAACTGCATTTCTGGCTGCTGGTTCTTGTGACATCTTGCACAGCAATGGCTTCAGGTGAAGAAGAACCCCTTCTTGAAAAGAACCCTCTGAAAAGGGAAAATACTTTAACTGTCTCCTCTGATTTCTGACCCAGTTACGTAATACAGAGATAATTTTTTTCAACAGTGCATTAAATGCTTTGTGCACTTACTGTAATGTACAGCTGGTAAACTACAGCAAAATGGCATTTCTAAGGAAAGAACTGTCTGTCCAGGAAATTTTTGCTGGGCATGTGGAGCAGAGTATCAGATTTATTTTTTTTCTGATTGTAGGTTGTTATTCCCAGATAAGCACCTAGAAATAATAAAGATACATAGATTTGAGAAGAGCAAATACATTTTTCTGCAAAAACACAGCCTCACACACAGTTAAGAGATTTTCCTGTGAATTAGTTTTTGTTTCGTTCCAGTGCAGGCAAAAAGAAGGTTTGTGGGAACAGGACTGAACCACTGTCAACCTCTTTTGCCCTGAAACCTCTAAATAAGGAATCAGTGCTGGCTTTTTCTCACCTTCCTCTGCAAGTAGAAGTGTACCTGGCAGAGGGTTCAACTTCATACAGTGAGCTGCCTTTCCCTGAGACTCCTTTAGAAAGAAAATGGACAGTTCTTTGAGAGGCATGATTGACCATTCTTCTTTGAGGTGATTTTGGCAGAAGTCTTCACATTCACTAGTCCATCCACTTATAAAATTTATCTTTGCCTGTCACATCCATGTACAGACATTTATAGTAAAAAGAGATCACTTGAAAGGCTTTTCAAATTCATCAGAGGTTAGGATTTTTATGTATTATTTTGGGGTTTTGTTTGGTTTTGGCAAAGGAAGAGGGAGAAAGGGAATGAAATAACAGGTACTGTCTGGTTTTGTATAGTAGCTGTCATTCTTAAACAAAAATGTCCAATTTTATTGCTGTGTGTAACCCTTCCACCCCCTTTCTGTTTTTAACCCCGTCAAGCTCCTACAACGTTTTTGTTGTTCAGTCAGAAGAATGCGATTAATCGCATGGTGATAGATGAGCAGCAGAGTCCAGACATCATACTCCCTATCCACAGTCTCAGGAATGTTCGAGCCATTGATTATGATCCCCTGGATAAGCAGCTGTACTGGATTGATTCTCGGCAGAACATCATCCGGAAGGCACAGGAAGACGGCAGCCAGGTATGCTGATGGTGATGGAATTACTAAACTTTAGGCATGCCCTATGCCAAATAATGACTGATTGTACATGAATAGTTTAGATACACAGATTTCCTGTAGATTAATGTCACTTGGCAAAACAAGTGGCATCTGGAGTTTTCTGGAGTCCTCAGTCAGTAAATCTGGGAGGTGCAGCAAGAAGTAAATCCTGGAAAACCAAGGCCAACTCGAAGATCCTGTTGTTCACAGTGCATTATTTGCTCAATGCTGTCTTTTGTCTGGAAGCTGTTCGAAGCCCTCATTTGAGATACGAAACATGGAAGGGAAAGTTCTTGGGAGAAATGGGGTGTGTGAGCAAGAAGGTGTGTCAGCAGGGTGCACAGGCAGTGACTCTCAAATGAAGAGGGGGGGACTTCATGAGCACACAGCTGTGTCTAGAGCCTCTCAGGTTCTGCTGCAGATAGGAAGAGAGTTTTTGTAAAACACTGGGGCACTGAGTGAGGAGCTTGAAACTAGTGACCTGTAAGAGATGTAGCAAGCTTGGGAAAATGGTTTTGACTGGGGAATACAGAAAAAGTAGAGTAGGGTAGACGGCAAAAGGTAATACAGGTTGTGGTAGTTTGACCCTGGCTGGATGCCAGGTGCCCACTGAAGATGCACTGTCACTCCCCTCCTCAGCGAGACAGGGGAGAGAAAATATAACAGAAGGCCTATGGGTTTAGATAAGGGCAAAGAGAAATCACTCACCAGTTACCATCACAGACAGAACAGACTCAATTGGGAGAAATTAATTGAATTTATTACCAATCAAAATCAGAGTAAGATAATGAGACCTAGAATCTTAAAAACACTTTCTCCCACCCCTCCCTCCTTCCTGGGCTTAACTTTATTCCCAATTCTTTAACTCCTCCCTGCCAGTGTCATGGGGAGACAGGAATGGGGGTTATGGTCAGTTCATCACACATTGGTTCTGCCACTGTTTCCTCCTCAGAGAGAGAACTCCTTCCTCTGCTCTAGAATGTGGTCCCTCCCATGGGAGACAGTTTTCTGTGAACTTCTCCAACATGAGTCCTTCCCAGAGGTTGCAGTTCTTCACGAACTGCTCCAGTGTGGGTCCCTTTTCACAGGGTGCCATCTTTCAAGAAGAGGCTGCTCCAGCCTTGGTCCCTCAGAGGGTCACAGCCTCCTTCAGGCATCCATCTGCTCTGGCATGGGGTCCTCCCTGGGCTGCAGGTGGATCTCTGCACTCCCGTGGACCTCCATGGGCTGAAGGGGCACAGCAGCCTCACCATGGGCTGCAAGGGAATCTCTCTTCCAGTGCCTGGAGCACCTCCTGCCCCTCCTTCCTCACTGCCCTTGGTGTCTGCAGGGCTGTTTCTCTTACATATTTCTCACTCTTGTCTTCTCTGACCTCATTTACTTCTGCCCAATAACTTTTTTTCCTTCTTAAATATGTTATCGCATTTGTCACTACCACCATCCCTAATGGGCTTGGCCTTGGCCAACAGCAGGTGCGTCCTGGAGCCAGCTGGCATTGGCTCTTGGACATGGGGAAGCTTCCAGCGGCTTCTCACAGAAGTCACCCCTATAGCCCTCTCCCCCTACCAGAACCTTGCCACACAAACCCCATACACAGGTTTAGCGAGAGTAATTGTGAGCAGTGACTACTTGTTTATTTTATTCACATTTTAAAATAGATTTTTTTTCTTCCTAATTTTTTGAATATGGGAGGAGCGGGAAATGAAGATGAACAACACAGATGTGCTATATTCAGATGAACAACATAGATGTACTATATTCAGTTTAATTTTAAGAGTGTGGTTTCTGGTCGTGGGTGTGGTGATAGCTGGATCCTACTGAACGCCCCTCAGCCTTAACTAATCAGGCATCATGTTTTTGCCAGTGTCAGCAGAATAAACAAATATAAGACTTGAAGGCACACCGTTTCATAGAGGCAACAAGCCAAATAAAGTTAGGCGAATTTCCTGGTGAAGTCTAATTTGGGGATGAAATAGTGGAAGCAGCTCACCTCAAAAGCATGTCTGCCAAAAAGATTATGTGGCCCATGTTTAGTGATCTACTGATCCTCTTCAGATTTTTTTAAAAGTTCATGAAAGATGTTCATTAAGTTCTTTCTAAAGATAATAATAAAGAAAAAAAAGGCATGTCGACTCCAGAAGTCTAGACCAGTAGAAGGGAAGAATTTTGAACTAGTAAGGTATTAGCTGGAAGTGCTCTGAAGTCACTGTTGTACGCCAGCTGATGTCCTTTCTGTCTTTGGCAGAGCTGCCTTCCCATTCACCCTAATGTCCCCCAAGTAAGATGGCAGCAATGGTGGACAAGAATGAGGCAAGAATTTCAAGTGTCGTCTGGCCTCCCTTTGCCTGTGTTTTTATCCATTCAGCTGCAGCTTTGGGAATTAGTGGTGATGTATTTCTGTTGTAGAGTGTGTTAGATGTGCTGAGTTTGGGTCTATCCAGACCGAACTTAGAGTTGTCAAAAAAGCAGAGGAAATACAGAAGCTGACCCTGGACTTTCAACACAGTTTGGACTTACTGATCAAACTTGTGAAGTCTTATGAGCTGCAGTCAGCTTACATGATTGCCATTACAACAAACCATTAGGACTAAATTTCTATGTATTATCAAAGGTGTTGGTGGGACAATGGGACCTAAGTCTCTCCTTATTCTGCCATACTTTATGGTAGTATTTTGGTCGTCTCCTTTCTCTGAACAGTACATGGTACAGCCGTAGCAAATATAATTATTCATGTTCTATTATGATTAAATCTTCTTCTGTGTGTTACTTATCTTTTCTTTTTAGAGCCTCACTGTTGTGACAAGCCCAGTTCCCAATCAGAACCTGGATATGCAGCCTTATGACCTGAGCATTGACATCTACAGCCGTTACATCTACTGGACCTGCGAAGCTACCAATGTGATCAATGTGACACGCGTGGATGGGAGACCCATGGGAGTGGTGCTCAAAGGAGATCAAGATAGGCCCAGAGCCATTGTGGTGAATCCAGAGAAAGGGTATGTAGTTGAAATAGTCATGTGGTGAAATTCAGGCTGAAGGGCTTGAGAATCAAGTTGTTTTTTTGCTGCCGCTTGGTTTCTGTTTGTCAGAATAAAACTAACTTTCACGTTTGTTAAGATGTCCTGGATTTATAGTAAAAATGTGGAAAGATCAAATAAACTTTTTTTCCTCTAATCCTTCCTGTTCCAGGTACATGTATTTCACCAACCTACAGGAAAGGTCTCCTAAAATTGAGAGAGCAGCACTGGATGGAACTGAACGAGAAGTCCTTTTTTTCAGTGGTTTGAGCAAGCCCATAGCCTTAGCTATCGACAGCCAGCTAGGCAAGTTGTTCTGGGCTGATTCAGATCTGCGGAGAATTGAAAGTAGTGACCTGTCAGGTAGAGTAGCACTTTAATTCAGTGATTCATTTGTGTGGTGTGGGTGTGGGGGAATGCAGAGAAAGGTGTCATCTTTTTCTTCCTATTATAAACAGTCTATACTATGATTGTAATCACTCCCCGAATTCCCAGCCAAGGAATGTGCATGATTCGTGCATCATGCCCTTACAGTTTCATACCTCTATCTGTGATTTGCATTATTAATTGCTACACATGCTATTTACTTCAGTTTCTCCCTGCAAGACCTTCGTATGGTTTCCCAAAGTTAGTTCACAAATAAATTGCAGCAGTTTTGGAGAGGGAAGGGAGAAGGTTGTTTCTAAAGGCATTGGTTTTGGTGCAGTAATTTGTCAGTTGGAGAAAAGTTCCCTGTTGGTGGGAAAATCTGTCCAGCAGAATTAAAGCAACAGGTGTCCAGGCTACCTATGCACCTATCATTTAGGGTGAAAAGATGTGAGAAGAATTAAGCAGATCTAACGTCTGTTCTCAAGACAAAAAGCTCCCTCCTCCAGCTATGGGATTCTCTTTGCCTGCTCCCTAAGGTTGGTTATGGTGCTTGTCTGACCTCCTCTATGAGTTGATTCAGCTTACTTAACCACGTAAACAAAATAATAACCTAACAACAATATACAGAAAAAGAAAAATAGAGAATGGTGTTCTGTTGGCTTGGAAAGCTGAATTGGTTCAGGAAGGAGTCCAGCAATCAACCAGAAGTGGAGTAAAAGAAGAGGGAAAAATCAAGTGGTCCAGATTGGGTGAGAAAGACTGAGAGGTCTTTCATTTACTAGCCTAATCCAGCAAACTGCTGGATCAGCTCAGCTGCCTCACATAGCATCAGTAGTAATTTGTGATATGGGTTAGGCCAGATGTTGCTGCTTTAAGTGAGAGCATGTTCTAAGCACACACATACCCATCTCTGTTAGCTGATGGGGTATATGCCCATATCTCACTCCTGCTACTGGAGGACAGGAGCTGAAATTCTCCTTCCTCTACGATAAGCCCATCCCCAATTTGAATAGTGCATGTCCTACTTCAGCAGTGGTTTTTACTGTCATAAGCATAAGTACACCTGTAAGGAAATAAAGACACGCTTTGGAATCTGTGAGCAAGTTTGAGAACTTAACAAGAGTTACAATAGTTTGTAGTAATGTCTGTCACTTATGACACGATACCTTCATTCAGACTATCAGTGTGTAACCCCATTGACACTGCTGTGATTTTCAACCTTATATTAAGTTGCTAGAATAAGCTTTTGTTCTGGAAAACATTTCAGTTTCTCTAGATGGTTGGAACTGAGGCTCAGAAAAATAGTAATTTTTTTTCAGTGGTGTGTCACTGGAAGGTTCAGGGTCACTAATGAATTGCAATATCCTGATTGTTTACTAGTTTAAAACAGTAAGACATAACCTGAGTTTGTGAATTATTTTTGGAAAAAAAAAATTGGGGTGGTGTAGCTCAGTATGTTCTAAGCTGTCCCAGATCCAGAGTTTGCATGAATAGGTGGCAGAATATTACACCATGCTTTATTTCTCTCTTTGTTTGTTATCTACCCAAAATTAAAACACCAGAGAAGGAGATGGGTCTAAATTCCAGTTCGGTATGGTTTTAATGATTCTGCTTTTCTTTTTTCTTAAAGATGTGGTTGTTGGATCACCAGTGTTGGATTATAGTAAAAGCTCACCGTATTTCGAAGAACACAAACTAAAATCATTCCAAAACCTCTCTTGCTTTTTGGCATTTGCACCACAAATAGATTGCTGTAATCACCATGATAAATTGCTAACTGCTGAGATGCATTCCTGTGCTTAGGAATGCTGATTAATAGGCTCTTTTGACCAGCAGAGTAATTTTTCTGCATGTTAGCTTATTTAAAACATTCACAGTCTCTTGCTCTGACAACTCTGTAGATGCCAGTACTCATAAAGACAAGTACAGTTAGAATCCTTTTTATGTGATGCAATCTGTTTTCCTCCCTGTCCTTCAGGCATGCAGTTAGGACTTGGTATTCTGCCCAAATGGGAGATCCTACTGGAGTTAACCGGAGTCTTCACATGATTTATGAAAAGATGACTGGAATTAGGTCCCTGCCATGGAAATTATTTGGAAATTAGTTCTTCTGTTCCAGAAAATTTAGTGTGATTTGGAAATGTCTAATGGTTCTGGAATTAAGTAATTTTTATTTGGAAATAGAATGAGCTGTGGGATGTGTCCTGATTTTTGTATTAATTTGGTTGGGTTTAAGTCTTTTGGTAAAAGGTATTGCTGGAGAGAGGATGGTGATGCCAGGAGACAAAGCTCCTCTTAATCACGTCTCCCTTTCACCTGACATTCCCAATAAAGGAAACTAGCACTCTGAGTCAGCTTCAGATTTTATTGTTGGTTTATGGAAGAAAGGATTTTAGGGTCTTGTTTTAGTCAGAAATAGTCAGTTACACTTGGTCATGAATATTAAAAAGAAAGATTAAAACATTAAGGAAGTGAAAATTTTAAGCTTCTGAGTGCATACTGCAAAATGCCATGCTGATTGACATGGTCATGGCAGAGCAGGGCATGTATAGACTCCATTTGGGTAGGTCAGTGTCTTAAGTTTTGTATTTCTTACTGTCATCTTTGCATTTTGCCCTATTCCCAGCTTATCTTTTCTTCTCATGATTCAGGTTTCTGTTTTCTCACCTTTTCCCTAATCAATTAGTCATGTTCATGGGTGTTAATAGATGGTTGCAGTTATTTAGATTGACTTACATCACTCAGTCTGTTAATTTCTACATCAGGGTATAACCTCCTTCAGAATCCATCAACATCTTTTCTTAATCAGACCATTGCTGATGTTGTTCCAAAATGCTGGATGAGACCCCAGTCTAGCTGATTTGCATTTCCATGTTCTGCTTGGATTCTAACGCTTAGTAAATGTTTGAAAGGTTGCTTAACTTCTGAGCTCTTGTGTGCATTTAGCAAAAAGGAGGTAAATACATTTTTCACCATTGAATTTGTTTGTTAGTCCTCATCACTGACATACTGTTCATAAAATTCTCAACAAGGGAAAAACCTCTTCTTGCTGCTAAACAAAGCAGAGGGACAGAATTTACTCAGAATATAAAATCATGAAATGCATGTATCTTTTGTCCTGTTACATTATCTTGTGTGGGATGGTAGAGATGTGGTAGATTTTTTTCCCATGGTATTCAGTTATTCTAGTATATTTCTTACAGAACTAAATATAAAAACTTGCTGGAAATTGTTCTGTGGATGAACGTAGGTAAAACTATTGTCTGCTAAAGTAAAAGTGAAAAATAAGCCCAGATAGCTGAAATACCAGGATTTATATGTAAATTTTCAAGCTGTAACCTAAGTGTAGACTATGTGATATTGTTTCAGCTGTGGTCAGAATCTGATAAACACACTGAATATTTGAGTGTTAATGACCATGTCGTATTGTGTTAAATAAAGGAAGCATGGCTTAAACCTCCCTCCTGAGCCCTCAGGTTTTGATTAACATACTTGTTTTCTGTGTGAGTTATAAAGTCTTCACTCTCTTTGGACAGTCTTTAATGATACCTTTAAAACAACTTTTGTCTGTCTTCTGCTTATATGGAGTGTTAACCATGAATTAGCATGATTGCTAAAGGAACTCAGGAAAGTAAGTCTTCTCTAGGAAGAAAGGAGCATTCCCAATTTAGCATGAATAGCTTAGTGAAGGTAATGTAGTTGAAAGAAAAGAATATGAGGAAGTCAGATGTCATGTTAATCTCCTAATTCATGTGAGAAATACTAACTACCTTACCTTCACTTGGATTTCATCTTGTATTAGTTAGCTCAAGCTAGTAATCCATCTTCTTATTCCCTGTTGTATGGCAAGACAAAGAAGTTGATCTCTCCAAAAAGGGAAAGAAGAATGAAAAGAACTACCAATTTCCATCATATTGAGAAAAGACTGGAAAGGCTCATGAGAGCTGAGCCCCTAATTCCAGGTGCTTCTTAAGTACAGTAGATATTTTTGAAGCACAAAAACTGTCTTCTTGATGAAAGCAGAAAAAAAATCTGTCTGCAAAATGCATTAGTCGTGCATCAGAGGACCATGGATTGCTTGGGTTTTTATAGTAGGCTTACCTGGTAGCACAGAAGTAGTGAAAAACAGTGGAGTGAGTAGTGTAGAAAGTGTTTCTGATAGTAATTGAGTTTATTCTAGGTGAACTACACCACTCTTTCCCTTCTGCAGGTGCTAACCGGATTGTTTTGGAAGACTCTAATATCTTGCAGCCTGTAGGACTCACTGTATTTGAAAACTGGCTGTACTGGATTGATAGACAGCAGCAGATGATTGAAAAGATTGATATGACTGGTCGAGAAGGACGTACAAAGGTCCAAGCTCGTATTGCACAACTCAGTGACATCCATGCTGTGAAAGAACTCAACATTCAGGAATACAGTAAGTGCAATCCCTGTTTGCAGATGCAAACAGTGCCTGTGAGACTCGAACCAAGGAGTGGCCACAGAGACACCAGCTTCTTTTGCCTTATTGCTGACCAACATCAGTGCAGATCGGAGGGACCAGAAGTTGGTGTCGGTTGGTTGTCAGGGTACTGTTGTTTCCTTCAGGCAGTTGGCAATGGATTGGAAATCTCTCACAACCGCAGCATAATATTTTGTTGCCGATGACAATTTTATTAGTAGTGTCATACAGGCACCTGGCATTTGAGTGTCTCTAGGCACAGTGGAAACGTCCTGTTATCCTCAGGAGAGGATTTTCTGGATCATGTTAGTGAACTGCTATTAGTTGTTTGCTCTCTTTAGGCAAGCACAGCTCTTGGGGCTTTTACTAGCAGCAAATGTTTCAATGGACTGCCTGCCTTGAAGGCAAAGTGAACAGTTTTTAATGGTGGTAATTCATATTGAAAGTGAATGACAGAGCAATGTTGCATTGGACAAAGGAAGTGTGTATTAAATAACAATTTGTGTTGAACATGGCGGCACTTTTAAAATTTTTCTGTTTACCAGGCCTTTCCCCACACACATAACTCTTGAAATGATGGGAGGTAGATGGTTAAAGCAGTGGAGTTGCTGTCATCCTGGAGGAAATATGCCTGGTTAGTAGGCTGTGGTGCATGCCTGGGAGAAATATGTAGAAAAATGTCTGGGGATGCTTAATTAAAACATCAATGCAGACTACTACTAGTTTTGTGTGCTATTAATCTCAATAAATCTGTCAGGAGTTCCAAGAGAAGTATGTTGTCCTTATTAAACATTAAAATGAAGAGACATATTTATCTAGAGCATGTTAATTTGAATTTTGGAGACAGCACAGAAGCTTCAGAATTCATAAATTAGAAAAGTTTACTTTTTTAATGGTCTTTGATAGAGAAAATGAAGTATGGAATCCAAGACATCTTTTTGTATTACTAATACTACCATTTGCTGCAGAGAACTAATTCTACCTCACACAAGAAGCAAAATGCTTTGAGTACCGTTTTAGTAGATGCCACAGCACAATTCTTACAGTGGTTTCAGATCATGGACAGTTACCAATGTGCGTTATAATTACTGATGTAAAGGGAAAAATACAACTCTTTCAGGGATTTTTTAGTAATGCTCTCCCCAGGGGGAAGGAAGTAATGAAGGGAGACCGATGGGCCCAGAGAAATCGCTGAAAGGTTATAAAAGAAGTGAAGATTCCTTGTCAGTCTCCGTCTTTCTTATTTTTAAAATCACAGGACAACATCCTTGTTCTCAAGACAATGGTGGCTGCTCGCACATTTGCATTGTGAAGGGCGATGGCACCACACGCTGTTCTTGCCCAGTCCACCTTGTTCTGCTGCAGGATGAACTGTCCTGTGGAGGTAAGTCTTTCCCATGCTCTGTGTCACTGAGCTGTCACCTTTGGGGTTGTGGGGTGTCTCCATCTTCAGGGCTGGCTTCTGAGCAAAAAGAACATAGCAGCGCACCAGGTGCCGTTACGCAGTTGTACACATTTCCTCTTTCCCACCCCATTCAGCTAAATCTAGAAGTACTGAGAAGGAGGAAGGGAAGAGGAAAAAAATCACTGACTGTTGAATAAGGATTTCTGTTCACCCTTTCTACTTAAGACCACTAAATTATTTCGACTTCATTTTTTAATTGTATGATTTTTTTATCACTTTTTTCAAATAGGGGTAGATTCTCACATTTTGGCATATTGCACTGTCTGTGCCATTTTATTCTTCTCTGTTGTCCTCTTCAAGCTCACCCTGCGTGTGTCTTTCTGAACTTGAGTGCTAGAAGGGCAAGTTGCCTCCTCCATGGTGATACAGTAACTATAACCCCCACCCTGGTGTCTCCAGGGGTGGGGTTGAAATGGAGGAGAGGAGAGACACTTAAGTGCTTGGATCTCTTTGTGCCACTGTAGTGAATGGATTTATTATGCAATCATCTCGCCATCGAGGCAGCATGTGGTCTCACAATGGAATAAGAGCTAACATAATCCAGATATTTTCTCAGAGCAAGTTTAATACCAGGCTAAAAAGCAGAGGGAGGAAACGGGGATTAAAAAAAGAGGAAAAAATCCCACACTTACTTACTGCATGAGATTAACAGTTAATGTAGTAAATATTAAATAACAGCTAACAGATGTGTTGAGGTAGTGGAACTTGACTAGATGGAGCAGTTTTTTGTTTTAAAAGAATTTTGACTGAACAGAACTGGCAAGGGCACATAACTAGACATTGAGTCACAGTGCATCCATGTACAGCACATTACATCCTTTTAACATTTTCTGTACAAGGACTGTCAAACGTTTAAAAAGAGAGTAAGCCATCAGCTGTGTATACAGTGGTGTCACAGGAAAGGGGGAGTAGAAAAGCGTGGTGACTTCAAATGAAGAGTTGAAGACCAACTAAGAGACAGGTGTAGGAGTCTTAAATGGGAAAGGAAGAAAATAATTATGTTTTATGGGGCTATTTCTCTGTTCCTCTTGTTCTTTGTCTGTCAAGCCCCCATTGATATGAGCCTTCATCAGTCACACGGGGCTCAAGGTCTACACAAATGACTGTGGAGGCAGTGGATATGGAAGTTACCTTGTGACATGGCATGTTTATCAGCTGCTTTGATAAGTGAAAGCAGCTGAGCTCTTCACCTGCATGAGCTGTTTGTTCACCTGGATTTTTAATTTTTGTTTGTTTGCTTGATTTTTTAAGAACCACCAACATGCTCCCCTCAGCAATTCACCTGTTTCACAGGTGAGATTGACTGCATCCCGGTGGCCTGGCGCTGTGATGGTTTCACTGAATGTGAAGACCACAGTGATGAAAAGAACTGCCCAGTGTGCTCAGATACCCAGTTCCAGTGTGAAAGTGGACAGTGCATAGACAGTGCCCTCCGGTGCAATGGAGAAGCAAATTGTCAGGACAACTCAGATGAGAAGAACTGTGAAGGTACAGAGGATATTTTGAAGTGTGGTGAAAACAGAGCTGTCATAGGGACACTATGATAAATACCAGTGTTATTACTGAGTAGGATTTGGAAGGATCCAAGTTTCTGCTAGTTTTTAAACTGGTCTATTCAATGGAAATTATTTTGTAACTCCGTATTTTTGTTTCTCTACCTGTGAAGTGGAAATTAAGACTAATCTCCATCACAGTGGTCTAAACACTATAAAAAGTACTATTAAAAATGGTATGATTTTAAGCTCTAAAAACCTGGTATCTGTGAATGAACTACCAAGTGGAGCAATTCCTTGTCACTGCTTTTTGTGTACCTTGTACCAAGTAAAGGTTGTGGGATTGTTTATTTTACAATACCTGAACAAAATGAGTTTTTCTGAGTAAGCAGTGAGAGACAGATGAGATTTCTGAAGACCTCTTCTTCCTGTAGAGCACAGCAAAAGAGAGTATTTAAGCCATCATTACAGAGGGAAGCACTGTTGTCAGTACCATGAGAATTAGGTTCTTTTAATTTTGGAAAGGACAGGTTTTGCTGATGGAAAAGATGTGCTTCAGCTCAAACAAAAACAGATGCAGAAATGACTGTGTGATGAAAGGTGATTGTTAGCCAGTTGAGATGCAATTTAGCTTCCCAGTTGTCACTCAACAACTGGAGATGTCAGACTGGGGGCTGTTTATTACCTTCAAAGTGGTCCATTCAGAGTATTCACATTGATTACAAATAAGAAAAGCCTTTAGTTTAAGTTTTTAATTCAGATGAAGATGGAAAATATTTCTGGATTTATGAGAAACAGGAGGCAGGAATATGTGTAAACAGCAGTGACCAGCACCTTACCTGCAGCACCTTTTTTCCCAAAGTGGTAGTTTATTTTTTGAGTGTACTGACAAAGCTCCAGTTTTATATTCTGTCTTTCATTTCAGTTTAAAAACATAATGACAAATAAAATATGTTGTCTCATGGTCAAGGAGCTCTCTGGCTTACAGGAAGAGCACAAGGACAATGAGAAACCACATTTATCTTTCTTAAACAATTTTATCATCATGGTTTGGCAGATTTATTTTTAATAACTTAATTCTTCTCTCTTATATTACAGTAAATGGTTAGATTTGGTGATTCTTATAGTAAATAACTGTGTCCTGGGATAAGTGCCTATCTTCTCAATGGCCTTCTGCTTCTGAGTTATTTTAGATGAGGTATCTTTATCTTGTAGTGTTCTTACTGTAAGTAGGCAGTAAGGACCAGGTAACCCAGTGTGCACTATCCTCAACAAAACACTAAATCACTTTTGCATGGTTCACATGAGGGACTTTTAGTGTCATTGGCTACTTTGAGAAATTAGGATTGCAGCACTCTAGACTCTCTCAAGATGCTCCTGACTGTACACTTTGGTGTCTTCGTTTCTTAATATTTTTGAAGAGGAGAAGCCTTTGATACTGACACTTGGTGTGTGGGTGGTTCTCTTTGCAGTGCTTTGTTTAACTGATCAGTTCCGCTGTGCCAGTGGGCAGTGCATTGGGAAAAGCAAGAAATGTGATCACAACTTGGACTGCAGTGACAGCTCAGATGAGCAAGGATGCTGTAAGTGTATTACCTGAGACTGGAAACTTGGTTGCAGCATCAAAAATTTGTTTCTCACCTTCCCTACAAGTTAGATTTTATTCTGTCAACCAGACTGAATTAATCGTTCCCAGAATTAATGTTCCTTTTTATAACTGCTGTCATGCAATTAATACACAACATGGTGGAATAGAAATAAAAAAAATAATTTGTGTTCTGAACAAGTAGTTTCTGAGGCAGAGAAGGCTAGTTATTTTTCCACTCACCTTTTTAAACTTTTAAAAGAAATAAAAGGTTTGATTTACTATAATGTGTTAGTATGCTGAGTTGGTGCAGTGTTAAAAAAATTCTATCACCCTGAGGCTTTTATATATAGTTGCTCTGCTTCATGGTTTTCTCATCCAGAGAGTTAATAGCGGGTGCTTTTAGAATTAGAGGAGCACTCTGTTTATAGAGTAAACCTTCTAAAATTTCCTTTTTATCTTGAAAAGATATAATTCTGAGCTTGATATATGATTTGTAACATGATATCCACTAACTTGAAATCTCCAGGGCACTGCAAGGATACCACTGCCTTTAAAATTCCAACTTAAAAGTTCGTTTTCACTGTTGGTGCTTTAAAAGAAATTTTAAATAGGGGCATCTCTTCTTGTGTTAGAGATCCATATATCAAGGGTGACACACATGTAAGGTGAAAATGCAAAGCCAGAGTTGGACCCTTGATCTTGAGAAGGAATGATAGGAGATGTTCTGTCATGCTACCAAGTTACCAGTGACATTATCACAGATTTGTGTAGTTACCTTTACTATAGTTTATATGTTTTCCAATTTTGTAATAGAAGATGGAAAATTGGCCTTTCCAGAATAAAATTGCAGTTGTCACCATTCCTCTTCCAGTATGATCAGAAGTCTGTTTACTTATCTCTGTAGACTATGACAAGCTGGTTAAAGTGTGGGTTTGGTGTTCAGGGAGAAGAAAATGTGTTGAGGAAAAAACTTGCGGTAATATGTAAGATGTAAAACACTGACTAGAACAGGAAAATACTTTAGTCTGCTTTTCCTGTCAAATTCATGAAGCACAGGCGGGCAGTTGTCAAAAACGTCATTGCTTAGAATTGGTGTTGTAGGGAAAGCCACTCATTTTGACTGTTGAGTAATTGTTTTGGATACAGTTTCCTCATAAAATGGCACCTCTCAAGCTGATGCTCAGCTCTGTCTGAGGGTGGGTCAGATGTGTTGCAGGTTAGGTAGTTTAATAAATAGTATCAAGCCCAAAATTCATCACTACTGAACGATAGAGGTGATGCACCATAAGTGGATGTTACACTGGTGAGAAAAAGGAATGTCAGTCTGTTACACTGGGGGATAACCTAGGTGCTTATGTGACATGAACAAGTGTGACATGATAAGTTCTCACTGTCTTAATGACAAGAAAAAGCATAACTGGAGTCCCTAGCACAGTGCCATCTGTGCTGGGGCCTGTTTGTTCCTCCCATATATTAATTTGAAAGTGGTTGTCTGCCTACAGAAGAGGAGGTCTTTATTTTTCCTGTGTGGAAAGATATAAGGAAAACTGATGTTGGTTTAAACTTTCGTAGTCTGATTTTCCTTTTCCCTTTTAGACACAACAGAGGAACCTGCGCCACAGCCCAACAACACGATCGGCTCCATCATTGGTGTGATCCTCACAGTTTTTGTGGTTGGAGCAATGTACTTCATCTGCCAGAGGGTACTGTGCCCACGCATGAAGGGAGACGGAGAAACAATGACCAATGATTATGTGGTGCATGGACCAGCCTCTGTACCTCTGGGTTATGTGCCTCACCCGAGCTCTTTGTCAGGGTCTCTTCCTGGTAAGTAAATGGTGTGATCCTTGTCCTGTTCTTTGGTACCACACAGCTGTGCGTATTCATACAGGAAATGTCTGTTCCAGATGTATAATTCTTGGAAGCTATTGGAAGCCAGAACTCTCAAGGCTTGTTTGCCATCCTTCTTTATAATAATGAACTGCTACTTTACCTATGCTATTCACAGGCATTTAGGTACTTAGCGGAACCACAAGCTCAAATAGATGCACATAATGTGGGAGTTTTCTTCTTCTGCTACTAAAGAATCCTCTTTATGGACTACTGTAGCATCAGCAAAGTGTCATGACAGTACAGGGTAAAGTTACGCAGAGTTATGTTCATGGGACTTTAAACATTATGTAATTATTCTTGATAGGTTTGTAGACTGAGTTTTTATGCTTGTGAAACTTCTTGCAGAGTCTATAATGACCAGCAGTAATTGTAGTCTCAGCTTACTTCATTTGATGATGAAGTTGCTAACACCAGTCCAAGCACACTTTACTCTGTTTAAGAAGTAAGACTTCATCACAATGTTGCACTTCATTTAAATGCATTACTTCTGCATATATTAATTAAATATGTCCTGTAACTTGTGACTTTGGATCCGGCAGATTCCTGTCAGAACAGAAGTTCTGTGAGGCTGTTACAGGGTTAAAATAATGCATCAAATTACTTTGTGTAATAACCTGCATAAAGACTCTTTGAGCAGAATTTTCCCCATCATTTCGAGCACTGTTTTCCACTTGAACTCTGTGCCAGTGTGCTTCAGTCACTAACAAAAGCTCACATGATGTTGAAATGAAAGAACAAGAAAGCCTCTCTTCTCTTGCACAATTTCAGTTTCTCAGTTCAGGTGGTCAGTAAGTTTCACGGTTTATTCTGAGGCACAGAAATGGTGCCTGAATGCCTGTTCTCTCAAGTCTTTTCAAGCCATTCAAGTGCAAGAAATGTGTTTCTCTTCATACAGCTTTAGTATAAGCCCAGTGCCAAGTCCTGCAGTTAAATAGGTGATGCACAAAATCAACACGTTTATTCCATGACGGTATTCATTTCTGTTGTCCACCAAGGAGCCCTGAAATTGTTTTTAATACCAAGATGATTAATTTTGGCTCTACAAATTGTGCTTATACAGCTGTTATCCTCTGTATTATATATTTTTTTAAGCTTCCTTTTCTCAACTGAATATTGACATACATCTTTGTTCTTCAGGTATGTCTCGAGGTAAATCTGTCATCAGCTCCCTAAGCATTATGGGAGGGAGCAGTGGACCGCCCTATGACAGGGCCCATGTTACTGGAGCCTCTTCCAGTAGTTCTTCAAGTACCAAAGGCACTTACTTTCCTCCAGTAAGTTATTCTATTATTTGTAGACCTTTAATAACTTTCAGAGAAGTAATGGTATCTTCTGAGTCTAACTGATTGACAAATTAATGTTTTGGTTTAGGTTTCTAGCCTGATAAACTTGTTTCAATATCAGGTACATGTGATTTTGAAAGGGAAGGAAGATGAGATTGTCTTTTTTCAAAACAGTCTAGAAATTTTCTCTATTAAGAAAAAAAGTTATGAGAGAGCTCAGTGCCAGAAGAAAATGTTAGATTGAATGTCAGGGGAGATGAAAAAAATCCCTGAAAATATTAAGCAGCTCTGACAGAGAGATCTCCTTTCATTATACTCTACCACATGCCTCTGAAGGTAAAGCTATGATTGATTCTGTATAGACTTTCAAGGAATTAAAATGAAGTTTTATGTCGTGTCTTACAAGTGACAGATAAATAAGTAAACAAATGTTTTGCAGCTCCACAACATCCCTCTAGTCACAAGTAGGTAGTATGCTGCTCCCCGTCCCTTCACTTCTAGCATCTGTGGTGGTTGTTTTAGATATTTTTATTAGGTTCACCAAGCCACTGTCAAGTGTTTAAGAGTTACATGCTTGGTCAGTGAAGGTTGAAATCTTCAACTGTCTGCTTTCAGTTCTGATAATCAACCGCTCATGCTTTAAATCAGCTTTAAATTAATCCAAGTGCTGTGTTCAGTAAGAACATGCCTGTATAGGGAAAGAATCCTTGCCTTAGCTAGCATGCTGCAAGTATTATAAGCAGAGTATTGCTTGGGAACTACAGCTAGCAGAAGTAGATATCTGCCAGTTTGCCTGGGGCAGTGGTATTCCCTAGTGACAATCTAGTACTGAGCAGCTAGCTTCAACTTTACTTTTCAGCACTGCATATGTCAAAATAGCCACAGCAGTCAGCATTTTTTGAGAAGAGCTTAGTAGTAGCTAATAGGAATGGCAACAAATGGCATTTTGAGTGTCTGTTGAAGAACTGGGGAATCATGGCCAGGCTTCGCGAACGAAGATTTGGGAAGGCACTATCCACATTTGCTGCAGGCACGCTGGTGGCTTATGAGGCCAATACGTGACAGACATATCCGATTGCAAAAGGCGCAGCAGAAAGACTCCTTAGATGGTGTATTTTGCAAGAAACGGTTCTTTCTGCGTTGCCTTTTTTCCTCGAGAGTGATCCTGCGTGAGTTCTCAAAGGAGACAGCTGCGTTATAGATGGTGTGTCTCCAGGCCTCCCGATTGGAGGCCAGAGTAGACCAGTTATGGTGATCAATATGGCCAAGGCTGAGATGTTGTTTCAGGGAGTCCTTGAGTCTTTTCTTTGGGGCTCCTCTCATGCGGCAGCCAGTGGCAAGTTCACCATAGAGCAGGATCTTAGGGAGGCGGTGGTCCTTCATCCTTGAGACGTGCCCTGCCCATCGCAGCTGCGTTCTCAGTAACATGGCCTCAATACTAGTGACAGCTGCTTGCTCTAGTACAGATGTATTGGTTACATAATCTGACCAGCGGATGTTAAGGATTGTACGGAGGCAGCGCTGATGGAAGCGTTCTAGGAGACGCAGGTGGTGGCGGTAGATGACCCATGATTCGGAGCCGTATAGGAGAGTAGACAAGACTATGGCTTTGTAAACACTGATCTTGGTGCTTTTCTTTAAGTGTTTATTACGCCATACTCTTTTGTGGAGTTTTCCAAAGGCACTATATGCCTTAGCTAACCTGTTGTCTATCTCTCCATCGATCTTACCATCTGAGGAGATGAGGCTACCAAGGTAATTAAACTGTTGGACTGATTTGAGCTCTGATTGGCCAATGGTGATGTGGGGATGATGGGGGACTTCCTGAGGTGCAGGTTGATGGAGGACCTCTGTCTTCTTTAAGCTGACTTCCAGCCCAAAGAGCTCAGCAGCATCTGCAAAGCAGGATGTTAAACGCTGCAGGGCTGCTTCTGTGTGGGCAACAAGGGCGGCGTCATCAGCATAAAGCAGCTCCCGGACAAGATGGTTTAAGGTCTTGGTGTGGGCCTTCCATGAGGATCAGCACGGCCAAGTCAGATATGGCAACACACTTTCTGAACCCTTTTTAATTAAGAATGGTGTGAAACAAGGTTGCGTTCTCGCTCCTACCCTATTCACCGTCTTCTTTAGCATGATGCTCCAAAGGGCCACAGCAGACCTCGATGATCAGGACGGTATCTACATTCGATACCGTACTGATGGAAGTCTATTCAATCTAAGGCGACTGAAGGCCCACACCAAGAAGAACTGGGGAATAAACAAACGAAAAATCGCATTTGTTGGGAGGGGCTATGCATGCAGTTCTTTATTTAAGGTTCCTATAATACAGTACGAAAAAGAAAAATTATAAACTGGTGTTTTCTTGAGTTTACTTTGTATCTTTTTAACTGTGGCTTTTTTCCTTTTTTACTCCTTAGATTTTGAACCCACCACCATCACCAGCTACTGAACGTTCACACTATACCATGGAATTCGGTTATTCTTCAAACAGCCCATCCACTCATAGATCCTACAGGTAATTACTATTACAATAGCTTCTGACAGGATCAAAGAGTTAGTGTAGAAAATGCAGAATAAAGACAGCCTCTGCTCCATAAGAATTGCAATCAAAGGCCCTAATTCTGCAAGCACTAAACTAGTGCTTAGATGGGTTCACATGTATCGGGTCACTGATGCGTGTGTACAAGTGCAGCAGTTTGAGGTAAATCATACACTAAGTGGTTTTGGTGATACGTATCTTGAGTATATTGATTTAGAGGGAATGACAGCACTCATCACAAAACTAGCTAAATACCAAAAGAAACACAGTACCATAATAACTTTGAGCCAAAAATACTTACCCTGGAGTGAACCCAGCCTTTTTTTAGGTTTCTGTCAAAAATAACTTGTTACATAATTATGAGAAATTATAAGCAAACACCCTGTGGAGAAAAAGTTCACAATATAAAGGAGGTCAGAAGTAACATTTAATATTGTGGTCTAGATAAACCACAGAATTTCTAGTTTGACATATTAAGGGTTAATATCTGGAAAAGGTTGCCAACCTTTTGCTTATTTTCTCTGACTAGTATTTATGGGCATATATGCTTTGTCTCTGTTTACTTGAATGTGTCTTTCTTACCTTTCCTTTAAGAATACTGGAGTTATTTATCATTTTATAGCAAGTTAGAGGAACAAAAATAGAGGAACAGACCTGTGCTACCCAAGGGTGTAAATGTTCCCCTCCCAAATCACCAGCAGATCTGGTCAATGAGAAGAGAGTGCTGTATTTGTCTGTTGAAAAGTGTGCCTCCCTAACACAGCACCTTTGGGGTTTTTTGGATAATGAGGCCTGTGGGGCTAAACAGACATCCCTTCTCCATTAGCAGAAAACATGGCCTCTGTTGTGCAGAAGGTCAGACCAGATGTTTATAATGATCCCTTGCAGCCATATAAAAAATCTTCTAAAATTATAAATAATTTTCTAATGAAAGAAACCTAAATTCTGGTAGCAGCATGAGTCTTGCTGATCAGTGGTTAGCTGATAACGCCTTTTAGTACGATAAAATGGTATTAGGGGTGTAGCATAGGGTTCAATGTTTTCCAAATGCTCCACTGCCCAAAACTAAACACTTGATCTTGCTGCTTCTGATCTGACTTCTTTCCTAATATTCTGACTTGACTATAGAGGAGCTGCATCCCCAACTGACTGTGATACTGGGAGTTGTAGCTACCATGCACTTCCCTTTCTAATTTGTTTCCTTGGAACTATATTGGGCTCATTTTAAAAGATGTTTTGCGGTAGCAGCCTTTGAGAATTTCATCCCAGTTACTGCTCTAAGGAATGATTCTCCTGACTGCTATGAATATGCCAGGTAATTTTCAGTTTCCTTGTCTGGGCTTAGAAGTTTGTATCCATCAATTGCATAATACAAACAGAATATCTTCTCCATGTAATTGCAACACAGCTATTATACACACGCACATGCACACTGGTGCCCTTCCTGCCCCACTGTCTCAGGAGCAATTTTTTCTACCTCAATTAAGTCCTTAGGGAATGTGTTGTGTAGATAATTAATAATTATCATCACTTTCACTGGTTGCTGTAATTTGACTGACACTGTAATGTGTGTGGTCGAAGGTGGGCTCTTCTGCAGGGAAGTCAGTGAGAGCAAGAGGAGCGTGATGCTGTGTATGGCTGCAGAGGGGTTCATCTACTTGCTGTTTCCACTTTGGCTTATCCCCCCTGTTACGACCCACCCCAGAAAAAAGGGGGGGGTAACCCAGGTTCTTATCAATAATTCCTTTGGGGTGGATTAGAGTGAAACGAAACTGAATAATCGGTGTTTGAAAACATATATATGTAGGGTTTATTTTAAACACATATAGGTAGGGTTCGTTTTAACAATTTTGTTTGAACAGGTATGTTAGCATTTTGGCTGTTGTCATCTATATTATCTATCATAGGGGTAACCCCTGGGGGGAAAATGCATAAGGGAGAGAGAGGAAAGACAAGATAAGGGTAAAGGAGAGTAAGGGAAAGAAAAGCTGAGAGTTGAAAGATGTGTATAGTCACCGCCCATGGGGTCCAGCAATGACACTTGGTAGTTGCAGCTTCCAGGTCTGTCAGTTGAAGTGGTGGCCTTGATCTGTTGGGGGTGAAGGAGGGAAGCCCCCACACTCAAAGAAGGTATGAGTTCCTATATCCATGGTTAGTGTCATGGGCCATGCCACGAGCCTCCAACGTCTCCTGGGTCTGTGCTGAGTTTCTGTGAGGGGTCTAGCAAAAGGATTTTTCCTGCCCTTCAAGACTGGGGGGGGGAATGGGCTTTGATGGGCCATCAGAGGTATAATGCAAAAGTCCTGCAGAAGCCTGCAAAAGTCCCTTGGCAATCCTAGAATGCATAAATCATTAACCGTTTCAGTCTCTGACACCCCCCAGCTTGTTCACAGGCGCATCGCCCAAAGTCTTTCTATACGCTGACCCTTCTTTTTTTTTTCCCCATCGATCTTCCCACTGCAGCTACAGGCCTTACAGCTACCGGCATTTTGCACCTCCCACAACGCCCTGCAGCACAGACGTCTGTGACAGTGACTATGCCCCCAGCCGCAGGGTCATGGCAGCCACAGGCAAGGGCTACACCAGTGACTTGAACTATGATTCAGAGCCGGTCCCTCCACCGCCCACCCCCCGCAGCCAGTACTTGTCGGCGGAGGAGAACTACGAGAGCTGCCCGCCTTCCCCCTACACGGAGCGCAGCTACTCCCACCACCTCTACCCACCGCCACCATCCCCCTGCACGGACTCCTCATGAGGGGGAGCCCCCCCACCCCATTATCTGCCTCCGCTGTGAAAGTGTAAATACAAAATATTCTACTGGGGAGGGGGGGAGGGAACTCTTGGCAAAGGAATGAGGTAGGACAGTGTACAGTTAAAATGTTACTAGATGGGGTGGGGAAATACTGAAGATATTTGTACAGAAGAATTAAAAAAAAAAAAGGATATTTATATATTTTCTTACACAGCAACTGCTGCTTGGCTATAAGAAGAAAAAATTTTGTGTAAAAGAACCCAGACGTTTGTACAAAAAGTTTTTATTTTTGCAAATGGAACACAAAAACATGCCTTAATCCAGTGAAGTGACTGAGCAAGTAAGGATATGGAAGAACTGGGATATGTTACTTGTCCAGAGAAGTGATATGTGGGGTTTGTCAATACCAAAAATGTTTAAGATAATTAATAATAAAGAAGTCCATCTCAGAGCAGCATACCATAGATACTTGGAAGTAGCCAAATATCCTCTATGTTAACTACAGAGGGCCAACAACTAAAGATAAACTTGAAAATGCAGTCAGGACAGATACTAACCTTGCACAAAGGGCTTTGTTTTCTACAGGAATACAGCAATTGTAGCAGTGAATCCAGAAAAATCACACACTTTTTAAAATGAATACACCTCTGATTTTCCTTAATGCAATTAACCAACTAGATAATTTAGCATTTAGAGCTCTCTCATTGCTTCTGGAATTTTCGATTATTTTTGGGGGGTGTATTTTAAAATTCGTTTTTTTAATCCCGATTAGGTTTTCTTATCTCTGCTGCATCCTTTCTTCCTGCCTGTGTCACTTTAAATCATGATATTCTTATTTAAAGAACTGCTAGAAGTGGGCTGCTGTAAATTCTGTTTTTTCTCCTAATTAGCCTTGTCATGCAGTGATTATCATGCTATACATTACATTCTTCATTTTGCCAGCATGGTAGGATTCTGTTTTGTACCGGGTCAGTATGATGTTCACATAATTGACAAGGGTAATATGCATATACCTGAGTGATTTTTAGTCCCTTAAAAAGGAAAACCTTATTTTGACCTAGTGCCCACAAAATGTCAAATATTTTTATACCACATATAATACAGACAACATATTTATAACTATAAATTTAACCATGGATTGTTAGTTTTACTGTAAAATGAATAATATATCCTTGCAGTACTTTCAGTGTATATTGATATCACAGTATACAAATCATATATGAATAAATATATATATTATTTTTTCCTACTAAGGAAGCATTTAACTTTCAGTGGACCAACTGTCCATAAAAAAAATAGATGTTTTGATCATTGGAAGGGGTTCCCCTGCTGTATTAACTGCTCATGTTCTCTTTGTGTTAGGTAAAGCCAGTTTCTCTCAGTATGATTTTGATGTACCTTTTGACATACCTTCTCTTTTGTGTGGCATGAGTTTAATACTTTAGTATTAACTGCTGTGAATGTCAAATTTCAAGATATTTTTAACAAAACCATTTTATATTCACATCTCTATTTTTGTATATTATCATATTTAGCCCCTTCTCCCATCAGCCTCACTGTGGTGATTTTGACAGGGAGATGATTTAATCAAGTGAAAACATTATTTGTATCAGTTAAGGGGCAACCTAGGATGTTATTAACTTCTCTTGGACTCCAGAGCAGTGCTCTGCTTTGACTGTATTGGAGCTCACAGTATACCTGACCTTAGATGGCATTATGCATTTGCACCTTCCGTTGACACCAAAGGTGCTCAATGCCTTTAAGGACTGGCCCTCTGAGTGTTCTCTCTCAAAAGAAGGTCCTGAGGAGCTTCTGCCTCCTCGCCTTTGGGCATGCTATGGGGATTTCAACTTTCCAGAGGTGCCGTTTGGGTTTTGTTGTTCTCTGTTGTTTGTTTCCCAGCCAGTTTCAACTAAAAGAGAAATAATCTGAAAGTATGGCATGAGCTTTAATTCATGCTGTTGACAAAATTAGTGCTAAGTTATTCTTGCTAGCTGCCACTCATCTGGAGTACTGGATTCTCATTTGGTTTCCGCTCCAAGGAAAACTGTGTCATTGGGATTCCATCTGTAATAAAGGGTCTTTCCTAGTAATCCAAGATACCTGAAGAAACTTTAAAAAGCCATGGTGATCTCCAAGCTGTTGATCTCTGAATCTGGCATACTAAGGGGGTTTTTTGCCCAGCTTCATTCTAGGTATCTAGGAATCGTGGTAGCTGTTCTTCTGGCTCTTCCTTGCTAGTGAAGAAGCTTGCTTGTGTTCTCTAGCAGGATGGATGTTGAGAAGGGTGTTGTGAACTTAAAGGGAACTCGAAACCATATATATGAAGGGGGGAGGGCGACTGTGTCAGGGCAGGGGGGGTTGAGGCTGGCACGCCAATGAGAATTAGAATTTCTCTGTTGTTTACACTTTTTCATGTGCAGCATTCCACAGGGTTCATATGTGGGAACTTGCACTAATGAACTCAGAAGAATATTGTGTTGTTGTATCTCAGTCCAAGTGCTTGTACTGCAATGGCAATGATCTCTTCTTGCAAAATACTTTTTTCAGTGTGCCAATTTCTGTTTGAAAAACTCCAGGATGGTTGAGCTTAAGGAGTGGTATTCTCTTTCTAGTGCAGTTGGACTACCTTGCTGAAGCTTCCTCTTGGAAGGAACTTACTGCAGGTAAATTTGTAAGTGTGTTAATTATAGCGAGGTTCTTCAGAAAAATGACATTCTCTGCATATGGATCGTGCTGCCTTCCTTCTATGCTAGTTTATGTCCACACACAACCCAGCTGAAGTCAATGGGGTGGACATGTAATTCAGTGTAGGATTTGATCGTCTTTCTGATACATACGTTTCAGTTTGTGCATCAGATATTTTGAGTGATCTGCCTCTGCAGGTTCTTGTGAAGAGGGAGGAAAATGGACAGGCTTTGTTTTTCCACTGAAAATGACCAGCACAGGGAACTCAGATGAGTGGGAAGCTGTCATCTGCTTTTGTAAGTACATGTATTTTCTCAGTAAATCTAGAGTAAAATTTTGAAAGATGGTGATCTGTGACGCTCCTCTTGGGCGGATCTCCAAATTAGAAAAGCATTGGTGCAATTAGTACACACACCTGCCACAGTCCCAGTGGATAGACCCTAGACTGGTTGAACATTGAGACTGAACATTTTCTCTCTGTTCCTCTTTACCACTGAGCCAGTCATGATTCATATTCTGTCCTTCCCTAGTGAGGATCATGTTTTCTTCTGCTTCTCAAATTGACTGAGATGTAGGAACTGTAGATCATACAGACATGTCCATTAAGGAGATTGCTAAAGTGGGTTTGTATTATTAGCATAGAAGGGGGCTCACTGATGTCAATGAAAATTGCTCCTTTTCCTTCAAGCTAAGCACAAATGTCCTTTCAGGTACAGTAAGGCATTAACACAGGTACTCACTGCGCACTTTTTCCTCCCTGTAGACACCTGGGAGTGTTCATAGCTGGCTATCTGGTGATGGAGATAACTGGTGTGCCCAATCTGGAAAGGAACAGTCCTTTGTAGTTAAAAAACAAAACAAAAACCAGCATAATTTGTTGAAAAATAACCTTTACATGTTCAACAGGAGCTTAGCATGTTTAAATGGCAACATTCATGAGACCTAATCTTGCCTTTTAAAGTTACACATGGTATGTCATGCTGCAAACATTTCATACCTTCCTAAGGAGCACTTGCTCCTCATTTCTCCACTGCTTTTGGATACCAAGGTATTTGTTTGAAAATAACTTAGATGTGATAAATGGAACACACACGTAGCATTTGCATTTGAAATAAAGAATGGCTTCCATGAGTATAAGTTCATGTAACCTGTGTACATACATTAAATGAAATATTTACAGTAATGACAAATATGTAAATGAGCCAGTTGATATCCAAGGATTCATTTTGCTGTGAATTGAAACTTAACAACTAGATTGTAAATTCCAGATTACTGCCGTAACATTTCCCTCTCAGTGTGCAAGTACAAGTGTATGTATGCAGGTACACATATCCTTGATAGTCTGAATTGACCCAAAGCTAATACTTTTCTTTTGTGCATGCACATTGGCAGATTCAGCCTCCCTGCCTTTCAGAATGCTAGTGTTGAATGCTGTTTGGCTGTGTCTCCCCTACACTGGACTTCTTTTGGCCAGGTTGTATGACAGACACAGAATACCTGCTAACTTTAAACCTGAACACTAAATGCTCTGTCAGACCAGACAGGAGAGGAAGCATATTATCTGTAATTATGAAGGAAATTGCACCCCAACTGCTTGACACAGCAGGTGCTTCAGTCAACAGCAAGTGAAGCTACATGTGGAAAATCCCTGTTATTCCTATTTATTACACTAATGGGCTTTGATGGTGTTCTGGTCTCCAGTTCTGCATTGCCTCTCTAGTTATTATAGCCCATTCTCTAGAAATGGCTTGATTGGCAAGTCTTAAACACAGATTAACTTGTTTTGCTTTAATGTAGTTAAGCTTGTACTAAGATGAAGAAAAGGCCACTATCTTGACTATTGAGTTTATTTCCAATTCCTTATTGCTTGGCAAATCTCATATTAATTGATTACCACCATTCTGAGGGGAACTGCTTGAACTACAGAACTCCCTGATCACACATGCTGTTGAATCGGATGACTTATTCAAAATATCTCCTAATAAGTAATCAATCTTTTTTTTTCTGACCTTTTTGCCTTGAGCATGTTTGTCACACAATATTGTTACTGACAGAATTTGCTTTTGAACATGTACTGTGTGTGTAGCAGATTACTTTTTAGGTCTACAACAGAATAATAATTGGTTGAGTGCAAAAATAATGTGAGCATTTTTATTCAGAAATTGCTTTCTTAGCAATGAGACTTTTTTAGTTGCATTTTGGTGGTGTTATTGCTTGGAAATTACCCTTTAATTTAATTGACAGGTGACAGATACACCTTGAAAATAAGTTAGGAATGAACTAATAGCTTGAAAATGGCTGCAAAACAGTCAATTTCTTTCTAAAAGAAGTCAAAATACACTAGTCACTCAAAATTTTTTGTTTTCCATCTTTAAAAAGGGCAGCAATGATGCCAGCGTAGCATTTATAGGGGCTGGGTGATTCACTTCAAAACCGTGCAGGGCAGGGTAAGTAAACTGTCCATACTTTATTCAGGACAGAGATTGTCTTAGTAGTGGGCAGGGTGATTGTTATGGTGAAACTCTTAGTGAGCAGTCTTCTTCCCCTCTTTTAAATGAACAAGGAGCAGCTTTGAAGTCCTGATTAAAATGGCTGTAGCTGCAAGCCATGCAGTTAAAAGTCAGCAAGGGAAAATGAAAGTGTTTGTTTGTTTGTTTGTTTTTGTGAAGAGGATACCACCAGGCTTAAGCTGAACTAGCCTTGTTTGCAAGTGAAGGATCTGGTGCTGCTTTTGGATTTTAAATCTTTGTTTTGTTTTTGGTTTGCTTTGTTTGTTCTGTTGTGTAAGCTTTAATCACTGTTTGTCATTGTCTTAAAGCCAGCTGGTGTCTCTTGTTCATCAGCTTTGGTACAGTGGTGCTTTGCAAGGATGTATTTATATTATAATGGCCAACATTTGGTCAGCCCTATTCACTCACTTTTTTTTTTTTTTTTGTAAAATAAAGTGCTTTACTTATACAATGTATATAAACCTTGTACAAAAATCCTTTCCAATTATTACTATAAACCGAGTTGTAACAAATGAAATGTTGATTTTTATAATAAAACTGAGTGAAAAAGAAGTACTTTTCATTTTATTTCAGCATCTGGAAGACAGGTAATTAAAGGTACAAGTCCATGTGTCTCTTTGTTCTCCATGAAAGTCACAATGTGCTTAGTTTTCTGATGCTGTAGGAAGGCTCTGCAAACGTGCATTTGCAGTGCACCAAGTCCTGTGTTTTCTGCACACTGTCTGTACTAGGAATGAAAGAATCATTACAGGGCCTGACTCCTGTGGGGCCAGATAAGATCAATTAAGAAGGGACCGGAGGAAATTATTTAAGAGAGGCTTCTCCTGCCATCCCACCTGCACCCTTAGTACTTTAGCAGGGAGAGGAAAACAGGATACATAAAACCCCCTGTTTTTTCCCCCCTCCCTCCTTTGGTACAGGATGAGAGTGGGGAAGAAGGGGCATCATGAAGTAGCTGAGAGCATTCCCTTGCACTCACACACTTAGGAAAAAAATTATGGGAATAAAGAAGTGAAAGCCATTGGCTGCAGAGTTGACCAGGTCCAGCACTGAATAAGGCCTTCAGAGGCTGTGCCCAGTGTGAGCTGATTGCTAATTTTGTGACTTTGGAGTTATGCTTGGCTTTCCCCTCCCTCTGTTTGATCTCTAAAGGGGGGGAAAAAAGCATCCCTGAAACAAAAGAGGTCAAGCTGGAGAAACCCCAGTGCTGTTAGTTCCCCCACCTTGCCTGGCAAAGGGACCATCAGACAGGGAAGTGGGCAAAGGCAGTGCTTCACGGCTGAGGGAATAACGTGATGATAACACAGTGAGAAACTATTTTCTGCTCAGGACTTCCTTGATTTGGCTCACAAGAAGGCAGCCATGCCACTTTTGTCTCAAAGAGAAGAGGAAACCAGCACTGTAGCTTGAAGGGTCAGGAAACATGTCCGCACGTTGAGGCCTTTCTGGTGGGAGCAATCCCTCTGGTGCACTGACCTGACTGCATTTTCAGCAGCCAGGGACTTTTGTGACAGCAGGAGTTACCCGTTGCCAGGATTTGGGGCCAGCCAGAGGGGAGCATGCAAGCTGGAAGAGGAGATGGCATCAGGAATTATCTGAGGGACCCCAGCCCTTCCTCCTCCCATGTGCTCCTGGTGAGCACCACGAAATTCTCCTGTGAGCTGCACCTGTGTACGGCCTCCTTCCTGCCTTGTACCTTCCCTGCCTCTTGTTACGTAGAGTGCCTAATGAAAGCCAGCCCTTGGCCTCTGAGGGCTTTTTATGTGGTTTTGTGGCTCATTCCTTAATGGAGGCCGCCACTGTTCTTGCTGTGAAATCCCATTTGTGGACATGATGCTGACATGCTGATTTGACTTCTGGTGGGGAATGAGCAGCAGGTGAGTCCTACTGGTAAAGATCCAGATTTTAGGCCAACATGCCCTGTGCTGAAAAGCAAAGGAAGAAACGATCAGAAAATGACCCCTATGTGGACAGGAGAGTTTGTAAATGAATTTGTGATTAAAATGGCTCATGAGGCAATAGATGCTTTAAAAATACAAATCCATTGGTGTATTTTTCCTAACTTTGTGGGTTTGGGGCATGTTCTGTTTGCTATAGACAGTCATTCTTCCATCAGTGCCACTCTCTTCTTTCCATCCTGCAAATGTTTTGAGAAACCCAGTGGCTGCAGCATTGCTGTGCAGATGGCTTGATGTAGGCTGTTGTTCTGAAGCACAGCTGTTAGGGATTCATTATTTGATTGAAGAAAACCACTTTCAGATGCTTCTAATAAGAAGTTGTTCTACCACCAGGACTAATAATGAAGGCTGAGATGTATTTCTCTCTCCTATCCTTCCAGTGTGATGGCCACGCATCCACTCCATGGAGTTGCAACTTGAGTAGTGGAGTAGGAAAGATATATATTCCTTCAAATTTTTAAAAAGGAAGGGAAGCAATACTAATTGTCTCCTTTATTGGCATCCGTCTGTCTCCCAAAAAGCCAAAAAATGCTCAGGAGTCAAAAGTTAGACAGAAGCATGGCTTTGTCATAAAGCTGGAATCCAAGGGATTATTTGGTGAATGGCACCAGGTAAGGAAGGTCTGTCAGCACAGAGCACGTGGGAATGGATGGGAAAGGGAGCGATGGGTTTTCTGCTACTTTAGGATACTTGGCTCCTTCTACCACATGGGTATTTTCTCTTTTCGTTTAATGTTTGTATCATCCTTCAGCTTTAGATGACTCCAAAATGAGGACCAAAAAGACAGACAAGAGATATAATCATCATGTCCCAATTGTTTCCTTGAGTTAATTTCATGTTGGTAATGAAACCTATCTCTTTCCATAAGTGTAAAAGACAACCTGTAGACCTGGGAGGGCTTAGCAATTCAGATCCATCATTTATTGTGGGATTTCTCCAACATTTTTTTCCAATGTACTTTGTGTTTTTCTTGTCATTGTGCACAATTAACTGCTGTTTCTGTAAGCAGGTACTTGGTGGGTTTGATCTCCTGGTTCCAGCATGCCACTGGCAGCCAACTGTAAGTCACAAAAAGGATTATTTCAGAGAGAAGAAGTTGCAGTGGGTTTTTTGTTTTGTTTTTGGCAACATGGGTCTTCTCTGTTGCATAGCTGTGTGAGACCACTTCATGTTTGAAGTCCTGTTCCTTGTTATTTTGTGACATGGAAGAGTTGGTGGGGAAAAAAAGCACTGCAAACAAAGATTGTATTAAATATGAAGATACCTCCTCTATTTCTGAAGGTACTTAGCTAATTGTAAATCTCAACATCCTTAGAAGGAATTGAATTTCACATGCGGCATCAAGAGTGCGAATCTGCTCCTCTCCCTCTGTTACTGCAGCATTGAAACTGTGGTATTAGTTTTATAGTTAATGATTTCTACATTGGTTCCTTCCGGATAGAATAGGTTCAGTGATCTAATTTATCTTTTAGGGGGGTTGTGGGTTTTTAATGTATTTTATATATTATATATCTTTTCATATACCTAGAAGAACTCAATATCTTATTTGTAGTTACAGATGCCTCCACTGCTTTAATTGCAATTTTTTCAGGAAAAACCACAGATACTGGATTTTTGGGTTTATGTAGATATTTATTCCAGAATGTGCACAAAGACATTGACACCCCATCCTTCTTGGGAACAGCTACAGCAAAATATTCAACTCTGTAATAGCTGTGAGAGTACCAATCTTCACCTGTCTTTGGGCTGCTAGAAAGAGGGACCTTGAGGCCAGAAAGTCAACTTACTTTAGAGCTGAGATGCTTGATAATGTCCCTACTGAGTCCTTATGAATAAACTGCACAGTCACATGCATAATATTAACACCAAATTCATTCCCATAGTTGTTTTCAGCTTGCTTTGCTTGAGTCATTACCTGTAGATAAAACAATATGATATCTTCCAACCCTTTCTTTTGAAAAACCCTAGTAGTGGTGGAATGAGCAAGCCATTTAATGCTGGGAATTGGAACATTTTGCAGGTTTCCTTGTTCCTCGTCGTTGTATGAGAGACCCTCCTGTGGTCTGTCCCAGCAGAAGATATGGCAGTCTTGGCCCATAACTGCCTCCTTGCTTTTCACAATGCTGAGGGTACGAAACAGTGCACAGGATGGGGTGCTGAGGGGAAAGGAAAGTTAGCCCAGGCCCCCACACTTAGAGCAAAATACACTCAATGAATCTTAAAACCTTTTTCAAAAGCAGAAAGTAAAAAGAAGACTTAGCCTTCAAAGTGATTGTGAGTCACTCGCTTTCAAAGCATTTCCATGGATTTCTTGAAGTTTCTTTCCAGTGTGTATTCCAAGCATTTTTGTGAGGAGGATAAATTCTCCCTGTCTCACATTTAGTTTTGGTCCATCAAACTGGCACTCATTTTGGTTTCTCTTCTGGCACTAAAGGCCAATTTGCATCCTTTAATTGAATGCAGACACTGCATCTAACATGACAGGCACTACCCATTCAAGAATGGGTAGACAAAATATTGTCTTTCCTGACTCCTCCTTGCCTTAATTAAAAGCAGAGGGCTGACCTCAGCCCTGAACTCTGCCCTTGCTAATACTTTTACACATTGCTTCATGCTAAGGCTTAACAGAGCCCATGCAAGTTCCTGGCTTGCCAGTGTAGTTTGTTACAGTTTTAAGGGTAAGTTTCACTTAATTGATGGGAGGTTACTCCTTGTGTAGGTAGGGCTGGCCTGACCCCATCTGCTCTTCACCTGCGGGGAGGAAGCGGGTGCAGGAGTTGGTACCACTGGGCAAAGTGGAGCAGATCTGAGCCAAGTGAATGTTTCCATGGGCTTATGCCATTCTGTGGTTGCACCACCTCCTGGTATGATTTCCTCTGGCTTGTGTGCTCTGCCTTCCAGATGGACAGAAATCCCTTTTCAAGGAGGACCTAGGACCTAATAGATATTGTGAGGTCGATTAGATATCCAGCCTTGGTTTTGGGCTTGGAGTCAGGTGTTTAAACTTTTAATGTTTGGGGTTTTTTTAACTTGTGTCCTCTCCTGCCTAAATTTAGGATTTCACTGTGTGTGCTCAGATCCCCATCGCTTAAACCTGCACAGGACCTCTTGTGGTCAGCAACCCTCAGGTTACTTTGTGAACTGGGAGGGTACAGCAATAGCTACCTTGGACTGGCCACAGTTAAACAAATCATGTCCCACTCACCTGAGTACCCCAAAGTGGGGTATAGATGGATGCCTTTATACAGATGGATGCAAATCAGGAGGCAGCAGTGGCTGAAGAGATGCTCTCTGCATAAAAGATAAAAGAGATGGGACAGGGTACGTGGAAGTGGTGGTGAATACTCCCTGCTCCTGCAGAAAATGCTGAGCTTTCCTTGTGTGAGCACTGGCTTAGGTAAAAACACAGAGAAATCATCTGTCCATACAGTGTAATTTTGCAGTGTGTATTTGTTGTCATCATATCTACAGAGAAGAATTTTTGCTTAGTCTCCAGATCCTGGAAAGAGAGGCATTGGAGAGCTTGGCTTTCCATTAGAAGCCTTTGCTCTCACGCTTCTGGAACAAAAGTTAACCAAGTGACCTGCATTTATTTGAAAGAATAAAACTGAGAAGGCAAACATGATACCCAAATCCCCAAAAAAGTTTGAAAACCGCAGAACACCACCTGATGGAGGGGTTAATCTGTCAGGGTGTTCCTGGGAGAGCTTGAGATGCTCACTCAGGGCTTTTTGATGCTGGCATTGGCAAGACAAAGCACAAGACATGGCTGCTATTAAGAACCTTCTATGGCTTTGCCAGAGCTGGTCGGTCACAAGGTCACCTTCACCTTTTCTCTGCTGTTTAGTGTGATGATAATGCCTGAAGCAATTCATGAATCCTCTGCCCCACAGAAAATCTTTGTAACCCAGGTGCTCACAGGAAGGCACCTTTCCCAAGACACAAAGTCATACAAGTTTGATGAAAGAAAAAACCCAAGCCAGCTGAAGCCAGGCACGCTTTAAATGCAGAGGATGCATGTACTTTTCCTGTATCCCTGCAGAGTTCATACCCCTACCTCTGACTGGTCCTAGAGCCTTGACCAACCAAAAGATTTTAATTTCACTACAGGCACCTACATTGATTATTTAGGCACCACAGGCATAACCAGACTTCTTTCAGGCCTTGCTGATAAAAAATAGTCTCATACTTGCCTGCATTTCTGCTGCCAGACACAAGCAAAGACCTCAGTTTGAGCAATTATGAGCTCCTTGATGCAGGCTGTACTCTTGCCTATTTAGCAAACAGGACCAATCTAGCTGATTGGATAGATAATTTCAGGTTGTGGGGAGCAGGGAGGGTAATACTGGTGAAATGATCCAAGTGGTAGGCCCATCAACAAAGCTAAGAACAGCTAGCTGGCATGCAAGAAAATCTGGGTTCAGATCTCTAGAGAAAATAACATAAGCATAACCCAAAGTTTCTATTGCAGTGCTGTATAGAATCATAGAATCATAGAATCAGATGGGTTGGAAAGGACCTCTGAGATCATCAAGTCCAACCCTTGATCCACTACCACCACAGTTGCTAGACCATGGCACTAAGTGCCACGTCCAGCCTCATCTTAAAAACCTCCAGGGACGGAGAATCAGCCCATTCCAATGGCTGATTACCCTCTCTGTAAAGAATTTCTTTCTAATATCTAACCTAAACCTCCCCTGGTGCAGCTTAAGGCCATGCCCTCTTGTCCTACTGCTGGTTGCCTGGAAGAAGAGACCAACCCCCACCTGCCTACAACCTCCTCTCAGGTAGTTGTACAGAGCGATGAGGTCTCCCCTGAGCCTTCTCTTCTCAAGGCTAAACAACCCCAGCTCCCTCAGCCTCTCCTCATAGGACTTGTGCTCCAGTCCCTTCACCAGCCTTGTTGCCCTTCTCTGCACCTGCTCCAGCATCTCAACATCTTTCCTGAACTGAGGGGCCCAGAACTGGACACAGTACTTGAGGTGAGGCCTCACCAGCGCTGAGTACAGGGGCAGAATCACTTCCCTGCTCCTGCTGCCACACTGTTCCTGATACAGGCCAGGATGCCATTGGCCTTCTTGGCCACCTGGGCACACTGCTGGCTCATGTTCAGCCTCCTGTCAATCAGCACTCCCAGGCCTCTTTCTGCCTGGCTGCTCTGCTCTCCAGTCACTCTGTCCCCAGCCTGTAGCGATGCATGGGGTTGTTGTGGCCAAAGTGCAGGACCCGGCACTTGGCCTTGTTGAACCTCATCCCGTATGTAATTAATATTTAAAGCAGAACCACTGCACTGGCAGACAGAAAGTTCCACTTTGGGCTTTTAACTTCTAAAAACTAAAGTGCCGGCTTCCTCCTGTATCCAGTGATGAACTTGGTTAGTTTCTCTTTTAGCATACTGGCTTCACCTAAGAGAAAAGAGCCACCCTTCACTCACACTGCAATGCCCCAGCTGTGAACTTTTAACCCTGAACTTGTTACAGACTGTGAGCCTGTACAGCACACAAGTCATAAGCAGTAAATCCACTGTCAGACAATGGTGTCTGAATGCAGGGGAGTGGAGCTGTTCCCCTCGGTGCCTTGCTGTAATTCACTTTCTGTCCTCCTGCTGCTTCTCTGTCTACTCCAATGTGTGTGTTGGTAGTAGCAGCACACTTGCTTACCTGCAGGAGGGAAAAGTAGCTTAAAAAGGGGAAGACCATGTGATGCTGTGAAAAGAACCAAGATTGTCTTCTAGGTTGCCAAGGTATGCCTTCTTCTCATCAGCCTACTTTGGAGAAATACTGGATTTACGAGCATTTCCTGAGAGCTGAAGCAAAGGTAGGTAACAGACAAGTAAAGTGTTCAGGTTTGGCTGAAGACCATTTTCTACTATTTCTACCTCCTGCTTACTCAGTGGAGCAAGGAACACTGCGGGTTTAATCTGGGACAGAGCTCCTTTGTGCAACATATGTGCTCATGGACAGTGGGATCTTCTTATCTGATGCTTTAGCTGCTCCAGGGAAGGGCGGCTGGGACACGTCCCACTCATTCCTTGGAGCTCTGGCTCTCACAGGATGACATTAGGCTGGGTTCTGGGAGCCAGTACAGGCTGCCCCAGTGGATTGGCTCCCTTTAACACAATGCAGAAGTCAGCTGCAGGACACATCTAGCATGCTTTAAAAATAATAAGTCTCAGCATCACCTGCACAGGGCTAAACTCTGTTGTTGCAACCCTAACACACAGTGAAATCAGCACATTTTAAACCTAAACCTGCTGATATAACAAATAGCGTGATGCTGATCCAGGTAGATATACAACAAGAAAAATACCAAGTGACACTTCTTGTTCTAACAGTAAACCTCTCAACCTTTTACAAGAAACACCCCAAATTGGCACCAGAGGGTTCCACAACAAAATACAAAGATGCCTTGTGAGAGACTGATGTAAAATGAAGGCAGGGCCAGTCACTCTCCATAACAACATCCCTTCCAGCTTTTGTATGCACCCAAAATGCACCAATTCGTCAGCTGCTGATTTAATCCTTGCAGAATAAAAAAGTCAACAAGAGGAAGACTGGTTGGGGAGATACAGAGGGGTTTCTGACTGGGAGGAGATACCTTCTCAAGAACAAAAGCATTTGAGGCTTCACCTTTGTCCGAAGCTGTTTCATGGATAAGGTCTTTCCTGCAAAGAGAGGAATTTTACTAGTAGAAACAGAAATATAAGCAGAACCAACTTTTGATTTTCCAGGTAATAGTGGCTTGGAGTTCACATAAACATAGTAGGTTTATAGAAGGCTTTTTGTTTGTGATCACTGAAGCTTCCTATTTCCCTCCTGCTTTCCTAGGGCCAGCTGACCTGAGAGCAATAATAGCAGATGGAAAGCTTGCATATTAAGGATTATTAATGATTCATCAAGCCTTGAACTTCAAAAACTTCAATTTCCATTTCCTTTTCAAACATACCCCATATCCTCATGCAGAATATATTTTCTCCAGTAGTAATAAATGGCGTGGGGGAGGAGGAGGGAAGTGGTATTTGAGGCCCAGTAAAGGGAAGGGTAGCCTTATGGAAACAGGAACAAGACCTAAACAACCACAGCTTTAAAAGCAAAATTTTATATTTTATAGTATCAGTCAGAAAGAGAGAAGACTGAGCAAAACCAAACATCAACTCTGCTCCATTTTATCTATTCTGTTCCTATAGAAATGATTGCCTTGTTGTTCTGTGTTATATCCTGACAAAACTGGCAAAAATTCTCCATTTTCCACTCAGCACTTGTGTTGATCTTATAACCAGAGCTATATTTACAACCCCGCATAACTTTTGAAATATACTGGCAAAATCAAACTTTTGATTTGATTTGATTTGATTTGATTTGATTTGATTTGATTTGATTTGATTGAGGCAGTGTCACTACCCATGGAGCAATGACCTCTTCTGACATACCCAATCTACTAATTCCCTGAGTCTGCCATTTTCCACTTCAGAATATATCCTGGAGAATAGCCATTCTGGCCATCATATTAAACTTAAAATCAAATCAAAACACCTGGATTCTTTTGAATCCCTGGTGCTATTTAGGAAATAGTGTAGCAGTCCATGCTTGCAAATTGTCAGCCCTGGCTGCATACAGGAAAAGCCACAGCCAGCCTTCTTCCTTGGCTGGAGCTCTGGGTTCCTAAAATCTCTGGGTGGAGTGACCTGACTTTCTCCGTTATGGAGCAATATTAGGAACAGAGATATTTCTAAACATGTTACAGCCAGCCTGGGAAGATGTGGATATAAAGGAAGGTGTACTGTGTCCAGGATTCCTTCTTTCATTTTGGCAGTAGCTTTTTCAAACAAACAGAGCTGGAAACCTTCCCAGAGGAGGCAAGATGGATGTAAAGGGGAAACTCTCATAGTGACAGTACAACATATTTTTTAATGTACTTTAATTATTTTTGCTTCATTGTTTTTATCTATTTTCCTCCCACTGCTTTGTCTCCCAAGGAAAATTTATTTCAATAGCCGTTCCCGAAAGAGGATAGAAGAGAAAACGTTCTGAATAATGTCAGTATAATTCCCCACTTTTGTGATGTTCACATTTGGTTTCTCTTTTGCTTCTCAGTCCCTTCATGATGTTTCTCACATTGAGACTAAAACTAGGTTCTCTCTTGCTTGTATAATGGATTTTAATTTCCTGGAAAACCCTTACATCATCTTCCTAGGTCCTGTAACAAATGTGGATAAAGCCTTCCCAAATCTTCGTCCGCGAAGCCCAGCCATGATGATGATCTTCCTAGGTTTCTTACCTTTCTTGTTGCCATATAACTTATCTAAATCCTCTAGCCCTATTCTAACTGTCTCATTTACTAACCAGCTAACCCAGCCAAACACTTGATATTGACTCATGCAGTTCTCCAATGGAGATAAGCTGCTTTAAGAGTTTGGGGGTTTTTCCATTTCTCATCTTGGGCAAATTTAGGTCAGTTATAAAGTAGTTTCAGTTTTGTTTCTACTTACTTTCATTTGCATAGCGTGTAAAAAGAACACTTAAAAATAAAACCATTGTTTCCACTGACTTTCAGAGTGCCTGTGAGGATTGGTTATTATATGTACTGAGCCAAAAGTGGGAAGTGATTGTGATCTCTGCTGAGAGGAAATAGTTGTTTCTAGGAGAAAAAAGTTAATCAGAGGAAAAAAATGTTTTTTAAGAGATGAAAAGGCTTGGGGTTTGATTTTTTCCCACTTGAAACAAATTAAGGATTTGTCCATTCTGAGCTGAAATTACTGTCAAGCAAATTTAGTATTTAATTAGTTCTTGTCTTGCAAGTTTGAAATGGCAGAGGATAATGTGACCAGATCATTCAAAAAGACCTATCAAAGAAGGCAGATGAATCTACTCCAGTTCCCAGCCAGGCTTCGCAGAAGAGTCATGTAACACCTGAGCATAGCAGGGAGGCTTCAGCTTTTGGCAATCCAGGGGGCTCGCAAGTGCCTGCATGAGCTGGCACAGAGGGGACCGACTCCAGGTGCGTCAGCGGCTCTTCCACGCATCACCTGCTAACAAACACCAGCACGTCTTTTGATATAAAGGGCCGCTGCCACGCATAGCACGGGCTGTCCGACCGGTCAGCTCCAGCTCACCAGAGGGACGGGATGCAAATGGCCAAGAGCTGAGGCGGCTGCCTTCGCCAGCATCGCCCCCGGGAAGGTGAAGGTGGGCACTGCGGAACCCCCCGCGTCTCCTGCCCGGGCCCCAACGGGGAAAAGCAGTCCCGCAGCGACACCCGGTGGGGGAAACGCCTCCACGGCTTGAGAGAGCTGCCCTTCCATCAATAAATGGCGGCATTCGGCACCCCCCGTACCCGGGGTGATGGCTGGTGATGGCTCCGCTGGAGAGCCATGAGAACTACATATAGTGAAGGGCTTTGGCTCTTCTGCCTGAGATCCCCAAGTTGATGCTTGTGTGTGTGTGAAACACAGACTGAGCTCTAGAGAAGACTGAGGCACCAAAAGCCAGCTGAGTGTATAACTGTGCCAGACCAAAAATGAAATGTGGAAAGGGAGATGACATAAAAATGAGCATTAAAGTGTGAGCAGTGCTGCTCCCCTTGCTTGCTTGGTTTAGATGGAAAATCACTTTTAAGTTACCAAATGATGCAGCTTTTCCAAAAGAATGTTGTCTCTTCTTACTCTGTATTGCAATGGAGTGAATGGTGGGGCACAGTGAGTTAAGGAGTCACAGAGTTATTGCTGTCCTCTTTTAACACTCTGGTTTCCCCCACTCCTCAACGGGGTTCAGCACTGATGCTCTGGGCCAGCTATGACATGGTGTGAATGGGTGACCCCAGGGAAAGGGCCACGGTAGGAGGCGTTGCAGGGAGTTACATCCCTACTCTGCTCAGGAGTTACATCTCAGCTCAGGCCCCCACCCTTTGTTCTGCAGCTATACCGATGCCTAGACACGTGCCTGCCAATACAAAGCCAGACCCCACACAGCACACGTCTCTGGGAATTCCGTGAGTCTTGGCTGTGCTTGGTTAGGATCAGCAAATCAGCTCTGCTTCCTTTGCACAGGTACTGTGGGGCTGCCCTGTGCCTATGAGGATGCTGCTCTGGACTGCTTGCTCTCACCTTCAGCTTCTGGCTCCCTTTTCCCTACAAAGCAGTTTGCTCTGGTGGTGCCCAGGCTCTCTAGAACTTCAAGCTGTGCCATGAGGCTGCCAGTAGAAAAGTAATTCTGGACTGCATTTCTTTTGGTACAAATCTATGTCCTTTGAGTTTTCTTATTATTTACAGTCACTTCTAGTCTTTTTCCTGACTGGCAGCTCAGCATAGTTCAGGTGGTATAAGGTAAAGACACTCTTTACAGTCCCCTACTACCCTGCCCTTAAATTAGTTTGATTTAGGATGTTGTAGATTGTGATCTGCCCTGAGTGCCAAGGACATGTTGCAGAGCCTGGGAGCCAGCAAAGCATTGTCTTCTTTACTCTCAGTCTTCTCAGTAAGATACTGAGTAGTGTGTCCCTAAGAGCCATTGAGTCAAAATCCCTCTAAGCAAGATTTTCTTAATTCCCTCATTTTCCATAAGAATAAAACCAAACCACAAAATGTGTAAGTTTCTAAATTAATGATGAAATATGAGATAGGCATAGACTAAAAAAATCATATACAGCTGTCTCTGGAAAGTATTTTCACGTTTGAATTGTCATTGGACTGGTAGCCTTTGGCATCAACTGTGCAGAATAAAGCCCAGTATTCAATAAAACCAGAGATCATCTTAAAGTATTATATTAGTACAAACCAGCCACCGGTGTACCTCCTTCAGCACAACACCTTGATACAGCTGACCATAGCCTTGAAAACTCTAGGAGCCTGTGGTGGAACAGCTGTGTCCTGTGTTCAACTCAGGGCTCGCTCCAGGTGTGGGCAAATCCTTGGGCTGGGGGGAAATACAGCTTGGGAAGGGCCAACACAAACCCTGTAGGCCTGAGCGCAAATCAAGTGGCATACAGATCCTTCACTGGATGGCTGAATTGGTTCCCTCACCAGTTTTGTGGTTTTGGCAAACCAGAACATCACTATACACAGTTGTGGATGTGTGTATTGTACCATACAAACACTGCCACAAATTGCCCACCCACAGCAGCGTATTTTCCTGATGTTATCGAGCTGTTTCAGGTGTTATCTGTAACTGTACGTTCCTTCTACACTTTGCACTGCTGCTGAGGCCAGCAAGTTGAGGGAGATGATTCTGCCCCTCTACTCCACTCTGGTGAGACCACACATGGAGTACTCCATCCAGCTCTGGGGCCTTCAGCACAGGAAAAACACGGATCTGTTGGAACAGGTCCAGAGGAGGGCCACAGAGATGGTCAGAGGGCTGGAGCAGTTCCTGTGACGAGACAGGCTGAGAGAGCTGGAGTTGTTCTGCCTGGAGAAGAGAAGGCTCTTAGGAGACCTTATTCTGGCTTTTCAGTACATAGAGGGGACTTGGAAGAAAGATGGAGACGAACTGTTTACCAGAGCCTGTAGTACAGAACAAGGGAAAGTGATTTTAAACTGAAAGAGGGCAGCTTTACATTGGACACAAAGAAGAAATGTTTAACAATAAGGGTGGGGACACACTGCAAAAGGTTGCCCAGAGAAGTTGAGGGTGCACCACCTCTGGAAGTGTTCAAGAACAGGCTGTATAGGGCTTTGAGCAACTTCAGCTGGTGGAAGATGTCCCTGTCCATAGCAGGGGGGTCAAGCTAGAGGATCTTTAAGGTCTGCTCCAACCCAAATAATTTTTTGATTCTTCTGTGATTCCACTCAAGGCTAGTTACTTGAGGCACATTGAAAGAGTTTCAGTAACTTCCTAAGTATTTTCTTCACACATCTAGATAAAAAGATTTGCTTAAATGTGCAGCTGAGGTAGATGTGCAATTACCACAGCTCAGCTGGCAGAGGTAAACTCACTGGCTGTCATGTTCCTCACCCTTTCATTCGCTGCTGACATTTGAAGCGGTATGAACACACCCTTATATAAGTATGTGTAGGTGTTTTTTGCCTTTGTAGAATGGAAAACTTTCATGAGTTTCAAATAGAAAATATATACAATGTTCTTATACACTTGACACACTGCAGCTAATAGTTGTGAAGGCAATAATGGCTTTGAGCGGGAAGCATAGGACTGGAAACCACAAAGTAAATGAAACCATATGAATCAAGAGGCTCAGAGGTTGACACAGTTGCAGTTGCAATTACAGTCTGTGTTGGTTAGTTTTCCTCACAGGTCAAATGGAATAAATTGTTTGATCAGGATTACTCCAAAAGAGCGGTATTTTAGCAAGATTTTCAGTCAGAGAAAAACACTTTATCAGAATAAAAAGCACCCCAAAATGAGCTGAACTGCCATGCTTTGCACAGCTACTAGCAAGTGGGAAAAGCCTTGGTAGATAACATAAATGGCAGATCTATAAGCCTCAACAATTAAGATATTAGGAATTTATTATTTTGTGTGAAATTAAGATAATACTTCCCAAAGGAATATGTGGGATAAAATCTTTGACTTCCTGAGGAAGAAGCAAGGTTTCTGAATTTTGAGATATCCACTTTATGCAATCCTTTTGGGAATTCCTACCTTTGTTTTTTTTTTTAACATCAAGAATAAAAGCTGCTTTTTCCATTTAAGTTAAAACCAATCATCTTTGTGCATAAGGGTCTTTTCCTCTGAGACAGAGATACTGGGCTTTCAATCTCCCTACTTCCCTGGCATTTGTTAGTCTGTTATTCATAAGACAGCACTTTTGTAGAGCTGTAAATCTCCAAAACTCCCTGCTACTATGAGGGACTTCATTGTGTAAATGAATTTAAGTGGGTGGATCACTGGGCTTGGCAGAGCCCTTGGAAAACAGCAGAACCTCCTGGGAATGTGAGTCTGAGGCCTGAGGTACAGTACCTCCTGATAACAATGTTGTTCTCTACACATTTTTCCAGCTGGAAACTCTAAGATGTAGGTGATGGCAAAGAAGAGTCGATGTTGTTCCAAACGACAATGTTTGGAAACTCTGGTTGCTCAAGAGGGGAAAAGGAAGTCTTTTTGAGACTTATAACTTGCTTTGCTGTCCTTTAAAAGTAGATCTGAGGCTCTTTGTGAGGGTTATTTAATGACACTAATTACTTAGAGGCACAAAACACTTGTAGTACCTTGTTCCCCATAAAATTGGCAAGGGGTTTCCCACTGATATTATTTCAGCTTTGCTGAATACCTGAAAAAATCCTTGAAGTGGAATGCAAAACTGAAAGGAAACTTTTTCCCCCTCAGACCAAATTGTTGCATTTTATCTCTTTGGACTGAAGTACGTTCAGACATATGTTTTCAATTACACTGAAATTGAATTACATTACAACTGCCTTGTCTGGTGTTGCTTTGCAACATTTTGTCCCCAGTTTGTGCCCTGGTTTTGGTTCCTTGGAGAACAGCCTCTACCCTCTGGCTGGGCTGGTTAGATATAGGGTGCAGTGCACTCCAGTGAAGAAATGCAGTTAGGTAAAATACTTACCTTTGCTTTGACCCAAAATATTTTATTCAAGGAAAATTGTCTTTGGCAATCCCTCCAAAACTGGGAGAAAGCAAGATACTGAAATAAAGAGTTTCCTACAACATAGAAACTCTGTTTTTCATTTGTCTCAATTCCTGTTCTGCGCCCCAAACTGCTGTGCCTTGTTGCTGCTTTTTTTTTGGTACAAAAATAGTTGCATGTCATCTTCAGGGTGAAGGGGGATACATGCTTGGAGATCAAGGTTGTTTGGTTTTGGGGGTTGGGTTTGTTTGTTTGTTTGTTTGTTTGTTTTTGAGAAATTATTCTGGGTGTTTAAATTCATAAGTGTTCAGGGCACAAGTCTCACTTTCAGTCAGCAGTTCCAATGAACTTAAAACAGAAATTAGGGGCCTAATTAGTTATCAAGAGAAGACTTTCTAATTGTCCTAATTAGTAGACTATCAGGTCTAAGTCAATTCTGTGCTGAAGTCTTAAATCTCTTGATAGATATGGTAAGAACTATCTGAATTTCAAAGTAACTTTCAATTTATTTTAAACAGAAATTTGTGTGTCTATATGTAAGAAGAATATTATATTTTAATTTTTTTTCCCATGTCTGACAGATCTTAGGATTCCCAGGTGTCATTGTTTCTGGTTGGATTGTATAATTTTGGAGGGGTATTGTTTTGTTTTCTTAAGACATGATCCAAAAAAAAAAAAAGAGAGAAGTAATATGTTCTATTCACTGAATAGAGATGCTGAAAATGTTGAAGAGATTTTCTGAAAGCTTTCTAAGATTAGCTTTATAACGGATTCTTTAGTTTAAAAAAATAATAATAAATCCAGGTTTTAAGTAAGCATTGCTTTTATGCATCGAGAGTGTGGCAGTAAGAACAACACTATTAACCAAGTCAGGCTACTACCAGTTTTCATACCAGTCATTTTATATTTAAGTTATATTTATCATCTGCTGAATGTCATACACACATGGCAGGATGCTTGTCTTTTCCTGAAAATCTTAGTCACTTGCAAAGAAAAAAGCATTTTATTTGCTGAAGGCTGAATAGGCCCTTCAAACATCTGCACACTGTTAAACAATCCAGAAAACCCCTTCTCCACAGTCACTGAGCCTTTTGTTTTTAAAGATCAACCTCCTCAATCTGGAGCTAGGAAAGGACTTATTTTTGTACTTGTATCACAGAGGAGAAAAAGGAGCAGCTTGTTAGTAGCTCTTGTTTGGACTGTAGTCACTGCAGCCTCACTAAGATCTTCTATTGCATTTCTTCATCTCAGGAGAGAGAGGAACACCTCGTTCCCCACATCCAAGCCTCTTGGTTTAAAGAAATAAATACTGAGCTGGAAATCCAATAAAATGAACTCCCTCCCCTTTTAATTCCCATCGAATACAGAGAGAAAAAATGTGAGAAGGTATACGTGAAAAAATAGCAGCTTACTGACAAGGAAATAGCAGCAAAAACAATTCCAACAGAACGGTTCAAATCAACGACAGAGAGAGAAATCTCTCCTCGTCCCCCTGCCCTTGCACTCCCTTTTGTATACAAACAAAACCAATGATCAATATGTGCTTCCCTGCTCCGCTTTCCTCCCCGGGAGAGCAAAGAATGAAAAGTAAAACGAGGGAAAAGAGGGGAGGCAAAGCAAAATCTGGAGAGCCAGTTCATTCCAATGGGGTGTTGTTCTGCTGGAATGCTGGCTCGGCGATGGCAAGGACTGGCCCTCGCCCTGCCCACAGCGCAGCGCTGCTGGACTGCAGCGTTATCCCGGGCTCTCCGGGGCTCTCCCGGCGACAGCGGGTGGTTCGGCAGCAGATCCAGGCTTGGTGGGAGTAGTGTGGTCCAGCGGGCCCAGGAGTGGTGGGAGCAGCGGCCGAGACCCCAGCAAAAAGACGGCGCTGCGTGGGCTTTCTAGGCACCAGCCTCCTGTGGTCCACGGAAGAGAAGTAGTTTTGTTCTCCCTTTAGGTCTTTCTTATTTCTTCCCTTCCCTTTCCAGCTCAGGATGGAAGGGGGAGCGGGGCGGGAAGAGGGACGGGGGTGGGTTCGTTCTTAAAGATGCAGTCCTCTGAAACAACGCTGAAAAAAAGGGAATAAAATACAAAAACCCTCCCATAACTATGACACAAGTGCAGTCCCAGGTGCTGCTTTGTATGGAGGACCTGGGGTGGTGGAGGAAGGAAGCAAGAACTCAAATTGTTGCCTGTTGAATAGCTAGACAAAAAGTGTCCACCATGCAGCATTGTTTTATTTAGGCTTGGCATGGTTATTTTGATCACGGAGCTATTTTGCCACTATTGCGGTGATACAGTGTCAATTAATGCTTATCCAGCATCCAAGTCCACCTGTATCCATGTATTGATAGCAACCATTAATCCTTGACACAAAACCTTAGGAGGTAAGGCAAAAAGGAGGCACAGGATACGATCACAGAAGCCACTCAGCCTCTTCTAGAGACAAGGAGGCTAAGAGCTACCCACAAAGTACTTGAAGGACAAAGCCAAACTCTTTTCAGTAGTACAAACAGTGAGGGTTTGTCTGCTGTAGCTGTCTGTGCCATCCTGTCTCCTGGAAAGACCTTGAGCCTATGTTATAACCTTATCTCCGGCCCTATCTCCTCACCGAGCTGTCTGGATGGACCCTGAAGCTGGTTCATAATGTAACCTGGTTAAAGGCTGTTAATGGACACTGTTCAAGTTCTGTGGGACTGTGCCAGAGGGGTAGAAGCTTGAAGGCACTTCTTGCACTGTGATGACCCTCCGTCCCTGGTTTGTCCTTCCTTGGAGAGTAGTTTCTTCCCATATCCATTGTTGATTCTTGATGTTTCAAGGACCTCTGTTTTTACAGCCAGAATTGACCAATTGTACGATATACTCAGACTTTCTCTTCAGGGAAAGGAATATAAAGGTTTACCTTTATCTGGTTGAATCTTTGACAGTAATAGCCTTTCACTGACTGACTGTATTTAAATGCTTCCGGGGACTTCTTCACCTCAAGTATTTCCCTTGGTTAAATAGAAGGTGAGGCTCAAATCATGTTGGATTTCTATTTAGAAGTTTTAAGACTTTAAGTTAGTCAATTACTATATTGCAGAATACTTTATATTTTAAATTATATTTATTACAGGATGATTTCTGTTTGCTTTGAATTTTGCCACTTCATGCTATAATTCATCTTATGGTTAAAAAAACACACACACAAAATCTTACTCAGTAGCTGTTGCTGCAATTGGTTTGAGCATTGCAAACAGTCCTTATTCTTTCATGAGAGTGAGTCTGGATACCCAGCAATTGCTTAAATGTAACATTAACCATTTGGCTGCTGATCAAAGATGTTTGAAAGCAGAGGAAGTCTGCAAATTTCCAAAGTAGAATTAACCTGTGCTGAATGAATTATCATATTGGTGTCATGAAGCACCGATGCCTGAGGAAATTCAATCACTTCTCTTTTCTTTCATATGTGTCTTGGAAAGCCAGAAAAGAGCAGCACAGAGACAAACAAAGAAATAATTACTCCTCCAGAAAATGGTAAGATATACTAGTCCTGCAAGTATATATATATATATGTACACTGTGAGTATCTTCAAAACTGATTTCATTCATAGACAGAGCCCAGGACAGCAACACAATATTCCTTTCTCTTCATAAATCTTGTTTTATAAGCTCTATTGCCCTTGTTTTTCATAGCAACTGGCAGCAGGGCATAGTAAAGGCCAGCCTTGTGCAGGTGACAGGGTGATAGGTCAATGTCTTCTGCAAAAGCACTGCCTTTGGAAGTTCAGTTGCACCCAAGGCCTGTGCAGTTGCTCTGTCGGACCTGCAGCAACTCCCTGAATTATCTACATGGGAGTTGCAAGTGTCCTCATCATCCCCAGATCTTAAGTGTTTATTTACATGCCACTATGGGCAGAAATTCATGCTATCTTTCCTCTGCTGAAGTCTCATCTACAGTCTAGACCTCAGCTTAGGAAAGCCCATAACTGGGTACCAATGGGTCCAAAGACATAGCAAGCTTTAGGCACCATGGCTTTAAAATCACAACATAGAAAAATTAAATTCTTAGCTGAACAATAATGTGGACAGTACTTCATTGTTGCAAACACAACAGGTAAGGCTCAATACATATTCCTGTGGAAGAGATGATCTGAAACAGAAGGTAATAGTGGAGCCACCACTGTAAGTCTTAATGCTTTAGGATGGGAGGTAAGGCTGTTGCTGCTGTTGAAAAGCAGGAAAAGCTGAAAGGTAGACATAATTATCCTGGAATTTAGTCAAATTAAAAAGTGCACATTTTAAGATTTAAATCATCAGGATCTTTGTCTACACCATTGGCACCCAAGTGGCACCCTTGTGTCCTTGCTCCTGACAGGAGTTCGGTAGGGCAGGAACTGGGCACCACCTTGTAGGGCCATCTCCCGATCAGGTATCCCAGCTCCCTGTGCCGGGCTCCCACTGGGGTGGTGGGGAAGACCCTTTCTTTGAGGCTTTCCTCTGTGGATTATGGGTGTTACCCGCCCAGGTAGTTTCGTCTGACAGTGCTATGTTTCTTAATATGTCATGCTATTGGGAAAATTCTCAGAAAGACCAACATTACTTTAAAGTGCTTTAATCCACCATTTACCAAGGTGACGTGGCTGTTTTGACGGCTGACTGACCATCAGGAGAATTCGGTAAAAGCCGTGACTTTTAGGCCAACGATTTGCTTGATTTTTTTTTTTTTTTAAGATAAGTTTTAAAATATTGTTCTAATTTTTTTTTCTTTTAAAATTTTTGATTGACTTGGGAGAGGCCCCCGGCGAGGCCTCTCCTTCCCCCGCAGACGGCAGGTGGCGTCATGGCGGGGAACCGCTGTGCCGGGCAGTGGGAGCCTCCGCCGGGCCCCGCGGGACCTCGGCACCGGGGAACCTGGGACACCGCTGGGACATCGCCGGGACAACCCTGGGACACCGCCGGCGGTTCCCCCCCCCGGGAGTGCTGCGGCTTCGCAGCGGGCTGTGGCTCGGAGAAGCCGGAGCGCTCTCAAGGGACACTTGAGGCTGCGGCGTTGTTTTGGGATCTGAGGGTGTCGGTCACTTGTGAGTTTGGCTGGTGCTTTTTGGTACCACACAGGCACGGTGCGCATCTGCCTCGAGCCTCGCAGGTCCTGCACACCCCTCCCTGACATCTCTCCCAACACACACTCCCACCCTCCATCTTGACCCCAGTGAAAACCGTGGCATTTCCATCTCAAACTGGGCTGCATCCATTCAAAACCAGTGGAGAACGTGTGGAAGGAAAACGTATGGTGGGTCTGTTTTAGGAAGACAGGCTTCACTTTTGGGAGAGGGGAGAGAAAGGGAAGAATAGATGTTTTAATTTTTCTGCGTTAGAAAGGAAACCTCAACCTTGTTTCATGTGTGTGTCTACCTGCAGGTAGCTTTTCCAGCACCCGGACTCCTGCCCTCCCACACCGTGGTTGTGGCTGCCATTTCCTGCTGTCTGTTCATCTGTTCAGGCCTTGGGCTTTGCTGTTTTCTTACCAGTTGTAGTTTAAAGCCTCACTCCACGGATTTCCTAGGATCAAATTCCGCTTCCATCACACCTCCCAGGGTGCAGTTTCTGCTAAGCTGGAGCAGTTGATCAGTCACCAAAACATTAAGGACCTTCCTTGTAGGACGGTAGAGCAGAGAAGCCATGATACAGAGCAGGCCCAGAGGGATTTGCACAGTTTCTTCACAAACCACAGCTGTTCGTTGTCTTCCCTCACCTTTGTCAGAGCCTTGTGGAATGCTCTGACACAGGGATGTGAAGTGTCCTGCGTCAGTCCATTTCAAAACAGTGTGCTCTAGAGTGTTTATGTGATGCAGTTTCCTCTGCCACACAGAACCTGATGGGTGTTTGCCTAGAGCTGGATATCCTGCAGCATGAGGTGAACGAGTGATGGTTTTTTTCATACCCTGAGTGGTGGTTTGTGTCTGCCTATGCTCTGGTGTCAGTGTCAGTCCAGCTGCTGTCACTTCCACCAAGAGGAGCAGCCCCCTACCTGTTGGCAATAGCCTTTGTGTGATTGCACAGTGACTAGATCCAGCTGAGAGCCAGGAAAAAAAAAGAAGTGCAGGGGGGCAGGGGGAAGTTAGTTTTCAATGGGATCAGTTCCTTGCTCCAAGCACTTGCACAAGCGAAACAGAAGACTTGGCCTGGGAACAAGAAGAAACAGCGTGGGCACAGAGGGAACACAGTGTCCACATCAGCTAAAACTGATACTGGTATCATGTATGTTGAAAAATACCCTGAGGGCTCTTGATATGAAAGTTGTTGAGACATAATCTTCCACACCTAGACACTTCTGAACTTACCTGGTAAGCTAGAAGTAGAGGAGCTGGTAGTGGTGGTATCATCACACCTTGACACAGTTTTGGATTTTTTTTTCTTGAAATACACCACCTTTTACAGGGAGGGAAGGAGGGAGGAAGGAAGGAAGGAAAGAAGGAGAAACATCACAAACCAAAATTCTCAGGTTTTAAAATATGGCCATTATGTTCCTGGGTTGTTTTTCTAGTGCTGCACCATTAAATGGAGAAGTCTTTTCCACTTCCCTTTCCCCTCTCCTCTTCCTGTGGCAAAATACAGATGGACCTTAAACAGGGGGGGGGAAAGGTGTGTTGTTGATTCTTTTGAAGATATTGCTTTTGTTTTTTTTCTTTGTTACTAGATTATAGGATTGAAAACAGATGTTTCTTTTCTTTAAAACATGCTGTATAGCTTGTCTAAACATAAGGAAAACAGCATTTCTCCAGACAATGCTAAGTTCCATCCAAGACTGGAGTCATCTTTATCATGAGGCACTTGCACTGTAGTAGATACTTGAATGAAATGCGCATCCAGACTCCTCCAACATCACAGTTCAGAATTTAGTTGGTTTCTGTTTCCATTAAAAGCTTATAATTTCCAAGATTCTCTAAAATTATTAAATGAACGAGTACAAAGGGGAGATGGGGGACACGTGCTCATCTGCCTGCCTGTCTTTCCTTCATGCAAAATAAATGCATGCTCACTTGTTTCAGAAAAATTGTTTGCTAGAGATCTATCTACCAGACAGTGGTTCACATGTAGGGAATACCTTTTGGAGGAGATTAAGAGCTTTTTCTAATGAGTGAAAACTCTTCAGTGTTTTTAAAGACTGAAAGCAGACAATAGACTTTGCTTTTTAATCTAGGTAGACTTTGCTGTGAGATTTTGTCACACTTATTTGTTAGTTGGGATCCTCTGTTTTCAGAGGAAGAGTTCTTGTTGGGTACATGAGAGTACCAGAGAGGACACTGGTTTTGTGAATAGGAATGCTGGGGACACATGGCTATTGACAGATTGGAGACACTGAGTCTTGCTTGGCCAGAGCATCAGTGCACTGGTAGGAAAAATTCAAGTCCAAATCAATGTGCTTATGTAAACTCATTTAGCAGTTGTGTTTCTCCACAGGATGTTCCTGAAAGTTTGCAGGGAAATAGCTTTGGCTTTTATTTAGAGCTAATTTCTGCTAACAAGAATAACCTTTGTGCTTTTACTTGCTTATGTGTAAATCTGGAAAATCTTGATTCCTGAGCAAGTAACATGGATTAAAGCAATAACATTTCTGGCCGAAACAGCTGTCAGTGGCCAGGTGCTACTCTGATGGTGCTTGATGACAGTGATCCTTTTCCCCTCATCTCGGCATTTTTGGATGGCAGTTATGTGGCCCCAGAGGCCACGCTGTAGAAGCTAATCCACTGCCCAAGGCATCTGCTCCTTGGCAGGCTCTGTGGACATCTGCATAGGTGGATCTACTTTCTGTCACATGGCCAGGTACCTGGGGGCGCAGCGAGGGGCCTGCTTTGCTGGTTTTTTTTTCTTTCCTTTTGGTTTTCTGGAGCTTCCTGAATAAACCAAGAGACGTTTTCTTCATAAGGAATTGGCTGTACATCGCATATGTCCCTCTATTGTTCATGCTGGGAGAAACTGCACTGAAACAGGATCTTTGTTTCCGGCACCCCTGTCTCTCTCTCTGTACTCAGGCTGAAATCATAGCCCTCTCTGGGAGTCGTTAACATTGGTTACTCTAGAAGCAATTGTGTTTTTGTATGCAGCTGTTTATAATTTCAGGTCTGTGAGGGAATGAGCGATGAACTTAGAGAAGCAAAGCTACTTGGGAGACTTTGTGCTATTTGCTGGAAAGAAGTAAGGAAAGTTTGGGAAAATAAAACAGCTGGAAGGCAGGGAGGTATTGCACGAAGTGGGTAGTTGCAAAATGAACCTTATAAGGTTCATAAGATGCTTGGCCTCACCAAGTTTAGAGGACTAGAACTAGAAAGGCATACTAGATGATTGCATTTTACACTAGCTTGAGTCAGGGAGCAGGATGAAACAGTTTTGTAAGTCTTGTAATAAGCTATGAGATGGTTAAAGCATTTGCTGTTGTTATTTTTAGGAATAGAGAAGTCTTCCCCTGTTATCGTTCACTAGCAGGATGGCAGCATTCACCTTTCCTCCCACTTCCCCAGGTTGATCTTCTGCCTGATCTTCCTTCCTGCTCCCAAGGCTCAGCTCCTCTAGTTTTCATCACAGGTTACACACAGTCCTTCCCACTCCTTTCAGTGAAGTGACAGCTCCTGACACTGAAACCCTGCCAGTTTTGCCCAATTTACCTCCTTTTTGTCTCTGCCTATCTCTCGCAGTGTGTTACTGGATTCTATCTCTAGGTTATCTCAGGATTTACTTCCAAGCAACATTACTTTTAAAGTATTGATGGTTGTCTTGTATGGGCTACATACTGGAAAAATGTAGATTTTTTTTTCCCCCCATTAAACCTTTGTTCCTGGAATCACATGATTAAACTATCACTTTATTTTTAACGTGAACTCATAGCTCTTGTGCTTAAAGAGGAAATCTTCAAAATGTGGATTGTAGAAGGCAAATATAAAAAGAAATATTATGGGAATTATTTTTGTGTCTTAGCTTTTGGAGCCAGTTCATAATGTGTAAGCCCTAAGGGTTTGAAATACCAGGGAAGAAGTTGCTTCTCTGTTGTCTCCATATCTGCAAAACTGTAATGATCTCTGTAACTCTTTCATGTTGGACAGATTCACAGAATGGGTAAGGTTGGCATCCCTGCTTCAGCAGCATCATCCTAGAGTATATGGCACAGGATTGTGTCCAGACAGTGGTGGAGTATCTCCAGTGTGGGAGACTTCACATCCTCTCTGGGCAGTCTTTTTCAGTGATTGGTCGCTGCACAGTAAAGAGATTCTTCTTCATGTTCAGGTGGAACTTCCTGGGTATCAGTTTCTGCCCGTTGCCTCTTGTCCTATTGCTTGGCATCACCGAGAAGAGCCTGGTCCATTCCCTGACACCTCCCTTCAGGTACTGATAGACTTTGATGAGGTTCCCTCTCAGTCATCTCTTCTCAAGGTTGAACAGGCCTAACTCTCTCAGCCTGTTCTCATAAGAAACATGCACCAGTCGCTACCAAGTATAGTAGTTTACATTTCAGCACATTTTTGTCTGCTTAGGTCACAGCCTACAGTGCTCTACAAATTACTAGTTGAATAGATACATGCACAGTGATAAGAATGGACTAGCTGCAAAGCATAGTCTGCAGCAATGAAGAAGAATCTGGATTTAAAAGAAAAAATGCCACTAATGTTGCTCTTTATAGAGAGTATTGTGGAAAATTTAATTTCTCAGAATCTCTGAAAATGTAAACTCTTAATTTTGAGTCTTTTCTGCAAGACATTTTTCTTAAGAAATAGCTAGCTCTGTGTTTTCCCCCATAACACTATCTTCACCTTCCTTTGGCATGTTCAAAAAGTGCTTCATGTACTGTCAAGCATAACTCAGCTGCTCACTCATTTCAGCTCCTTAGTTTAATAACCTCAATACAGCCAAACCTGTCATCTTCTAACGCTAAAGTCAGAAACTATTGACCAAGAAACTGATTTCCATTCCAGGGATGACCACAACTACGCTTCAGACTTTCTGCAGACCCATGGAAATGAATCTTTTGTCTATGGTTTGCCCTCGAGATTTTTGTCACATGCTGAAGCCTTGACCATCCAAAGAGTATAAACCTGTATAAAACTGTATTTTACACACAGTGCATAAAGTAGAAGGCACACATCAGGCTGCTTTCAACTACTACTTTTTGCTGGATGGAAAACCACCACAGCTCAGCTTGAGGCCTTGCAGGGGAACATCAACACAAGGGTAAGTGTTCATAAATAAACATAATGTTGTTAGATTTTCCCTGCTCCTCCTCAGGGGATTGTTATGACTATAGCAGAGGTTGTAGAAACAACCTCTGGATAAGGAGGGTTTGTGTTCCTTTTTTCACTACTTAAAGACACCTCAAAGAGTTATTTACTCCTGATAGCCACAGGGGTGTGGCAGCCTCACCTTGTGTTTCTCTTAGGTTCCTTGGCTTCAGCCTCTGTATGCCTTTGGATGGGAACACCACCCCTTCCTGCAGGTGTGATGGGATATTTGGAAAGACAGATGTGAAGGCATGGAGAAGTGTGGCTGGATCAGAATTCAGCAAAGTTGCTGCAAGACCACTTGGAACAGTTGCAGTGCCTTGACCCAGTGAGATAGATCTGTGTAGTTCATTTGGATGTGTGGAGAGGGAAGTCAAGCTTGAAACTTAAACCTGGAGCTGTGTGCTGCATGCAAGTAAGCAAGGAGTGCTTTTCAAGGGTGGAGAAACCAATTTGAAAGGTTATGTTATAAAAATATAGGTGTAAGGTGCTATATTTACCACTCCTGGTCGAGGCTAAATACATTTTACAGTGTTCTTAAAATTGAGGCATTTGATTTAACATGGTTTAATGGATTTGTGTGTCCTCAGTCTGCCATGAACTGACTTAAAACCAGGACAATTCTGACGTATAAACAAGACATAAAAAAAAAGGAAAATAAAAAAAAATCTTAATAGGTTGTGTCTCTTCTTCATCTTTAGTTAGTCAAGAATTATTTCCTATGTGCAGTAGGTGTGGCCCATTATAGAACATCAGTACAGCAGAAAATCTTTTTCAAATATGAAGCATGAAGGGAGGGGGGAGCATACTGTCCTGAGTATTACATGCTGACAAACAGATCATTTGTTCCAACTTCTGGAATCAATTAAAACTATGGAAAATAATCTGTGTGCTCATATAAAAAAAAAGAAACAGTATGCAAAGGCATGCTTTGGAAACTTTGGGAAGTTGAAGTCAGACTTGCAGTTTCTGAAGCCCTGATTCATGGTTCCTGAATGTGTAGAATTGCTGATTTCAGAGATTTGACCTGTGAAGCGTGAAAGGTAAGTCATCTCCTGACTCTCTGGTGAGGCATGTCTTGCTTGTGCCTCATATTAGAAGCCCAGAAGCTCCACGTTCCCAATGTATGGGGAGGGGAGAGGTGTCTGCGTTTTGTCAATTCTTTTTTTTAAACATCTCAAAAGCTATCAAGGCCCTGATTTCTACCTTACTTCTTCCTCAATACCCATCTTCCATGTAGACTTTGCAGCAACAAGTCAGTCTGTGAGTCAGCTGCAAATATCACCAAGCTCTTCCACATCCTTGCCGATGTCCAGGCTGTTCCCAAACACTAGTCATCAAAGGAAGTCTTTATTTCCACAGCAGTTAAATGACTAACCCAAGATCAAACAGTGGGTCAGTAGCAGAGGCGGGAACTGAAATCAGGTCTTCTGACTCAAGTTTCTCTTGGCTACAGCCTCTGGGTTACACAGCAGAATTCATTTGTGCTCTAAGTTTCAACAGTTGCTGAGACAAAACTTCATTTTCTTTCCCTGAGATATCGTATCTATGTCATCCTGTTCTCTGCAGGCTAGGATGCAGCTTCTTAGCATTAGACTTTGAAAAGGGAAGCAAGCAGGAGTTGTTTCTAAGTGGTTTCACTCTTTTGATCGATGAGAGAGGTGAGCCAGAGTGTGTTCCAGTGACCTCCTGCTATATAAAAGCTTGGCCTGCCCGACAGGACTTCTGGCTGCTGAGTAGCTGTGAGTCACAGCCTATACTGCTTTAGTTTGGTGCAGATTGTTACACCAGACACTGCAGAAATGAGGTGGCCTCTTGAATATTCGCACTGCTTGGCAAGCTAGGGTAAATGGGAGTGGATTCAGGAAGTTCTGGCAAGGGCAAGTACAGCTGGTGTTAAGGCCTTTGCAGGGCTCCTTTTGTGTGTGTATGTGTGGGTGTGTGTGTGTGTAGGAAAATAGCAAGGCCCCTGGAGTTTTTTTCCAGCCAGGGTTCCTGGGAAAGGATGAGTAATGTGGAGATTTCCTGTGACTTTTGGAGTGAGGAAAAAAAACGCATCGCCTTTTGGGGGAATCTTCTTGGATCTTCCACCATCCTACTTTTTCCCTGAGTGGCACAGAACGCCTCTCTCCTGGGCTCAGTGCTGCTTTGTTTATCACAGCAACACGAGCTATGGTGTGCAAATACTGTGCTCTGCCCTTGTTTGCCTGGACAGTCCGGGATCTGATCTGTACAATTCCTTGTGGGTGTGCTTTGGAACTTAGCTCCATGTAGGTCACAGTTACCAGTGGTCAAGGTGTGCCTGGCCTGGGATACTGGGAGTGTTTCCCTTTCATGACTGAAAGGGTCAGGCCTGCAGAGTGTTTTGCACAGCACCTGGCATGGCTGGGTTCAGGTTCACGATTGAGTCAGCTGGGTGCTGTTACAGTGTAAATTACTAAATAGGAATGACAGAAGAGATGTGGGGGTTTCCTGTTGGCAGAGGTATAAAGGAGTGAGGTACCTCAACTCTGAATTTATTACTATTTATTATTTCACTTGCAATACTGCCTGGAGACTGCCTTCAGGGACAAGTGCTCTGTTGTGCAAAGTATGTGCATGCAGGAAAGACTGAGCCATTTCCCACCCTGAAAAAGGGTGTTCTCCAAGTTGTTTGAGCTCTTTGGGGGTGGGGATACTGCGGTGGTACAGGAGCCAGAGTGTAAAGTAAGGAGTGCTGCTACAACTGAGAGCTGTACACAGGCAGTTTAGACATCAGGTGTATGTCCAAAGATCTGCTTCTATTATTTCTGTATCCTCATCACCACTATTTGGCCACGACATTCTCTAACTAGTATGTCTTGATGTGTGCTTAGCCATTTCATGTTCTGAGTGCTTTACAAATATAGTGTAATTAGGAAAATAACTCTCTATTTGCACAGGCAGTTACGCAACCTCATGTTCAAAATTCAGCTTTCAGAAATGTAGCCTCAACTGAAATTTCCTTATCTGCTTCTAACTCTCCCAGTTGCTCTTGCCAAAATGATTTTTCATCCCCTCAACCCCATAACTGACTGTGATGATGGTAATAAAATGAGTACAGCCTGGGCAAATAAACTGCTTGCCTCTGCAGTGTAAAATGTAAGACTGGTAAAAGAAAGTAAGGGCT